>NW_026640907.1:220000-641084 GCF_028554395.1 Pezoporus wallicus
AGTCCCGGCCGGCGCTTCCCGGGGGAGCAGCCGCGGATCCGCGGGGCCATGGGGGACAAAGGCACCCGGTGAGCGGGGGAGCGGGGACGGGGGGACGGGGGGGGGTGTTCCCGGTGCGCGCTGCACCCAGCGCCGGGCTCGGCCCCCACATCTGGGCACCGCTGCACCCGGACACACACACGGACACACACATGCACACACATGCACATACATGGACACACATACACATACATACACACACGGACACATACATACGCACACGGACACACGCGACCCCTCCATGTCGGGGTGCGGGGCTCAGGCAGGGGTTGATGTGGGTCCCGCATCCCGTCCCGCCCCGCTGTGGGTCCGCGGCGCCGCTGCTCCCTTCCCGTCTCGTTTGGAGCCTGGATGCATGCGGGGGGCTGAGCGCTGTCATCCGGTTTGTGCCCTTCGGGATCCCAGTGGGGAGCTGCGGTGACCCCCGTAGGGTGCTGGGCTCTGCGGTGCCCCGAGTGCCGTGCACCGTGGCGGAGTGGGGCACCCATAGGGGGGGGCACCCCCCGATGATGGGGACGGGGGGATCCTTCACCCGGCCTTTGCCAGCGCCATGGAACGCAGCAGCCCCATGGAAATCCCACCCTGGGATAGGGCAGCGGAGGGGGGGGGGGGGGGGGTCCCGATGACCCCACCACCCATGGATGGGGGTTTGGGGTGTCCCCTGTGACAGCCCGTCCCCAGCCAGCTCTGGGGGTGACTGAGGGGTTGATGCACCTCGGTGCCATCCGTCACCCTCATCCCTACCTGACAGCTCCCTGTCCCTTGGGACCTCCCCAGCATTCCTTATTTAGGACCAGCTATTCCAGGCGGCTCTCGTTTGCCCCCCATCGCCGGGACCAGTTTGGGGGGTGGCATCACCCTCCCGTCACCCCCTTCCCCATAGCACCGGAGCAACCGGACCATGGGGCTTTGGAGCATCCGGTGCCACCACCGTGCCCCACGGCGGGAGGGAAGGACGAGGGGGTCCAGCCTTGCTTGGGCAGAACCTTCCAGAAGCGCTGCATCCTTTTGGGATGGCAGGATGGGATTTGGGGGTTCCCACTGACCCCCCCAAGCACTGGGGGGGGGGGGGGGGGGGGGGGGGGTGGTGCTGGGTGTTGCTGCCTGACAGCATCCGCATCCCCCCCCGGCTCCTCAGCATCCCTAATTCGGGATACCCAGCATGTTGCACCCCTGGAGCGGGTGAGCAGCACCCAAGAGGTGTGGGGCTCGGAGCAGTGGGGCTGGAGCATCCATTGGGTTCCGTAAGCCCTGGGATGCAGCCGGATCGGCCCCAGGAGGCTTTTGGGTGCTGGGGGAGCGGCATTCCCGTAGGAAGGCAGGAGAGGAATGAGCTGATCTTCTCCCTGCCCACGCAGCGCGTACGGAGGGAGCTGGAAGCGGGGGGGGGTTGTTAGGATGAGAAATCTCCCTTTTGGCTCCAGTTTGGAGCCCTGACCCCAAATCCACTTGGATTCATCCCAGAACCACCAGAGAGGGGTCTCGGGGTCTGGCTGCCGGAGCTGCTTTCCCAGCGGGCACTCCAAAAGCATCGTTTCTATGGCTTCCTTAGGGGTCACCAAGGGACCAGCCTGGGTGCTGCGAGGGTTTGGGGTCCCTGGGTGCTCCACGCAGGATGTGGGACCCATCCGTGGGGTGCTTGGGGGGCTCGGCTGAGGTGTCTCCATGTGTCACCATTCCCAGCTTCCCCCCGAGTCCCTTCAGTGCTCCAGCATCCAGCCCCATGCGCACCCATTGGCCCCAGTGGGTTTGAGCCATGCTGGTCCTAGTATGGGAGACCAACCCCTGGCTGGCACCGGGGCTCCATCCATGCCCTTCCCCATGGCCTCTGATCCCATCCTGCCCCTCCGCAGCACCAAAGCACGCCGTGGCCTCTTGCATCCCTATGGATGAAGCCATAAGGTCCGGGAGCGGGATGGGGATCTCCAGCAGGAAGAGAAGGAGCCCTGGAAGGTGGCCCGGGAGGGGAGACTCCTGCTTCCTGGATGTTGTTTGGAGAACAAACTCTGGGAATAACAGCAGGATCCAGACACATCCCGAATCCCACAGCCAAGGCGCTTCCTTGCCAAGGGAGCCGGCGGCGAAGCTCCCTACCTGCCTGGGGGCTGCTGCCACCGCGCCTGGCAGGGATGCAGATGGGATACGGGATGCAGCGGGGATACGGGATGGGACCCATGGGATGCTCTGGCTCTGGGATGGGCTGTCCCGGCGCGGCTGGCCCGGAGCCAGTGGGGTTGTACCGGAGCGTGTGATGTGGTTCCTGGCGGCTCCGGTATTCCCAGAGGTCCCTTCTAATGAGGTTCAGGCTAATTGGAGCTGCCACCGGCCCCATTAGCGGGGGCAGCCGGTGCAGGGCCCGGCTCTTCCATCCCCAGTTCAAAGGCAATGGATGGCCTGGGGCTGCGGGACCCCGCACGATCCCATGGGAATGGGATCAATGTCCTTGACCCAGATCAAATGGAACCCACTCAATTAGCAGTGATGCTGAGGCCCGGATCAATGGGATGGGGAGGGAAAGGTGGGATCCGGCTTTGCGCAGGGCTTTGGGAATGGTGGGGCTCCATCCGTGCGTTGGCAGGGATGGGCAGCGGTGCTGGTGCTGGTTTCCTGCCTGCTGTCAGCACCAGGAAGGGCTGGAAGGGGAGGGAAGGCCCCGCGCTTCCTCCTTCCCTCCCTCCGGATCCGGGAGCGGGAGAGGGGGCTGTGTCCGTGCCCCCATTCCCGGCATTGAGTGGGGCATAACTGTGGGGCCGCCCTGTCCCTTCGTGCCCCTTCCCTGCTCCCAGGGGTGCTTTGGGATAGGGATGGTGCTTGGGATGTGTGGCCGTGGGGGCTGCCCATGGTTCTGCACCCACAGCATGGGCCCATGCAGGTCTTGGGCTCTGTGGGACCCCTTGCACCCATATGTGGGGCTGCACAGGGCTCCTGCATCCGTAGCATGGTGCTCAGTGGGTCCCTCATAGGTGGGTGCTGGGGATGCCAGGGAGGAGCGAGTGGTGGGTGGTTTTTCCTGCCCTCCATGCATCCCAACCCCATTGATCCCGCCCCTCCATGCATCCCACCCCCCATTGATCCCTCCATCCATCCCACCCCTCTATTGATCCCACCGCTCCATTGACCGCTCCATCCATCCCCACCCCTCTATTGATCCCACCCCTCCACTGATCACACCCCCCATCGATCCCACCCCTCCATCCATCCCACCGCTCCATTGATCCCACCGCTCCATCCATCCCCACCCCTCTATTGATCCCACCGCTCCATTGATCCCACCCCTCCATCCATCCCACCCCCCTCCATCCATCCCACCCCTCTATGGATCCCACTGCTCCATTGATCCCACCCCTCCATCCATCCCCACCCCTCTATTGATCCCACCGCTCCATTGATCCTACCGCTCTATTGATCCCACCCCTCCATCCATCCCCACCCCTCTATTGATCCCCCGCTCCATTGATCCCACCCCCCTCCATCCCACCCCTCCATTGATCCCATTGATCCCACCCCTCCATCCATCCCACTCCCACCGGGCATCATTACCAGCTGCTCCTTATTTCCCAGGGCTTCCCAGCGTTGCTTGGGATCAGAACCTGGTGCCTGCATCCACTTGGGATCAGGACCCGGCACCTGCATCCCCAGCCCTGATGCTGAGCCCAGGCCCTTTATATCCCTCCCCCTATATTTGATTCCAGCAGCATTCCCAGCACAGGATCTGGCTCCCACCCTGTGCCCTGGGGATCCTGGTGCCAGCAAAGCCTCGTGCTGAGCATCCCACCCATGGCAATGGCAATGAGAGGTCCCCTGGGAAGGGCTCTCGGGATGTTCCTGGTGTTCCCAGGTGTTTATGGGCCTGGCAGAGGATCAGCTCCTGTTGTCTCCTGGGATGCAGTTGGGATCAAGGGAATAATCCCCCCTACCCCACCGCCCCAGGCCTCTCCAGCTCCCTCGGTGTCATCCTGACTCTGGGCTGAATCCTGCTGCATGCCATGGGAATTGCTTGGCCAGGCCCTGCTGGGCCCTGTGGCTCTCGATGGGGTGGGATGTAAGGATGCAGGGATGCATCCTTATACATAGGGATATATGGGATGCTTACATATATATAAGGATACAGGGATGTAGGAATGTGGGGATGCAGGGACACAAGGATGCAGAGATGTGGGGACGCAGGGATGCAGGGTTGCATGGATGTGGGGATGCAGGGGCACAGGGCTGCAGGGCTGCAGGGATACAGGATGTGAGGACACAGATGCAGGGATGCGGGGTCACGCTGGTACGTGGGCATGGCTGAGGGTCACCCCAGCGCATGGACCAGCCCCATCCCCATCACTGTGGTCACCCCTGGCTTGGGTACCACACATTGGGCCTGGCCCAAACGTCACCGCTCCCTTTTCCTTCCCTGCTTGTGCCTGGGAAACCCAGCGGCTCCTGGCCGGGTGCAGGCAGATCCTGGAGGAATTCCGGGTATTCCAGGCAGAGCCCGGCCTTGGGAATGGCTGTTCCCAGCCAGACCCCTGGTTACTAATCTTCCCGGATGGCTTTAATGGAATTTAAAGGCAGGGAGGGATTATCCGAGGAGAACCCATTAATGGTGGCTTCATGCCAGGGCAGCTCAGACCAGCTTCTGAAATCAGGCACACTGGGAATGCTGGCTTCATCCTGCCTGCTCCAGGCACACCGGGAATGCTGGCTTCATCCTGCCTGCTCCAGGCACACCGGGAATGCTGGCTTCATCCTGCCTGCCCCAGCATTCCCAGCACTGCGGTGGGATGTTGGTCCCACATCCTTTCCCTGTGGGGACTTTCCAGAGGGATTCTGGGGGACCCTGTGGCCTTTGGGCATCCATTGGGATGGAGGATGAAGGATGGGGATGAAGGTCCTGGGAACAGCAGCATCCTGGGTGCTGGTGCTGGTGCTGATGCTGGTGTTGGTGTTGGGTGCTGGTGTTGGGTGCTATGTGCTGGTGTTGGGTGCTGGTGCTGGGTGCTGATGCTGGTGCTGGGTGCTGATGCTGGTGCTGGTGTTGGTGTTGGGTGCTGGTGTTGGGTGCTATGTGCTGGGTGCTGCTGTTGAGTGCTGGGTGCTGATGCTGGTGCTGATGCTGGTGTTGGTGTTGGGTGCTGATGTTGGGTGCTATGTGCTGGGTGCTGGTGTTGGGTGCTGGGTGCTGATGCTGGTGCTGATGCTGGGTGTTGATGCTGGGTGCTGTGCACTGCATTTTGCATGGCTGATGCTGGTGCTGATGCTGGTGTTGGTGTTGGGTGCTGGTGTTGGGTGCTATGTGCTGGGTGCTGGTGTTGGGTGCTGGGTGCTGATGCTGGTGCTGATGCTGGTGCTGATGCTGGTGTTGGTGTTGGGTGCTGGTGTTGGGTGCTGTGTGCTGGGTGCTGGTGTTGGGTGCAGTGCCTTGCACTGCATCACACCGCACACTGCACAGCAGGACCCTTGCACTGCATCCCACTGCACACTGCATAGCAGGACCCTTGCACTGCTCCTTGCCCTGCATCACACTGCACACTGCACACCAGGACCCTCGCACTGCTCCTTGCACTGCATCACACTGCACAGTGCACACCAGGACCCTTGCACTGCTCCTTGCACTGCATCACACTGCACACTGCACAGCAGGACCCTTGCACTGCTCCTTGCACTGCATCACACTGCACACTGCACAGCAGGACCCTTGCTCTGCTCCTTGCCCTGCATCACACTGCACACTGCACAGCAGGACCCTTGCACTGCATCACACTGCACACTGCACAGCAGGACCCTTGCACTGCTCCTTGCACTGCATCACACTGCACACTGCACAGCAGGATCCTTGCTCTGCTCCTTGCACTGCATCACACTGCACACTGCACAGCAGGACCCTTGCTCTGCTCCTTGCACTACTCCTTGCCCAGCGCCTTGTGCTGCACTGTGCACATCAGGGTAAACCGAGGCACGGGGCTGGCCCCTGCTGCTGCTGGAGCCGGTTGTGGTGGGGCCAGGTCCCAGCCCACAGCACCCATGGGTGCCCCGTGTCCCACCCGCTGACCCCCTCCTGTTGCTTTGCAGGGTCTTCAAGAAAGCCAGTCCCAACGGGAAGGTGAGTGGGAAGCTGGGAAAACCGGGGGGTGTGTGTGTGATTCCCAGGTGATCCCATCCCAGATCCCAGGAACGCAGCCATGGGTCCGTCTCCCATCCCAAAGATGCCCTGAGCATCGGGAAGGGAAACTGAGGCATGGCAGGATGGGGGCTGGCACCAGGGCTTGGAGCTGGCGTCCCCTCTCCGTCATTCCCAGTATCCCATGGCATATTCCAGGGGAGCACGTGGGGACCATGGGGTGATGGGATGGACTCAGGGGGTGGTGACCAGAGGGGGGGACCCCAGGAGAACCCCTGGAGCTCGGCCATCATGGTGCCAAGATCCGTGTCCCCGCATTCCTCCTGCAGCTCACCGTCTACCTGGGCAAGAGGGACTTTGTGGACCACATCGACGTGGTGGACCCCGTGGGTACGTGGGGATGGGGCTCAGTTGGGGTGGGAGGGAAGGTTCTGGGGAGCAGGAACCCCCAGGAGATGTCCCCCATGTGCCACCGCGTCCCCATAACCCAGCCCTGGCCGCAGCTCTGGGGTGATGCCCCTATAAAGGGGGCACACCTCGAGCCGTGTCCCCACCGGCGTGCCCTGACCCTGCGCTGTTCCCTTGCAGATGGGGTGGTGCTGGTGGACCCCGAGTACCTGAAGGAGAGGAAAGGTAACGGGTGCCCAGGGTCCCTCAGGGGTGGCACCGCCGTGGGGCGGGGGATGGCATCTCTGGGTCCTCAGGTGCATTTTGCAGCCCCTGGTCCCCTTGGGGGGTGCCGGGTCCTGCAGAGGATGAGGGCTTGTGGTGGGCACCCCAAGGTGCGTGTGGGTGGTCCCTGGGTGCAACCCCGTCTCCATAGGGCATCCTGGGAGCTGCCAGTGCTTCCCAGTGCTGGTGGGATGAGCCACGGTGGCACGACACCATGGTACCACCACGCCATGGTGTCACCTTGCCATGATGCCACCACGCCATGGTGTCACCTTGCCATGGTACCACCACACCATGGTGTCACCATGGTGCTGCAGTGATACCCCCACACCATCCTCTCATTGTGCCACGATGCCACCATGCCGTGATGCCATTGTGTCACCGTACTGTGATGCAACCATGCCATGAGACCACCCCGCCATGGTACCATTAAGCCACACCATGAGACCACCACCCCTTGGTGCCCCCATGTTGTGATGCCATGATGCTATTGCGCCATGATACAGTCGTGCCATGATGCCACCGTGCCATGATACCATTATACCATGATGCCATGGTGTCATGCTGTGATGCCACCACACCATGATACAATCATACCACAATGCCATCATGCCATGATACCACCACACCACGATGCCACCACACCATGATATCACCATGCTGTGATGCCCTGATGCCACCATTCCATGATACAACCATGACATGATGTCACCACACCATGATGTCACCATGACATGATATAACCAGGACATGATGTCACCACACCATGATGTCACCATGACATGATATAACCAGGACATGATGTCACCACACCATGATGTCACCATGCTGTGATGTCACCATGATGTGATACAACCATGACATGACATCACCACACCATGATGACACCATGCTGTGATGCCATGATACAACCATGACATGATGTCATCATGCTGTGATGTCACCATGACGTGATACAACCATGACATGATGCCACCACACCATGATGTTACCATGCTCTGATGTCACCATGCCATGATACAACCACACCATGATGTCACCACACAATGATGTCACCATGCTGTGATGCCATGATACAACCATGCCATGACGTCACCACACCATGATGTCACCACACAATGATATCACCATGCTGTGATGCCATGATACAACCATGCCGTGATGTCACCACACCATGATGCCACCACACGATGATGTCACCATGCTGTGATGCCATGATACAACCATGCCGTGATGTCACCACACCATGATATCACTATGCTGTGATACAACCATGCCATGATGTCACCACACCATGATGTCACCACACCATGATATCACCATGCTGTGATGCCATGATACAATCATGCCATGACATCACCACACTGTGACGTCACCACACCATGATATCACCATGCTGTGATGCCATGATACAACCATGCCATGATGCCACCACACCATGATGTCACCATGCCATGATACAACCATGCCATGACATCACCACACCATGATGTCACCACACCATGTCACCACACCATGATGTCACCACACGATGATGTCACCATGCTCTGATGTCCCCATGCCATGATACAACCATGCCATGATGTCACCACACCATGACGTCACCACACGATGATATCACCATGCTGTGTTGCCACCATGACGTGATACAACCATGCCATGACATCACCACACCATGATGTCACCACACCATGATGTCACCACACCGTGACGTCACCACACCATGATATCACCATGCTGTGATGCCACCATGCCATGATACAACCACACCACGGTGCCCCCCAACGCGCGCCCTTGTCCCCCCGCAGTCTTCGTGACGCTGACCTGCGCCTTCCGCTATGGGCGCGAGGACCTGGACGTGCTGGGGCTGACGTTCCGCAAGGACCTGTTTGTGGCCAACGCTCAGGCCTCCCCCCCCTGCCCGAGGAGAAGAAGCCCCTGACGCGCCTGCAGGAGCGGCTCATCAAGAAGCTGGGCGAGCACGCGTACCCCTTCACCTTCGAGGTGGGACGGAGGCACCTTAAAGCCCCTCCAGCTCCAACCCCTGCCACGGGCAGGGACCCCTTCCATAGAGCAGCTTGCTCCAAGCCCCTGTGTCCAACCTGGCCTTGAACACTGCCAGGGATGGGGCAGCCACAGCTTCTCTGGGCACCCTGTGCCAGCGCCTCAGCACCCTCCCAGGGAAGAGCTTCTGCCTTATCTCCAACCTGAACTTCCCCTGTTTCAGTTTGAACCCATCACCCCTTGTCCTATCACTGCAGTCCCTGATGAAGAGTCCTTCCACAGCATCCTTGTAGCCCCCTTCACACACTGGAAGCTGCTCTGAGGTCTCCACACAGCTTCTCTTCTCCAGGCTCAACAGCCCCAATGTTCTCAGCCTGGCTCCATACAGGAGCTGCTCCAGCCCCTGCTCATCCTCGTGGCCTCCTCTGGACTTGCTCCAGCAGCTCCATGTCCATGGGATGTTCCCTTGGGTCCCAGGGCTAAAAGCTGGTTTGGGTTTGAGGGTCCCATCGCTGTTTCTAACCCCCTTTCTCCTCCAGATCCCCCCCAACCTGCCCTGCTCCGTCACGCTGCAGCCAGGCCCCGAGGACACGGGGAAGGTAAAGTCCCCCCATCCTTGTCCATGGTGACCAGACGCTGGTTGGGGTCACCTCCTATGGGGGTGCAAAGGGGTTTCTCTGCCTCCTCAGCACCCTCCTTGTTCCTAGGCCTGTGGGGTGGACTATGAGGTCAAAGCTTTCTGTGCCGAGAACCTGGAGGAGAAGATCCACAAGAGGTGAGTGGAGAGGATCCATTCAGCCCCATGGCCAAGGGGCTGGGCAGGGCTGTGCCCAGTGGGGAAGGGGCACCACGGATTGGTACCCACAGTGAGTGAGATGGGGATAGGATGGAGGTGAACTCCAGGATGGGGATGGGATGGGGGTGAACTCCAGGATGGGGATGGGATGGAGGTGAACTCCAGGATGGGGATGGGATGGAGGTGAACTCCAGGATGGGGATGGGATGGAGGTGAACTCCAGGATGGGGATGGGATGGAGGTGAACTCCAGGATGGGGATGGGATGGAGGTGAACTCCAGGATGGGGATGGGAGTGACTCCGGGATGGGATGGGATGGTGGTGAACTCCAGGATGGGGATGGGATGGAGGTGAACTCCAGGATGGGGATGGGATGGAGGTGAACTCCAGGATGGGGATGGGATGGAGGTGAACTCCAGGATGGGGATGGGATGGAGGTGAACTCCAGGATGGGGATGGGATGGGGTGAACTCCAGGATGGGGATGGGATGGAGGTGAACTCCAGGATGGGGATGGGATGGAGGTGAACTCCAGGATGGGGATGGGATGGATGGGGTGAACTGAACCAGGATGGGGATGGGATGGAGGTGAACTCCAGGATGGGGATGGGATGGAGGTGAACTCCAGGATGGGGATGGGATAGGGGTGAACTCCAGGATGGGGATGGGATGGAGGTGAACTCCAGGATGGGGATGGGATGGAGGTGAACTCCAGGATGGGGATGGGATGGAGGTGAACTCCAGGATGGGGATGGGATGGAGGTGAACTCCAGGATGGGGATGGGATGGAGGTGAACTCCAGGATGGGGATGGGATGGAGGTGAACTCCAGGATGGGGATGGGATGGAGGTGAACTCCAGGATGGGGGTGGGATGGAGGTGAACTCCAGGATGGGGGTGGGATGGAGGTGAACTCCAGGATGGGGATGGGATGGGGGTGAACTCCAGGATGGGGATGGGATGGAGGTGAACTCCAGGATGGGGAAGGGATGGAGGTGAACTCCAGGATGGGGATGGGATAGGGGTGAACTCCAGGATGGGGGTGGGATGGAGGTGAACTCCAGGATGGGGGTGGGATGGAGGTGAACTCCAGGATGGGGATGGGATGGAGGTGAACTCCAGGATGGGGAAGGGACAGAAATGTCTGGTGTGCTGGGCCTGGAACTGGGATGATGTTCACCTGGCTGGGCCTGGGATGGAGAGATCTGTGCTGGGTCTGGAGCTGCAATGGAGTCCCTTAGGCTGTGGCTGGAATGGAGATGTCCTCCATGCTGGGGCTGGGACAGAGATGTTTGCTGGGGTAGGGCTGGAGTTGGGATGATGATGCTCTCCAGGGTGAAGCTGGGATGGAGATGTTCTCCAGGCTGGGATTGGGATGGAGATGCTCTCCGAGACAGAGGTGTTCTTTGGGATGTAGATGGGATAAAGATGCTTCCCAGAGTAGGGATGGAGCAGAGCTGATCTTGGGGCTGGGATGGAGACATCCAGCACTGTGAATGACCCTGCTTGGACTGACCCTGGAGCTGCCCCTCGCAGCGTCCTCCTCCTGCCCTAAACAAGGGTCTGACCCAAACCGGGCCCAGCGAGACCCCGTGGGCAGAGGTTCTGCTGTCGCCATCCCATAGGAACTCGGTGCGCTTGGTCATCCGGAAGGTGCAGTACGCGCCGGAGCGCCCGGCCCCCAGCCCATGGCAGAGACCACGCGGCAGTTCCTCATGTCCGACAAGCCCCTGCACCTCGAGGCCTCCCTGGACAAGGAGGTGGGTGAGGGCCTCATGGGGGGACGCTGTGGGGTGGCCCAAGGGGTGATGGAGACCTCCCTGTCTTCCCTTCGCCCCTCCGCAGATCTACTACCATGGAGAGCCCATCAGCGTCAACGTCCACGTCACCAACAACACCAACAAGACGGTGAAGAAGATCAAGATCTCAGGTGAGGAGCGTGGATGTGTCCATCCGTGCTGCTGTCCCCGACCCCGTTTGGGGTCCTCCTTGACCCCCGTGGCTCCATCTCTCTCCCCAGTGCGCCAGTACGCGGACATCTGCCTCTTCAACACCGCCCAGTACAAGTGCCCGGTGGCCGTGGAGGACGCGGAGTGAGTACCTGCTGCCTGGGGACAGCATGAGGGACCCCATGGAGCCCTGCAGGAGCCCAGGAGGTCTCCTGCTCCAGTGCAGCACCAGTGGGATGTTGCATTCAGCGAGCAGGTCCTGGTGGGAGGAGCGGGGAGGTGGAAACCCCTGTTGATGGTGCCGTGGGGATGTCACCAGCTGTGGCCTCCTGGGTGGAGATGGGCTCTGGGATGGGGCAGGGAGAGGTGTTTGGGCTGGGGCTGGGGTTGGGATGGAGGTGGGATGGAGGTGTCCTCTAGGATGGGCTTGGGATGGAGATGTCCTCTAGGATGGGCTTGGGATGGAGATGTCCTCTAGGATGGGCTTGGGATGGAGATGTCCTCTAGGATGGGCTTGGGATGGAGATGTCCTCTAGGATGGGCTTGGGATGGAGATGTCCTCTAGGATGGGCTTGGGATGGAGATGTCCTCTAGGATGGGCTTGGGATGGAGATGTCCTCTAGGATGGGCTTGGGATGGAGATGTCTGGGCTGAATTTGGGGTTGGGATAAGGATATTCACCACACTAGGGTGGAGATGTCTGGGATAGGTTGGGATAGAGATGTTCACCAGGCTGGGATGGAGGTGTCTGGGATAGGTGTTTGGTTGGCATGGAGATGTTCTCAAGGCTGGGATGGAGATGTTTGGGCTGGGTCTGGGATGGATATGTTCTCTACAATGGACCTGGGATGGAGATGTCTGGGGTGGAGGTGGGATGGAGGTATCTGGGCTGGGTGTTGGGTTGGGATGGAGACATTCACCAGGCTGGGATGGAAATGTCTGGGATAGGTGGTTGGTTGGGATGGATGTTCACAAAGCTGTGGTGGGGATATCTGAGATGGGTCTGGGATGGAGATGTCTGGGGTTGGCATGCAGTTGGGATGGAGATGTCTGGACTGGGTCTTGGGCTGGGATGCAGATGTCCTCTAGGATTGGTTTGGGATGGAGATGTCATCTAGGATGGGTTTGGGATGGAGATGTCCTCTAGGATGGGTCTGGGCTGGAGATGTCCTCTAGGATGGGTCTGGGCTGGAGATGTCGTCTAGGATGGGTTTGGGATGGAGATGTCGTCTAGGATGGGTTTGGGATGGAGATGTCTTCTAGGATGGGTTTGGGATGGAGATGTCGTCTAGGATGGGTTTGGGATGGAGGTGTCCTCTAGGATGGGTTTGGGATGGAGATGTCCTCTAGGATGGGTTTGGGATGGAGATGTCCTCTAGGATGGGTTTGGGATGGAGATGTCCTCTAGGATGGGTTTGGGATGGAGATGTCCTCTAGGATGGGTTTGGGATGGAGATGTCCTCTAGGATGGGTTTGGGATGGAGATGTCCTCTAGGATGGGTTTGGGATGGAGATGTCCTCTAGGATGGGTCTGGGCTGGAGATGACCTCCAGACTGAACCTATGGCAGGGGTGTTCCCCAGACTGGGATGGGATGTCCAGGGTGGCCCATGGGGGTTATCGGAGGTGGGGAAGCCTCTGATGGTGTCCATCACCCCCAGTGACATGGTGGCCCCGAGCTCGACGTTCTGCAAGGTCTACACCCTGACCCCGTTCCTGGCCAACAACCGGGAGAAGCGGGGCCTGGCGCTGGACGGGAAGCTCAAGCACGAGGACACCAACCTGGCCTCCAGCACCCTGTGAGCCCACCATGACCCCCCCAGGGCTCTGCTCCCACCAGCACTGCTGGGGCAGGACCAGGCCCTGCTCCAGGGAGGGATGCTCGGGGTGCAGGAGACCCTATGGGGGGACCTAGAGGAGGATGCAGGCGTTGGTCCCTATGGACATCCCTTCACTGATACCCACCCGCCCCTTCCTCCAGGTTAAGAGATGGAGCCAACAAGGAGATCCTGGGCATTATTGTCTCCTACAAGGTGAAGGTGAAGCTGGTGGTGTCACGAGGAGGGTGAGTGATGGGGACCCCCCTTGGTACCCCCAAGGCTCTGCTGGGACTCAGCAGTGTGATGGGGACACACGTGTGGGACATGCTTGGTGGGGTGGTTGCATGTCTGTGGTGGGATGGTGACTAACCTGTTGTCTCCTTGGACCCACACCAGGCTGCTGGGAGACCTCGCCTCCAGGTAATGCCCCAACCCACCCCTGTGCCCCCCATTGCACCCCAAACCCACCCCCTTGGTCCCCTCCGCTGCCACCTTCACCGTGGGGTGAAGAGCATCCAAAGGATGCTCTTGGGGCCACCACTCACCCAAAGCCAAGCACCAGAGGTGGGGCTGGTGTTGGGGTGAGGAGTTGTGGGACTTGGGATGGTGATGAGGGTCTCATCCTTCATCCCCCCAGCCCTGGGTCAGAGCAGTGGAGATGGTGTGAGAAGGATCCAGGGGTGAGGAGAGCACCAAGGTGGCTCTTTGGGGCTGAGCATCAATGGGCTGTGGGGAGGAGTCTCTAGGGCTTTCCTCGTCTCCATCCTCACACTGGTCCCATTAACGTGGGGTCTATGGGGACCATGGTTCCTGCTGCATTCCCAGGAATGCTGAGGCCATCCAACCCCATCCCTGGAGGAGCTCAGGGCCATGGTCAGCCTCTCCCACCATCACCATGCTAGTGAACCATTCCAGGAGTCTATGAGCTTTAAGGTCCCTTCCACCCCAACCCATTCCATGAGCTTTAAGGTCCCTTCCACCCCAACCCATTCCATGAGCTTTAAGGTCCCTTCCACCCCAACCCATTCCATGAGCTTTAAGGTCCCTTCCAACCCAACCCATTCCATGAGCTTTAAGGTCCCTTCCACCCCAACCCATGCCATGAGCTTTAAGGTCCTTTCCAACCCAAGCCATGCCATGAGCTTTAAGGTCCCTTCCACCCCAAGCCATGCCATGAGCTTTAAGGTCCCTTCCAACCCAAGCCATGCCATGAGCTTTAAGGTCCCTTCCAACCCAAGCCATGCCAGGAGCTTTAAGGTCCCTTCCACCCCAACCCATTCCATGAGCTTTAAGGTCCCTTCCAACCCAACCCATTCCATGAGCTTTAAGGTCCCTTCCAACCCAACCCATTCCAAGAGCTTTAAGGTCCCTTCCAACCCAAGCCATGCCATGAGCTTTAAGGTCCCTTCCAACCCAACCCATTCCATGAGCTTTAAGGTCCCTTCCAACCCAACCCATTCCAAGAGCTTTAAGGTCCCTTTCAACCCAAGCCATGCCATGAGCTTTAATGGTCCCATGGCACCAGAGGTGCCCAGACCCCACTGATGCTCACAGACACGCAGCCTAACCCCAGAGAATCTGGATCCTCAGCAGCTTCTAAGCTGCCGAACAGCAGATTTGGGGCACCCAATGTCCTCCTTGTGCACAGCCACTGTCCCGGGGGGTCTTTGTGCTGATCCCAGCCATGGGGTCAAGCTCAAGCAAGGAGCGTGGTGGCTCTAAAGGAGTTACACTGAGGGTACTACAGGGTTTCTCCCTGTTGGTGTCTCCAGCAGTGGGGATGGGGGTGATGCTGCTGCTCCCACCCCAGCTCTGCCCCATCTCTTGCAGCGACGTCGCAGTGGAGCTGCCCTTCACCCTGATGCATCCCAAACCCAAGGAGGAGCCGGCACATCGGGATGGTGAGTGGGCACCAGCCAGCTCCATGTGTGGGGCGGGACCTCCATGGGATGGGATGGGATGGGATGGGATGGGATGGGATGGGATGGGATGGGATGGGATGGGATTGGAGGGGATGGGATGGGATGGGAGGGGATGGAGGGAAAGGGGAACATCCCACTCCCCTATCTGTGTGGATGGAGGTTTCCACCTCCTGTTGAGGAACCTGTGGACCAAGGAGCAGGTCCTTGGGGGTGTCCCCATCACCCTGCTCCTGCCAAACACCAGTGGTGGGTCTCGCCCATCCAATGGGACAACGGTGAAGATCCCGGTGTGTGCATTGACTGAGCCTGTGCCATCCCTCTGTTCAGTTCCAGAGAATGAAGCCCCCATAGATACGAACCTGATAGAGCTGGACACAAAGTAAGAGGCACAAAACCCATCGTTTCCCACCCAATGTGGGGTCTGTGTGGGAAGGGGAAGGGTTTGTAGAGGTCTCACGGGACCCCCTAACCCACTAACCCCGCGCCATGGTGACTAACCCCGTGCACGTAACCCACCACGCTTGTTGTGCCCATCTCTCTTCTCTCCTTTGCCATCTCCTTGCATGGCTTCCAAACACCCCAGGAGAAACCACAGTAAGGAAGCACCCGCCGGGTCGTGTGTTGGGATGGGGGGGGATGTCCCTATGGGGTCCATGTGGTGTCCCTGTGGTGTCCCCATGGTGTTCCTGGGGATGGAGGTGCACGTTCGGATGCTGGAAATAGATGAGCTTGAAGGCCCCTTCCAACCCAGATCATTTGATGATCTTTAAGGACCTTTCCAACCCAAACTGTTCCATGATTCCGTGATCTTTAAGGCCCCTTCCAACCATTCCATGATTTTGTAATCTTTAGGGACCCTTCCAATCCAACCCATTCGATGATTCCACGATCCCAACCCAATCCATTCTATGATCTTTAAGGCCCCTTCCAACCCATTCCATGATTTTGTAATCTTTAGGGACCCTTCCAATCCAACCCATTCGATGATTCTACGATCCCAACCCAATCCATTCTGTGATCTTTAAGGACCCTTCCAACCCATTCCCTGATTCTATGAACTTTAAGGACCCTTCCAACTCACCCCACTGTATGATCTTTCAGACCCTTCCAGTCCATTCCATGATTCTGTGACCTTGAAGTACCTTTCCACCCCAGCCTATTTGATATGATCTTTAAGGCCCCTTCCAACCCTACCCATTCCATGATTCCATGATCTTTAAGGACCCTTCCAACCCAAATCAGTCCATGATCTTTAAGGCCCCTTCCAAGCCATTCCATGAGTCTACAATCTTTAAGGGCCCTTCCAACCCAAACCATTGTATGACCTTTAAGACCCTTCCAACCCAACCCATTCCATGAGTCTACTGTCTTTAAGGACCCTTCCAACCCAACCCATTCCATGGTTCTGTGATCTTTAAGACCCTTCCAACCCAACCCATTCCATGGTTCTATGATCTTTAAGGACCCTTCCAACCCATCCATTCTATGATGTTTAAGGCCCCTTCCAACCCAACCCATTCCGTGGTTCTATGATGTTTAAGGTCCCTTCCAACCCATCCATTCTATGATCTTTAAGGCCCATCCCAACCCAACTCATTCCATGGTTCTGTGATCTTTAAGACCCTTCCAACCCAACCCATTCCATCATTCTATGATCTTTAAGGACCCTTCCAACCCAAACCATTCTGTGGTTTTATGATCTTTAAGACCCTTCCAACCCAACCCATTCCATGATCTTTAAGACCCTTCCAACCCAACCCATTCCATGATCTTTAAGACCCTTCCAACCCAACCCATTCCATCATTCTATGATCTTTAAGGACCCTTCCAACCCAAACCATTCCATGATCTTTAAGACCCTTCCAACCCAACCCATTCCATCATTCTATGATCTTTAAGGACCCTTCCAACCCAACCCATTCCATCATTCTATGATCTTTAAGGACCCTTCCAACCCAAACCATTCCATGGTTCTATGGTCTTTAAGACCCTTCCAACCCAAACCATTCCATGGTTCTATGATCTTTAGGGCCCTTCCAACCCAAACCATTCCATGGTTCTATGATCTTTAGGGCCCTTCCAACCCAACCCGTTCCATGATCTTTAAGACCCTTCCAACCCAACCCATTCCATCGTTCTACGACAACCTTTGAGACACAAGGTTCTTTGCTGAAAGATGAAGGTTTAAGCCCCCCCCCCAAGCTGCACCCCCACAGCGCAGCACGAACCATCCCAGCCCCCATCTCCCCCCCACGTCCCCCATCACATCCCCTCTCCCTCCTGTCCCCACCAGCGACGACGACATCGTCTTCGAAGACTTTGCCCGCCAGCGACTCAAGGGCATGAAGGACGACAAGGAGGACGAGGAGGAGCGGACGAACTCCCCGCAGCTCAATGACAGATAAGCCCCCCCCACCCGTGTCCCCGCTGCCGCCGGGGGGGCACATCCGGCTGCTTCTCCTTTTGTATGATGATGGAGTTTGGTTTCTACCTGTACCGGAGGCTCCGGCTTCGCCCGCTGGTCACAGCAATTATAACCCTCCAGCTGTGCCACTGGTGTTGTCACTTCATGCAGCTGCCAAAGCCACTGCAGGGCACGGCCGGAGGGGTACTGGAAGCACTGGGGGGGCTGCACCGCTTCCATTGGCACCCCCTTTTCCCCATCCATCCATCCATCCATCCCCATGTCCCCTTTCCTATGAGCTGCCTCTTTTACGTGTTTTCTATCCAAGTCCAGTCTCAACACCAGTTTGTAATGGGGAGGATGGGGTGGGGGGTGCAGCAGATCTGGGGGGATGGGGGGGTCGGGTCTTTTCTAGGCAGCCTGCTCATGGGAAAGGGCACCCACACACTTGGGGTGTCCCCTCCTGGCACCCCCAGCCTGTCCTCTCCAATCTGGCCCTGCTGCATGTGGGATGCACCAGCCTGGCTTTGCCCCATGGAGCCCCTGCCCTTGGCTGAGCCTCCGAAAGGAGGCAGCAGGATGGGTCTTATCCCAAAAGCCTCCTAAAAGAGCCAGCTCCAGGGCAGAGGGGTTCATCAGTTCCAATGGGATTTACACCAGTGCAGCCTCCCTGGAGGGATGGGGCTGGGAGCTGTGGGCTGCCAGGGCAGGGAAGTGCATCCCACATGGATCCATGCCATCGGCCACGCGATGCTCGCACCGGGAGAGGCTGCAAATGCCCCTTCTGAGCCCCAGCAGGGTCTTGGTGTAACCACCTTGTTCCCAGTGGCATTCCACTGGGGATGGTTCCTCCGTTCCCAAGCTGCCAAGCTCCCCTGGTCCATGTTTTCCCCCTGTCTGTGCCTGCACGGAGTCAAGCACCTATTTGGGGATGGGGAGGGAAGGGGCACACAGCATTTGCCACCTTAAGCAGTGTGTCACCGGGTGCTCGTGCCCATCCAGCACCCATCCCACCCCGTGGACCCGCACCGGGGTCTTGGGTCTCCCATCGCACCCAAGAGACCATTCCCATTATTTATTGTGCCGTTGCGGCCAGCGGAGGCATCGGAGAGCGATCCATGGGGATGGCTTCATCCCTCTGGATGTGGGGGGGGGTGCCTCTTCCCCCCCCCCCCCCAGTTTTGGGGTTAAGCTGATGGGCAGCGTGGTACTTCTTTTGTAAGTGGTTCCTTTGTACTGTTCTGGGTGACTGCTCCTCGCCCCCCCCGGTCTCTGTGATGTTTCTGTGTCTGTCAAATAAATTATTCTAGTTTATTAAACTCAGAAGGACAAAAGAAAGAGAATAAAGAACCAGTCCCGGCGCCTGGACACGTCTCTTGGCTCGGGACAGGGGAGCTGGAACAGGCCTGGGGGTCCGAGCACCTGCAACACAGAGGAGGTGATGGGCGCCTCGGCATCCTCCCTAAGAGCTCAGCTCAGTCTCCCCTCGGGCAGGTTCAAGCCATTCCCCTTGGCCTGGCCCTACATCCCTTGTCCCAAGCGCCTCTCCAGCTTTCCTGCAGCCCCTTCAGGCACTGGAGCTGCTCTCAGGTCTCCCCTTTAGGAGCCTTCTCCTCTCCAGGCTGACCCAGCCCCGCTCTCTCAGCATCTTCCCCCTCTGTTCCTCTCCTCAGCTGCAGTTTCTCACTAGGAAATCCATTCACTCCTGCATTAAGGTGTGTGTAAGTCTCCAGCAGCATCCCAGCTCCAGCCTTGGCGTTCCCAGCATCCCTGTGCCTGTCACCTACCTGGATGTCGGTGCTGAGACACCCCTGCCTGGTCCCTGGGACTCAGGATCAACCACAGCTGCCCTTCCAAGCCCCATATCCCATAGGAGACTTTGGCCATCGAGCTTCCTGGCACGTCCTCCTTCCAGACGTGGTGGCCAAGCGCCAGCTGGCTCCTGTCCTCAGCTCACACCGGTGCCCACGTGCGTGTCCATGCTCCAGGCTGGAGCTGGAGCTACGCACATCGATGCTCTGATGCCACAGGGCTCCCAGTGAGGTGTCTCCTGTGCAGGGGCAGGACAGGAGGTGCCTGCAATGGGGGAGCTCAGCAGCTCCCCCCTCCCTGCAGAGCTACCACCTGAAATGGGGGGTGAGGAATCATTAACCCAGCCCAGGCTCCCTGCCACGGTGAGGACAGGGCAAGGCATGGGTCCAGCGGGTCCTCAGCACAGCAGGACCCTGGTCCTGGAAGACCAGAGGGGATGGACACGGGCACCACATGGGATCCAGCTCCTCCTGCCAAGGACCAGGGTGAGGAGCAGCCTCTGAGCCATCCCACCCCTCTGCAGCCCCTCATCACTGCCCTGAATCCAGCCATCCCCCAGCACATGCAGCCACAAGACCCAAGGAGGGGATGAAGGTTTGGGCATCCCACAGGGCATGATTTGGGATGGCCACACGGTGCCTGGCAAGAACGGTCTGCAGGTGATCAACAAGCAGTGTCCAGTCTCTGCCTGCTGAGGACCATCGGGTTGAGGGTTCAGTTCCTAGAAGCTGTGCCCTATAGGCTGGCACTATGGGATGGATACACCCAGGGGCATTGTGGCCAACAGGTCAGGGGAGCAGCAATGAGGGGAGATACGAGTGGAAGGTCCCAAAGGCAAAGGAAAACCTAATGCAACCACTGTGTGCAACAGCAGGGGTTGAGGAGAAGCTGATGCTGCAACAGCTCTTGCAGAAGGTGCTGAAGTGGTTTTAAGAGGGGGATTTCTGCTTTGAGGCCTTGTGTTGCTCCTTAAAACCACTGGGATGGGTTTGGGGGGAGAAGATGGGCGCCAGCGATGTGGCTGCCCCATCCCTGGCAGTGTTCAAGGCCAGGTTGGACACAGGGGCTTGGAGCAAGCTGCTCTATGGAAGGTGTTGGGGTTGGAGCTGGAGGAACTTTAAGGTCCCTTCATCCCAAACCAGGCTGGGATTCCATGAGAAACGCCATCACCAGCATCACGTTAAGAGGAGCTCCCTCTGTGCATCATCCCTTTCTACCACAGATGCGAGTGCTTCCGTTTGGCCATCTCCATTCCCTGGCAGATCCAGGTCAAGCCAGACAAGGGTTAAGATCTTTGGTGGGGGAAAGGGGAAGTTTAGATGGGTACAAACTGCTGTTGCTCAAGTCCTGCTCCTCTGCAAGTCTGCTTCCGCCTCCTCTGCACTGCTGGCATCACCGTGACGGGGAGGGTGTCGGGCTCAGCTCTGCTGCTTCTGCTCCTCAGCTCCCCCAGCACGGCCCTGCAAGGGAGACAGGGAGGAAGTCTGGTGGTGGGGAGGGCTGCGGGGGCCAGCCCCGGGTAGGGAGAGGAGCTGCAGCAGCAGAGCCCTGCAGTCAGCTCCTGTGGGACCCCCCCGTGTGCTGGGTGCACCCCCAGAGCGTGAGCAGCGGCTCAGAGAGGGGATCCTGACCCTCTGCTGCAGGAAGGGGAGACCTGAGAGCAGCTCCAGTGCCTAAAGGGGCTGCAGGAAAGCTGGAGAGGGGCTTGGGACAAGGGCCTGTAGGGCCAGGCCAAGGGGAATGGCTTGAACCTGCCCGAGGGGAGACTGAGCTGAGCTCTTAGGCAGAAGCTCTTCCCTGGGAGGGTGCTGAGGCGCTGGCACAGGGTGCCCAGAGAAGCTGTGGCTGCCCCATCCCTGGCAGTGTTCAAGGCCAGGTTGGACACAGGGGCTTGGAGCAAGCTGCTCTATGGAAGGGGTCCCTGCCCGTGGCAGGGGCTGGAGCTGAAGAGCTTTAAGGTCCCTTCATCCCAAACCATTCCATGATTCTGTGATTCCCAGAAGTGCCCGAGCTCCAGGATCCCTCCCTGGGCACCCTCCATCCATCAGCCACACACCACCCTTGCTGGGACTGCTCCAGGTCCCACTCTCGGCCCAGAACCTCCTGCCCTCACCACTCTGGACATCCCAGTGCAGGGCATGGGCACACAGTGCTCCCATGGACCCAGTACCTGACATGGAGAGCCTGGAAAGCCAGGAGCCCTCTGCAGCCCCTCACTGGGGCTCAAATCCTGCCAGCCCCTGGCAAGACCCCAGTGTGACATGGCCAGAGCTGGACTGGTTCTGCTGGGGACCTCCCAGGGGTGGAGAGGAGGCATTGCTGCACCAGCGCTCAGCTCCTTTGGGCTCAAAGGGGCTTTCTTCTTCCCACTGCTGGTGGTGACAAGGGCTTCAAAGCATCACCCCTCCGGGTTCAGGCAGGCCACAGGCCCCTGTTTCACACTGCCACACAGGCAGGGATAGTTTTGGGACAGTTTTGGGTGTGGAATGGCAAAGCCCACACAGCTGGTGCTGGGAGAAGACCCATGAGAAGCTTCCCTCTGTTATCAGATGGCAGACAGAGGTTTCCAGCCTCAGCCCCCGCAGGCAAACATGCGTGTCCCTGACCCAGCAGTGAAGGTCAGTACAGCACATTCCCAGCTCCAAGGCTTCCCCAGCACAACCTTCACCCCAAGCCACCCACTGCAGCACCCAGCCCACCCAGGCTCAACTCCCAGAGCCCTCTCCACCATCCTGACTGCAGAAACAGGCAGTGGAAGGCATGAGGGGACAGGGAATGTGGGGTGCTGGGAAGCAGGATGCAGCCTGGCACGTACTCTGTGAGCCTTTGCCCTGCAAGATGCAGCTTGGAGCAAACTGCAGTGCCAGAGCAAGGCAGGGACCTCCTGCCTGTACCCCTCTTCAGCTGCTCCCTGAAACAGGCTGGTTTGCATGGTCAGGGTAAGAAGCAGAGTCCCCCCCTCACTAAACAGAACCTTGGTAACAGAGCAGACCCAGTGCCTGGCTTCCTCAAGCCCAGGAATTCCTATTAGCTCCATTGCATTTCAACTTCCAGCTGGGGGGGGAACGCACCAGAACATCCCAGTGCCTTTGCTCAGCCAGGGGCAGGACAAAGCTTGCAGCAGGCTGGGGCAGCAGAGGTTGTTCCTGTTCCGTCTGCAGGCTGTGGCTTCCTGAGCAGAGGCCACCCTACTCGTGACACACGCACGTGATGATCTACCAGCACCCCATGGGGTGCACAGCCCTCCCCTGGGGGCTGCAGGCGGGGGGACAATGGGTTAAATCTACCACAGAGCAGCTTGTTTCTTCCAACTACGCCTTTTGTGGTGGCTCTGTGCTTCTGAAGAGCACGTGTGTGACAAGGCAGGACGTGGGGCTATGATAAAACGGTGGCAGGATGTGCGCTGGCGGCAGATACAAGCAGGCTACTACACTGCCACTTGGAGACAGGGGAACAAGCACACCATCAGGAGCTCACATTCTGTTTCAAAGGAGCTCTCTGCAGTTGGCTCTGCTCACTACAAGCAGCTCAGCAGAGTCTGTGCATGCAAATGGCCACCTCCCAGCCTCCCCGCAGGAGAAGAGAGACAGGAAACACCTCGCAGCTCACCACAAGTACAAGCTACCCACACGTCCCTCCGGGCTGAACCCAGTCCCAGATGCTCAGGGAACCATCGCTGGCTGCTGACAGTAAAGTTCTTGGTTTCTGTGGGTGCCACGTGTGAGCTGTGACCAGGGGAGGGTCTCCGTTGCTGTCCTCTTCACCAAACGTGTGGCCTTTGTGGACAAAGGTTGGTTCTGCTGGCCTGGCGTTGCTGTCCCAGCTCCCAGTGTCATACACGTGCACAGTCCCATCGAAACCTGGGTAAAAGGAACCAGAAAGACAGCACAAGTCAACCGCGTTGTTCCAGTGCTGCTGGGAGAGAAACCAGGCCAAAGGCTCAGCCTGAAAACCTGGCAGAGCAAAGCAGCCAAAGCCTCTGAGGAGCTTGCCTTGAGCTCCCAGCTGCGGAGGTGAACACGGGCCAAATCCCCCCAGCTTCCACATTCACTGGTTGGACTTTGCAACGCCCTGGCCATGAGGCAGCTTTTGCTGCCCAGCTGCTGTTATCAGCAGGGTCCCTGCAGCCAGGAGGTCAGTGGCACCGTCAGGGCAGTGAGTGCAGAGAGCTCGGGGTGTTTGTTCTCCCAGGAGGGAAGCTGGAGCCCCCCCAAACCCACCCAGGCTCCATCTGTGGTTGCTGGGGAGAAGCAGTAGAGGACATTGAGCTCCCAGGTCTGCTGGCTCCAGGGGCAGCTCTGAACAGCCACCCCCTGCCTGGGGTGTTTGAGGTGGGGTGGAATTGATAAGGACACAGCTCAAACGGTCCCGTCTTCACAAGAGGGCTCAAGCACCTCCCACGAGAAAACATTGGGGCTGTTGAGCCTGGAGAAGAGAAGCTGCGTGGAGACCTCAGAGCAGCTTCCAGTGTGTGAAGGGGGCTACAAGGATGCTGGGGAGGGACTCTTCATCAGGGACTGCAGTGACAGGACAAGGGGTGATGGGTTCAAACTGAAACAGGGGAAGTTCAGGTTGGAGATAAGGAAGAAGTTCTTCCTGTGAGGGCGGTGAAACACTGGAACTCCAGTGCAAGGAAGAGGTAGACGCAGTGTTCAAGGCCAGGTTGGGCAGGACTGAGCAAGCTGCTCCAGTGGAAGGGGTCCCTGCTGGTGGCAGGGATTGGAACTGGAGGAGCTTTAAGATCCCTTCAACCCCAACCGTTCTATGATTCAAAAAAAGCCTCCAGAAAAGGAGCTCTGTGCCCCAGAGCACATACCTGAAATGGCAAGGCAGCCTTCCAGAGCAGGAGCCCAGGACACACACAGGAATTCTGCCTCAGAGCTGGGCGAGGGAACGCTGCACTTGGCTGAGGCCAAAGGCTCCGAGGGTTTCCTTACATCTGTGAGGGTGAGGTGGCCTCTGTTCGAGAGGCAAGCTATGGGCTGGGAGCTTGAGGCAGAGCCTGGAGCTGTCTGCCTGACTCCCATGCACCACCGCTCGTCACCCAGCACCCAGGGGACACACACAGCCTCCAAGGGAGCCTGTGGCTGCCGAACGTCACCCAGGTACAGCTGCCCCTTGGCACAGCACAGGAGCAAGGTGTTGCAGTCCAGGAACGCCAGGCCACTGAGCTCCTCGCTGCTGCTGGGGGCTGGAAAAGAGAGGAGGATCTCGGGTGGTGTGAGGAGCATTTGGCTGAGCCTTGTCCCTGGGGGTGGCTTCCAAAGCACTGTGTCCTTGGGCTGCACCCCCAGAGCGTGAGCAGCAGGTTGAGGGAGGGGATCCTGCCTCTCTGCTCTTGTGAGACCCCCCACTTGCAGCACTGTGTGCAGTTCTGGGGTCCCCAACACAAAGAGGGACGTGGAGCTGTTGGAGCGAGGCCAGAGGAGGCCATGGAGATGCTGTGAGGGCTGGAGCAGCTCTGCTCTGGAGCCAGGCTGAGAGAGCTGGGCTGGGTGAGCCTGGAGAAGAGAAGGCTCCTGAAGGGGAGACCTGAGAGCAGCTCCAGTGCCTGAAGGGGCTGCAGGAAAGCTGGAGAGGGGCTTGGGACAAGGGATGTAGGGACAGGCCAAGGGGAATGGCTTCAACCTGCCAGAGGATATCACAGAGTCACACAGAGCTCACTCAGGAGCAAACTGATGCCAGTGAGCGATGTGACTCTGAGGCCAGCACCTCCCTTGTCGGGGCCAACGCATGCAGCAGCATTCCTCTGCTAACCCAATTCTGTGCACTGAAACCATCTGTAGTGCTCTCTCAGGACTCAGATCTGGGGCAGAAGCCTGAGGAATCACTGTCACGGGAGTAGTGAGAAGCTGGAGACAGCCCAGAGCATTGTAACTGCTTTCAAGATCCATCTTTATACCCCTGGGCATGTGTCTGGAAGCACCCACGCAGTGAAGTGTTTGCTGCTTGGGCAGCTCCTCTAGCTTTACCCAAAGCTTTGCACCAGCAGACATCTGACTTGAATACCTGCCACGTCGATATTTTTCCTTGATTCCACCTCTGTAATGTGGACACTGTCAAGGGTTGATCCATGCAGGACCCACTGGGCTCTGGCTGCTGTGGTTGCAATTCTAGCCCAAGGATGCCCATTTTCTGTAGGTATGGCACTTACAGGTTTAATAACATCTGTTTGGGAGATAAGAGCAGCTGTAAAGCACATCAGGAGCCAAGTAAGCCCTGAGATTAAGCTGTTTCACAAAGCTAAAAGTGACCTACTAAAGCAATAAGGAAGCCAATTACGACTAAAGCCCTCACCAGAATAAACCCGCTGTGCCAATACATCCAGCCAGGATTACCATGGCAAATCCAGCCAAACACATAGGAAGTTGTGAAGCAAGATGCTGATTTTCAAGGAGGAAGAGTAAGAAAGCTTTTGACAATGCTCTGCACTTCCTTTCTGGTGGTTTCAAAGGGTTTCCCAATTTTGCTGTAGCAAAGCAACAGCAACCCTTTTTCTACGGCAGACAGAGGCTTGGAGAACTGAGGTGTTTATGGAGTAACCTGAAAAGTGGTGTAAGGAGCTCTTTTATTTCAACCTTTGGAGTTTCAAAGGTAACACTGTGCCAGCTGGATAAAGAAGGGGGTTGTTTGTATGATTAAGAGCTTACAACTAAGTGGAAAGCCACTGTGAGAGGCCTAAATCTCCTAATTCCCTTAGGAGGTTTATGCTGGCAAGTCCCCATCTTTCCAAGCCACCAGAGTTGGCACAGACCCTTCTCGTGCCCTTCTCCAGCCCCTGCCATGCAAGGGCAGTCACTCAAGATGTTACCTAATGGGACTGGTGCTCCTCTCCTCATTTTATACCCAGGCAAAAGGGGAAGCTAAAGATGCTTGATGCAAAGACTGCATTGTGAAACTAACTGAGAAACACGTCTGTTCCTTACTAGAGTCCTCTGCTGACACCTTCCAGAGCTGGAGGGAGCTGTCTGGTGGGCCACTGGTCACCAGCAAACTGGAAGAACAAAAAGAACCCCATAAAACTCTCCAGGAGCAGAGAAGAGCCTGGGACAAGGTGTCCTGCTGCTCCTCCCGTGCTCGGAGGCTTTTGCCTGTGCTTGGAGGCGAGAAGGGGCTGGAAGGACCAGAATCCCGGAACTCCTCACACGAGGGTAAACAGTCCCAGGGAATGGCACTGAATTAACACATATTCCACAAGAGCTAGACTAAGGATGGTGCAAAGAGCCCCAGAGTAGCATCAGGGGCTTGTGTGGGAGGAGAGAGCTGAAGGGGTGAAATGACTCAGCCAGAGGGAAGTGTGTTTGCTTGGTCTAACAGCAGGAAAGGAAACCTTTGTGAACACACACACACACACAGAGCCCCTGGGGCTGGCAGGGCTGCAGCAGCAGGGTGCAATCCATTCTGATGAGCACCCCAACCACTGCTCCTCTCCAAACACCAAGGCAAGGTGCTGGGAGGAGCACTACATGTCACTGGCCAGCAGCTCCCCTCCGTACTCTCACAGCTAGGTCAGGAAGCAAGGAAGGAAAAGGAGCTTTCTCCCAGTGGATGAACTCCTTCTGCATCTCCAATATGCCCTGAAAGGACCTCGGTGCCTTACCTGGTGCCAGGCACACACTTCAGGCTGTGTATGGGGCGGTCGGAAAACCCACCACATTCCACCTTGAATTCTCTCTCTGGAAACAGGCTCTGGAAATCAGAAGCAAAGTGATTTCTCATCACTTAACAATGCAGAGCTTGGTGTGGTTGGTCACCCTGACAAGAGGCAGAGACACAAGCCACCCTCTTCTGCCTGCCCAGCAATGCCTGTTTCAACAGGAGCTGTAGGATTGAGGGATCACAAACAGTTAAAGAGGATCTGGAGAAAGCTCTGTCAAGAATCATATCATAGAATCCCAGCCTGATTTGGGATGAAGGGAGCTTAAAGCTCCTCCAGTTCCAACCCCTGCCACGGGCAGGGACCCCTTCCACTGGAGCAGCTTGCTCCAAGCCCCTGTGTCCAACCTGGCCTTGAACGCTGCCAGGGATGGGGCACCCAAACCTTCTCCATTCATCCCATCCCAGTCTCCCAGCACCCTCACAGGGAAGAGCTTCTGTCTTGTACCTAACCTAAATCTCCCCCGTTTCAGTCTGAATCCATCACCCCTTGTCCCATCGCTGCAGTCCCCGATGCAGAGCCCCCCCCTTCATCGACATCTCCCCTCCACCAACTTAAACCCTTCCTACTCACAACCCGGCCAAGCCCTCTAGCAGCGCAGCAGGGCCCGGGTAACAGCCGCTGAACCCCAGCCTTCGGGAGCCCAAGGCGAGGGGCCCCGCGGGATGCGGTCGGTGCCGTCCTGCCCGCAGCACCCACCTTGGTGCCCTCCTCCCGCATGGGGGGCGGCGGGAGCAGCTGCAGGATCTCGTTCCCACCGGCCTCTCCATACCCGGCCACGAAGACACCTCGGGGAGGGGGGGTGAAGCACAGGGTCACGGTGACGGCCATACCCCGGCGCTGCGGTGCTATCCAGCCCTGCACAGCCCCATGCTGCGGCCCCGTCCCGACCCCATGGCCGCCCCTTCCCCACGGCTCCCCTCAGGCCCAGCGCGCACTCACGGTTCCCCGGGGCCCATTCGAGGAGGCGGGTGGGCTCCTGGAGCTCGAAGACGTGCAGGTCCTCGTACCTGCGGGGACAAGGAGGAGGAAGGAGCGGCGGCTGAACGGGACCAGGACTGGGAATGGGATCGGGAATGGGAACGGGACCGGGAATGGGATCGGGAATGGGAATGGGATTGGGAATGGGACCGGGAATGGGAACGGGATCGGGAATGGGATTGAGAATGGGAATGGGATTGGGAATGGGACCGGGAATGGGAAGGGGAATGGGATCGGGAATGGGATCGGGAATGGGAACGGGAATGGGATTGGGAATGGGAATGGGATCGGGAATGGGATTGGGAATGGGAACAGGAATGGGATTGGGAATGGGAACAGGAATGGGATTGGGAATGGGAACAGGAATGGGATCGGGAATGGGAACGGGAATGGGATCGGGAATGGGACCGGGAATGGGATTGGAAATGGGAACGGGATCGGGAATGGGATCGGGAATGGGAACGGGAATGGGACCGGGAATGGGAAGGGGAATGGGATCGGGAATGGGAATGGGATCGGGAATGGGACCGGGAATGGGAAGGGGAATGGGATCGGGAATGGGAATGGGATCGGGAATGGGACCGGGAATGGGATTGGGAATGGGAACGGGAATGGGATCAGGAATGGGATCGGGAATGGGAATGGGATCGGGAATGGGACTGGGAATGGGAACGGGAATGGGATCGGGAATGGGATCGGGAATGGGATTGGGAATGGGACCGGGAAGGTGAATGGGATCGGGAATGGGAACGGGACCGGGAATGGGACTGGGAATGGGACCGGGAATGGGATTGGGAATGGGAACGGGAATGGGAATGGGACCGGGAATGGGACCGGGAATGGGAATGGGATCGGGAATGGGATTGGGAATGGGAACGGGAATGGGATTGGGAATGGGATTGGGAATGGGAACGGGACTGGGAATGGGACTGGGACAGGGAATGGGATTGGGAATGGGATCGGGAATGGGATCGGGAATGGGAATGGGACCGGGAATGGGACCGGGAATGGGATCGGGAATGGGATTGGGAATGGGATCGGGAATGGGAACGGGACTGGGAATGGGACTGGGACAGGGAATGGGATTGGGAATGGGATCGGGAATGGGATCGGGAATGGGATCGGGAATGGGAATGGGATCGGGAATGGGAACGGGAATGGGATGGGGAATGGGATCGGGAATGGGATTGGGAATGGGAACGGGAAGGGGAATGGGATCGGGAATGGGAACGGGACTGGGAATGGGACTGGGACAGGGAATGGGATTGGGAATGGGATCGGGAATGGGATCGGGAATGGGATCGGGAATGGGAATGGGACCGGGAATGGGATCGGGAATGGGATTGGGAATGGGAACGGGAATGGGATCGGGAACGGGAATGGGACCGGGAACGGGATCGGTCCCGGTCCCCCCCTCACTGGCTCAGGGACTGCAGCAGCCACTCGTCCTCCCGCTCCATTGCGAGGCCCGGCGCGGCGCTGACGTCACTCGGCGGCGCGCAGCAGTGACGCTCCCCACCCGGCAAAGGGCGGGTCCGGACCGGCTGGAACCGGCTGGGGCCTGAGGCGCGGAGGGGAAGGCGGGGAGGGAGCGGCGCCATGAGGGGAGGGGAGGAGGGAGAGGAGGGAGAGAGCGGGGGGAGCCGGTGTGGAGGGGATCGAGGGCGGAGGGGATCGGGTGGGGGGGGGATCGAGGGGGGGGGATCGGGTGGGTGTGGGAGCCGCTATGGAGGGGATCTGCTGTGGAGGAGGAGCTGCTATGGAGTGGATCCCCTGTGGAGGGGATCCACTATTGGGGGGATCAGCTGTGGAGGGGATCGGCTGCGGAGGGGATTTATGAAGGGGATCGGCTGTGGTAGGGATCTGCCGCAAAGGGGGAGTGTCCATGGTGGGGCCCCGCCGCGGGCAGCCTGTGGCGGTGCTGGGAGGACACCTTCAGGTCTTGTGGCGTTGTCCTAAATGAAACCTTATTTTAATAAAAGGAGCGATGAAATGTGGGTGGTGCAGGCACAGGTGTGGGTTTGTAAGGGTAATGAGTAACGCAGCGTGGGTCTGTACGAGTCCTGGGTCAGCCTGGAGAAGAGAGGGCTCCTGAAGGGGAGACCTGAGAGCAGCTCCAGTGCCTGAAGGGGCTGCAGGAAAGCTGGAGAGGGGCTTGGGACAAGGGGAATGGCTTGAACCTGCCCGAGGGGAGACTGAGCTGAGCTCTTAGGCAGAAGCTCTTCCCTGGGAGGGTGCTGAGGCGCTGGCACAGGGTGCCCAGAGAAGCTGTGGCTGCCCCATCCCTGGCAGTGCTCAAGGCCAGGTTGGACACAGGGGCTTGGAGCAAGCTGCTCTAGTGGAAGGGGTCCCTGCCCGTGGCAGGGGCAGGGGGTTCATTCCCCACCTCTTTGCGCAGCCTGGGCCTCCCCATGGACCTTTTGCTGTTCTGTTCTTAACCATGTGTTGTTCTCAGCTCTTCCCTGACAAGCGCTGGGCTCCATCACATTGACTCCGGTTGCCCGTGCCAAGGGGCTGCTGCTCAAACCAAGGTTCCTGGGTGTGAGCCCAATGCCTGCAGGAGGTGGTTGCTCTTCCATGGATCCATTCCTCTCCAGGGAGGCTCAGACAAGGTGCTGAAGGCTCAGTGCAGCAAATCCCCTCCAGCTTTGGGCTCGGCGCCGGTGATGGAGACACTTGACAATCACTGCTGATAACTGGGTTTATTACCATTGTGCTTTCTCTGCCTTCTGCCTCAGCTCAGCTGTGCGGGTGCTGTGAGGCGAGCGGTGCCTGTGTTCCACAGCACTGGAAGGTGGCAGCCTCCAGCTTCTGAGGTGGCTGTGGAATAATCAAGAACACCTGGTTTGGACAGAAATCCATCTTGATGTGAGCCTCTGACCCTGGGCAGTGTCTCCTGGGTTAGTTGGCATTCTGGGCTGGTTATTTCCCCCTCCTTTTCACTGTGCTGTCAGCGAGGAGTGGAGGTGCTTTGGGTGGGTTTGTAGGGAGGTTTCCTGAGCTCCTGCAGTGCTTGAGGATGTTTCTGGGTGATGTGAAGGGTTCAGGCATGGGTTGTGCTGTCTGAACTCTCTGCTTGGGGATGCTTCAGGGCTGTCAGTGCAGAAATGAGTGAGAGATCAAGGGCAAAAGCAGGCACAGAGGCAGAAGTGTTCAGTGTTGAAAGCCAGGTTGGACAGAGCCTTGGGTGACGTGGTCTAATGTGAGGTGTCCCTGCCCATGGAAAGGGTTTGGAACCGGATGATCTTAATGTCCTTTACAACCCAAACCAGTCTGGGATTTATGGTCCTATGGAGTGCTGGGAAAATGGGTGGAAAGAGGGAAGTCAGACCCCTTCTTTCAGCCCTTCTCCAGGTTCCCTGCAGCCCCTTTAGACACTGGAGCTGCTCTAAGGGCTCACCTTCATGCAGCAGAGGGTCAGGATCCCCTTCCTGAGCTGCTGCTCACGCTCTGGGGGTGCAGCCCAGCACACGGGGGGGTTCTGGGCTCAAGAGCTCACTGAAGCTGGGTCATGGGGAGCTTCTCCTCAGGCTTCTCCATCCCATCTCCTCCAGCCTGTGTTTGCCCTGGGAATACCCCAGCCCAGGGGCAGGACCTTGCCCTTGGCCTGGTTGAGCTCCATGAGGCTCAAATGATCCCACCTCCAGCATGTCCTGGTCCATGTGGATTCCATCCCTTCCCTGCAGCATGTCACTGCACCACAGAGCTCGGTGTCATCAGCAAACGTGCTGAGGGTGCTGGATCCCACTGTCCATGGCACCAAGCAGGATCAGTCCCAAAACCAACCCCTTGTTGAGATACCTCCTGCCATGTGCCTATGGAGTCTGTAGGGCCCATGATGACCAGGAATGCTGGTACAGTAAATTTCCTAGGAAGCAGAGCTGGAGCCCTTTGGAGGAGCTGCCTCCTGAAAACAAGCTGTTTATTGAATAGAGAAACCAGAACAAACCCTGTTTAATGCCTCGAAGGTAACTTTGCTGTTTAAAGCTGAACAACCCCCAGCTAACGGGTCGGACTTGGGGAGAGCAAAGCTGTCCTGCAGCTTCTCAGAGGCAGCGATGCACGAGGCTGCTCTCTTAGCTGGGCCTGTCTCTGGCAGCCCTCAGGGGCCTCGTGTGCTGCAGAGGCTCAGCTCTGGCTCAGAACTCATCCTCTGTTAGGTCATCCTGGAGGAAGGAAAGGTCAGGGTTAGTGCAGCACTTTCTGAGTGAACGGAGCTTATTTTGGTCCAGTGATGATGATGTTAAGGTTGTGAATTCCCCATCCCTGGCAGTGTTCAAGGCCAGGTTGGACGCAGGGGCTTGGAGCAAGCTGCTCTATGGAAGGGGTCCCTGCCCGTCGCAGGGGTTGGAACTGGAGGAGCTTTGAGGTCCCTTCCAACCCAAACTATTCCATGATTCAATTTCTAGGTGCATCACCTGCAAACGTAACAGGGCACCTCCTCTCTTTGCTCCTCTTCCCTGGGCTGAAGTTTCTAACCCCTGCCCTGGTGTCAGTGCTTCCCTGCTATTCTTAACTATGCTTTCTCTCTCCAATGGCTTTCCTCACTTACAGTGTTGTCAAAATTGGAGTGAAATACTTCAATTGCATCACTTCAATGGAGCAAATTTTCCTGCATTTTACCACCTCTCGCTCCTGGTCTCCAGTGGTGTTCAGAGACCACACATGATGTGTTAAGACAACATCTAATACAAAGATGTCAGACTTATCATACTACTTCTGCTCTCCTCTTACTCATGTTGTGGGTTATGCTAATGCTCTGTCAAAGATTAGATTGCTCCTGTGATCTCTCCCTGTGACTAATCTCCTTTGCATTATGTTCAGTGCTTGATTTCATCAGCACCTTGTGACAATGACAGATGTATTTAGCTAACTATTGATAGATAAAAGTAACTTCCCCGTCTCTCCTTTTAGGTTCACTTGTTCAAAACCCTTCTCCTGGGGGCTGGCAGTGTTCAAGGCCAGGTTGGATGGGGCTTGGAGCGAGCTGCTCTAGTGGAAGGTGTCCCTGCTCATGGCAGGGGGTTGGAACTGGATGAGCTTTAAGGTCCCTTCAACCCAAACCAGGCTGGGATTCTGTGATTCTAGGAGATGTGGTGGATCTCCTCAGTGCTGTGTATAAAGAGACAGCATTACTTTTGCATCTTTCTAACCAAAATCTCTTGTTTCAGTTTAGTCTCACCCATTTTTGTTCTGCCCATGATCAGCCTAAAAGACAAGGTCTCACTTGTTGCCTTGAATGGATTTGGGGGTTATTATCCCGTAGCTCCTCACTCACCTCTCCAAGTCACACAGCCCATGTTCCCAGTTTTTCCTTGGAGACCATGAGTTTCCCACCCCAATGCTCTTCTCTGGGTCTCCTGGATGGGTGGTCCCTGCACATGATATGAGGTGAGACCCCAGCTGCTCTTCTTCCTTACTCTCTTTCCTCTGTTCTGGCTCCTGAGCTGTTTTCTGCTTTTCTAACTAGAAGCAGCAGGATTTTATTTATTTATATTTCTTTTCCAAGGAGCTTTTCCTTGGAAAACTTAATCTGAACAAACTGCATCAGCTTTAGATTAGCCACATTCCTGGAGGAATGAGCCACCTCTCCAAACAGCAGCACCACAGCAGGAAAGCCCCATGGCCAGGACTAAAGCAAAGACTTGAACCTGACCCTCCCTGCCAGGACACTCGGATGTTTGCAGCCTCATAGAGCTCATTTTGGGAGAGATCTCCTGTTTGTCCCAGTCTAGACAGAATTCCTGCGTTTGCTAGTGCTTCCTTCAGCTGTGCCACCATGAAGCTGTCAATGAAAGCACTGCTGTTTGTAGGAACATGCTGCTTTTTACCCCAAACTGTCTTTTGTCATGAACCCAACCCGTTTGCTGCAGGGCTGCTGCACCCTTTGCCTGTGTCCTCACTGGCAGCTTCCACCTTGCACTGAAAACAACGGGGAGCAGAATTACTGCGAAAGGAGAAGGAAGTTTGGAAGGTACCAAGAAGTGAAAGCCCTTTGAGAACGTGGATTTTAATACTTACATCTTTCAGAGAAGAAGAACGACTCCTACTCCATCCTTTGTCCTTTCTTCTAAATAGCCACCTACGATACCTATAACATCAAGTGCTCAGTGAACATGGACTTTGGACAGTGGTTTCATGCAGCATCAGCTGCTTTTGTTGATAGACAAATACCTTATGAGGAATACTGGGTAGGGTTTCCTTGTCCTCTGACACTGGGATGTAGAACAACAAGGAAATAGAGCTGTGCAGTAAGTTAAATCCTGTTTCTTACCTAGTTTCACATAAGGTTAAATCCTGACCCGAGATTAGACCCACAGGTCACTGTAGTAAGGGGAAAGCATTCATTCAATCTGCTCTGGAGACTATAACATAGGGTAGAGGTACCTAAACTGGGAATACAGGAGGTAGCTGGGTACCAACACAAGCTTGCTGCACAGAGTAGAGCAAATCTCTGTGTGGATCTTTCCTGCTTCCTGGCAGGATAAATGAGCCCAGGAAATCTGAAGCCTGTGGATGTGCAGAGATCACGGAGGGGAATGCGACGGCTCATTTTCTGGTCTGGGATTGTGAATGAGGTTGTGATGACACAGTTGTGTGGTGCAGTGACACGCTGGAGAGAAGGGCTGGATCCACATAGACCTGGACACGCTGCAGAGGTGGGACTGTGTGAACCTCATGGAGCTCAACCAGGCCAAGGGCAAGGTCCTGCTCCCGGGCTGGGGCAACCCCAGCACAAACCCAGGCTGGGGGAGATGGGATGGAGCCTGAGGAGAAGGACTTGGGGTGCTGGGTGAGGAGAAGCTCCCCATGACCCAGTTTCAGTGTGCGCTTGAGCCCAGAACCCCGCTCTGTGCTGGGCTGCACCCCCAGAGCGTGAGCAGCAGCTCAGGGAGAGGATCCTGACCCTCTGCTGTGCTCTTGTGAGCCCCCACTTGCAGCACTGGGTGCAGTTCTGAGGTCCTCAACATAAGGACATGGAGCTGTTGAAACAAGTCCAGAGGAGGCCACGAGGATGCTCAGGGGCTGGAGCAGCTCCTGTATGGAGCCAGGCTGAGAACATTGGGGCTGTTGAGCCTGGAGAAGAGAAGCTGCGTGGAGACCTCAGAGCAGCTTCCAGTGTGTGAAGGGGGCTACAAGGATGTTGGGGATGGACTCTTCATTAGGGACTGCAGTGACAGGACAAGGGGTGATGGGTTCAAACTGAAACAGGGAAGTTCAGGTTGGAGATAAGGCAGAAGCTCTTCCCTGTGAGGGTGCTGAGGCGCTGGCACAGGGTGCCCAGAGAAGCTGTGGCTGCCCCATCCCTGGCAGTGTTCAAGGCCAGGTTGGACACAGGGGCTTGGAGCAAGCTGCTCTATGGAAGGGGTCCCTGCCCGTGGCAGGGGTTGGAGCTGGAGGAGCTTTAAGGTCACTTCCAACACAAATCAGTCTGGGATTCCATGATTTTCCCTCTCTGCAGTTACATTCCCATGTTCTTTCAGTTAAGCTTATAAAGCAATTTGACCTGGGAAAAATGTGCAGAGCAGTAAGAGGATAAGAGTGTTTATCCTCCACAAACTGTTGTAAAATATTTCCTGTTTTTTCCACTGTTATAAAATCTTTCTTTTTCTTTTGTTTTTCTAACTTCTATTTGCATTTTTCAGTGAACTAAAAAAAAAAAGGAAAAATCTAGAAAATGGGATTGAATATCCCAAAAGAATTAAAAAAAGAAGAGCCTTTTAGAAAAAGCTGAACTTTAGGACAAAACACCCTGAACTTGGACAATTTTAGTTTCAAAATGTCCATGGAAAACCTCCCAGGAAGGATTGAAAACTCTTCAAGCTGGAGCTGCCCTTTGGGGATGAGAGGCAGCAAGCTGTGACAGAGCTCTCCTCACGGATCAGAGCCGATTTGCTTGCCTTACCTTGCAAGTTCTGCCTGATGCCTGAGGAACGTGGCTCACACAAAGGGTGGTAAGCCCTGCACTGTGAACCCCTGACATAAAGGGTTTCCATGGAAGGGGATGCTGAGAACCTTGGTGAGAGGAGGTGGGATGTGCCTCAGGTTTACCTGGTGATGTGGAGCTCAGTGGAGATGGACTCACCTTCGGAGGCAGCGAACAAAGGCAGCCCTCTTGTGCAGCAGGAAGGCCAGGATGAAGAAAAGCATCAGTCTAGCTGTTTTGACAATGTTCCTTGCAGATGTGAACGCTTGGGATGGAAGAGAGAAAGGAAGAGCATGATGCTCATGATGCTGTGTGCACACTGGGTATCCCTGGCACCGCGGAGCTCTGGTGGGAGCAGCACTTGTCATGGGTGTTCAGGTAGTCAGGAGTGTACAACCCTGGAGCAACAGATGCTCACTTGGAAGTGGTGACTCCCCACAACTGGACACCGTTAAGATTGGGCTGGATAGGGTGGTGGGACATTGAGTCTAGGTCATGCTGTGCCTGGAAAGTTTGGAGCAGGTGATCCTCGAGGTCTCCTCCAACCTGATGTCTATGATTCTATGATTGTCTCTAACTTCTGCTCCCAATCTGGGTCTCCTAATGACCTCCAGCACGCCCTGCTTGGGAGCTACCGTTGTTCCTATCCTTCTGAGAAGCAATGAAAAGCCTTGAGGTATACAGTGTAGAGACTGAAGTAATGTTGCATAGACCTGGAACCAGCAAGTGTTTGGGGCTGCATGGAAGGAGTTTGTGGACATAATGAATGGGCAGGAAGGTTTCCTGTGTGGTTCCTGAGAAGGACACACAGATGAAGGATGTAGGGTGCCCAGAGGAGCTGTGGCTGCCCCATCCCTGGCAGTGCTCAAGGCCAGGTTGGACACGGGGGCTTGGAGCAAGCTGCTCTAGTGGAAGGGGTCCCTGCCTGTGGCAGGGGTTGGAACTGGAGGAGCTTTAAGGTCCCTCCAATCCCAATCCAAACCAGGTTGGGATTCTGTGAAGAGTACAGCACTGAAGGAAAAGGTAATGTGAGCTGAACATCTCCTTCAGCTAATGGCTGGTGCTTCACTGTGCCATTAGTGTATGGATAAGTCATGTAATCACAGAGTGGTTTGGGTTGAAGGGACCTTAAATCTCATCCAGTTCCACCCCCTTGCCACGGGCAGGGACACCTTCCACTAGAGCAGCTTGCTCCAAGCCCCATCTAACCCTGCTTTGAGTATCTGAGAGGTGAATACCACAATGGGTTGATACTTGACGAACAGCTGATTTGGCAAATCAACTGTTACCTGCTCAATGGAGTGTGGTTTCTGCCATGCCAGTTACTGCCTGAGCAGTGTGGCATTGGCCTGGTGAAATGAAGAGCAGAAAGACCCAAAAGTCCTTCAGCAGCAGAAGTGATGAGCAGAGAGGGGAGCTCTGCTGGGTGCCTGGGCTGAGAGGAGAGGAAGGTTCTAGAAGAAGGACACCCTCATAAAGCAGCTTCCTGAAGTGTGTGCTGGCTGCTGGGCCTCGGGGCTTAATGGAATCGATCTGCAGCTCGTGTGGGTGCACTGGGAATGGTCTGGAGAGCGGGGAAAGGCAAGTGAGTGCAGCTGGAGTGATGGAAAAGAGGTGAGGAGAGGAGGGAAGAGAAGGGAACAGGAAGAGGAGAGGGAAGGAGGGGAGAGGAGGGAAGGGAAGGGAAGGGAAGGGAAGGGAAGGGAAGGGAAGGGAAGGGAAGGGAAGGGAAAGAGAAGGGAAAGAAGGGAAAGGATGGGAAGGGAAAGAGAAGGGAGAGGAAGGGAAGGGAAAGGATGGGAAAGGAAAGGAAGGGAAAGGAAAGGAAAGGAAAGGAAAGGAAAGGAAAGGAAAGGAAAGGAAAGGAAGGGAAGGGAAGGGAAAGGATAGGAAAGGAAAGGGAAGGGAAGGGAAGGGAAGGGAAAAGGGAGAGGGAGGGAAGGGAAAGGATGGGAAGGGAAGAGAAGGGAAGGGAAGAGAAGGGAAGAGGAGGGAAAGAAAGTGTAAGACAAAGGTAAGGTAATGGTAAGGTAAAGTAAGGTAAGAGAATGGTGAGGTAAGGTAAGGTAAAATAAAGGAGAGGAGAGAAAATAATCCAACGTGGCTAAATAGCAAGGGACAAAGAGCTGCCCGAACAAAGTCTGAACTGATCTTTAAGTATCGGATCAGAGACTCGAGGAGCTTGGAAAAGACCTGTAAGATCGTCGTCAAGCTGAGACGGGCAGTGGGATGCGCAGGGAGGTCCCAGCGCACGGTACTTACGGTGCTGAGGAGGGGGTGGCCCACTGTCAATGCTGCCTCCAAGCCCTTCCAGCTGGCAGTCCGGAGGGGCCCACCCGAAATCACAGTGGCAGTTGTCATTGTTGTTGCACACCTGAAAGCAAGCACGTGCTTTATGGCATGAAACCCAAAGAGATCATGATGGGCCCTGTCTGTCTCTGGGGATAGGCTGTGAGCGCAGCAGAGCCAGGCTGGCTGAGATCTGTGTCTGAGATGCTTTTGTTGCTCTGCTTTAGCTCCACTGTGGCAATGTTCAGCCTGTTTTGGGCAGAGGTGATGGACTGGGGGCCCTGGTCCCAGGCTGTTGGGGGCTGTGGGCTTGTACCCATCATTAGGTGACTGCTGCACCCGTGAAGTGAGGGCACTGCAAGTCCCTGATCCATCACTGAGGATCCAGCAAGAGGTGCTACAACGACAGCAAGGAGATGACAGAGGAGAGAATGAGTAAGTTGGTGTTTTCTTGAAGTCAGGACCGTGACTGCCTTGGTTGTGTATTCATGTGTCTGTCCGGGCTGGATTACTCAGCTCCTGCGTTTCTTGGTGCTCACTCATGGTCTGTAACAGTGGAACCTCTCATGGGGTGCAGCAAATTGTTCCCTACAAGTGCCTGAGAGGAGGATGGAGCCAGGAGGGGCTGGGCTCTGCTCCCAAGGAACAAGGGATGGGACAAGAGGAACCGGCCTCAAGCTGCACCAGGGCAGGTTTAGATGGAGCTGAGGAACAATTCCTGCCCCAGAGGGTGCTCAGGCATTGGAACAGGCTGCCCAGGGCAGGGCTGCAGGCACCGGCCCTGCAAGGGTTCACACCCCGTGGAGACGAGGCCTCAGTGCCATGGGGCAATGGTGGCCTTGTCAGTGCTGGGAATGGTTGGACTGGGTGAGCTTGAAGGGCTTTTCCAGCCTGGCTGATTCTGTGATTCTAAGAATGTGGTGGGATGACCCTGGCTGGACAGGGGGCAGGAATAATGGGAGGCTGGAAAGGGGCAGCTGCTGGAAGTGATGCCATAAAGAGATCCACATATGAAACAGTTCTGCCAGCATTAATGTCCCAAATGTAGGTTGTCTATAAGATGACGTGCAGCCAGTGTGGTACAAAATGGGCCATCTCTGTGCTATTTGTAAGGAAAATGGATTTCTAGACCTGAACATGGGTTTTTTAGATGCTCTCTGCAGTTCCACCCATGTTACATTCCGTAGCACTGACGGGTGCAGTGAAGGATGAAACGTTGTGATGTGGAAGTGTTATTTAAGGGAACAAAGAAGTAAAAGGGTAAAAGGAACCAAGAGAAGAGTTTTGGGTGGTCAGAGCTCAGTCATGGGTGCAACCCAAACGAATCTCTGTGTTGCTGAACCAGGGATGATTCTGGACTTCTAATAGTGCTTTTGAGAGGCCAATTGACACTTCATGCTTTTATAGTCAAAGACCACTCTGAGGTGTCCTACGTACCCCTCTGCCATAGCATTTGGTGTCCCCACAATCATTGTTGAGGAAAGCTGCACCAACACACGTCCTGTTCATACAGATCTGCAGGTAGAAGTAGGTTGGGATTAGTGGGATGATAAAAGGGCGGATGAAAGCAGTGAGAAACAGTCAGTCCTTTTGTGTTGTTCCAGACTTTTCTTTCTCTAAACAAGCATTAGGGAAGCATAAAATGAAGCTCTGGGGTTCCAGGGCCAAGGTAAAGCAAAGGAGAGACAGAACAAACCCCGTGAGGGTGACAAAATGCACAGCAACCACTTGTACCAAAGGAACTGAGTAGCTAAGAGCTGAACATGGTTGAAGGTAGGGCCAATGCTAGTAGGAAGGACCATATGTGCCTGTTCTGTTCATACCCTTTCCCTAGGTAACTGCCCGAGGCTGGTGGAGGGTTCTGGATGGATGGGCTCTTGGGCACAATCCTGATCTTTGGATAGAAATCAACACATTTCCCCCAGCTCCCAGCACTTTGTGGCTCTGGTCTTGTCCTGTCCATGATGTGAACCAGACCTTGGAACTCCACTGAATAACCTGGAGGTATCTTCCAAATTTAGCAGGCACAAACTCATCTCCTCTGTACAGAAGGAGAACGAAGGAGATGCATTTTCTACTTTTGGCCTTGCAAATGAGTTCTTTTTTTAATGACCCTTTGCATTTGGTGATGTGAAACCCACGTCTCCTGAAAGGACAACGCTACCAAAGCCGGCCCTCAGGAGCTCCTTCCCTTTTGGTGGAACTCAGCACCTCTGTTTTCCTCCAGAGTATTTTCCCTGCCATGTAATAGCAGGAAACTCATCCTTCAGTATGTCAGCAGCTCAACAGGAATTTGGTTTTCTATGTGGGCCAAAGGGAAGGAGTGAGTCCTGCTCTTGGAACAACACTTCAGATTCTTTTGTATGTGCAACAAATAAAGGTTGGCTTTGGCAATAACCTCAAAAGAAGAACAAAATGCATTTCTTTTCTCTTCTAATGGGGACAAAAATACCAATTATTGTATTTTTTCTCTTAATCTGAGGGAAAACCCCACAAAACCAATACGAGATGTTTTTTTTTCCAGCTGCCAAAGGAAGCTTTACCAGAAGGCACGATGGGGTTTGGATTGGAGACCATGAACGTCTCCTTTAGGATCAAACTCCTCACGTTTCATCTCCACCCCTGTACTATCCACGTGTCCTGGTGCTCACAGGGTACCTTGTTCCTGCCGCACGATGTCCCGTCTTTCACTGCCCCCTTGTCGGGAGTGTCTGGATCCAGATGGAAGTCGAGCCCCCAGCAGAGCACGTTGTCGATGGCGGTCTGCACCACGGTCTCACCATCCTCCCTGACTGGTACCCTCTTGATGTTAACACACTGCACCCTTCCGCACAGCACGTTCCTGGGGCAGACAGACGGCTCTAAGGGTTTGTAGGGACAGCTGGGATGTGGTGATCCATGGTGCTGGTGCACACCCTGGTATCAGTTTAACCCGCTCCAGCTCACATGCTTGGAGCAACCCTGGGCATGGTCAGAGGTTCCAGATGTGCAGGGACAATCCTGTTGGACATTTTGCACCCAAACACCCCTTTTCTGAGGTTAGGACACTTAAACAGCATCCACACTGACTCTTTTAAGCCAGTTGGTGTCGGTGCCTTGGGCACATCAGCGCAGCCCTTTGGTGTGTCACTCCAGAAGCTGCAGAGATGCTTCCATTTGTCGTTTTGAGTCTCAATTTCATGTGTGTTTCCCGTTTTATATGCTCCTGATGGAGTCCAACAGGGACAAGTGTAAGGTCTTACCCCTGGGAAACCTAATCCTGGAGTGCAGCCCAGGCTGGGGATCTGCCCATGTGGAGCAGCTCTGGGAAAGGGCCCTGGGGCACCCCAGCTCCATCGCAGTGAGCAGCTGAGCAAAGAAACCCAATGGGGTGCTGGGGAACATCCCCAAGGGCATCACCACGGGGATGAGGGTGCCCTTGTGCCACTGTGCTGGGCGCTGCTCAGGGCACCCCTGGAACATGGGCTCAGGTTGGGTCCTGCTGCACAGCAGAGCTGTGGATGGGAGCAAGTTACTCCTGGGGACATTGCCACTGGACCCCAGTATCCAGCACTTACTCTTCCAGGCATTTTGTGAAGTGTGTCCCGTTCCAGCCACAGTTCCCACACCGGTCACCTCGGACATTCACCTCCAGGAAGCAGCTCAATGGAGCACGTTGGGCGGCTGTGGAGCAAAAGGAGATGTTTATGGAGGGACAGGGACTATGGCATCCCTTTATCCCTCTGGATCATTTCTATGAGTGCATTTGACCTGCCATGGTTTATGTTCTGGTCCTTTTCTGGACCAGAATAGTCAATGTAAGCACGAAGGGACTAAACAAAGAGGTTTGCCACCAAGACATTGACCAATGGTCACAACGGACCATGGTCATTTATACAGAAGAATATGGAGCATAAATTGGATTCAAAACCTTAAATCTCTTCCAATCCTGTTTTTCTCTGTAAGTCTTTAACTGGCTGCGTGGCACAGGTCACTATATCTGCCATTGACCATGAAAGCAGGATCGCCACCATTATATTCCATATCAGAAACACTTAATTCCTGTTAGAGGTCAGAACCAGCTCAAAGATGTGGGTTTCAATAAGGCAGAACCATTTCTAGCCCAGGGGACTCCAGTTTTGTCAGAACATCTTCATGTCCATGGAATACCAGAGGATGGAGGGAGAGCATGGAGAGCCTGAGGTCAGGGCAGGGCTCCCAAGTGCTCAAGCATCTAAAATGCTCTCAAAGTAAACCTCATTGCCCACATGTTCTGCAGAGTGATCTTTACATGGTGGTAGCGCCATGTAAAGGCTGGTGTGGCAATGCCTTTGGGTCCCATGTCAAAATGAGGACAAAGATGTTCTGCCTTATCAGTATCTTTGTCTTCCCCAGCAATGCCTTCCATGAGAAATGCTACTGGCTTCATTTGCAGGGGTTCTCCAAAGTGCTCATAAATGGGGTAAGGCCACAGAAGAACCTGGTTTTACTTACAGAGGGCTTTTGTATGCTCCTATTCTTCCTTAGGAGGGTGGTGAGACTATGGAACAGAGAAGCTGTGGCTGCCCCATCCCTGGCAGTGCTCGAGGCCAGGTTGGACACAGGGGCTTGGAGCAAGCTGCTCTATGGAAGGGGTCCCTGCCCATGGCAGGAGGTTGGAAGTGGATGAGCTTTAGGGTCCCTTCCAACCCAACCCATTCCATGATTCCATGAGCTCTCTTGCCTTTGCCAAATAAAGCTTTGCACTGGGCCTCGTGGCTGTGGCAGCTGCCTTCATAGCAGTGGTCATTGTCTCCACATACGGTTCCATCTTGCTTGAAGGTGTCCAAGGGGCAGACCGCTGAGGAGCCGTTGCAGTACTCGGGGAGGTCACAGATGTTGGCCTCTCCTCTGCAGATCTTTCCTGCTCTATGAAACTGCAAAGAAAAGCCCCAAGATGAGCTTTGGTGGATTCATTTTCCACGGGGTCTGGCCCAGTTTACTGACACCCCTGTGGCAAGAGCTTAGGAAATGCCCCAAAGGGGCAGCATGAAGAACAGCAGCTTGAATTTGCAATGAGTGAGACAGAATAAGGACTGGAGGACTGAAGTCCTTGCTGCCCTATGGAAATGGAGCCCTTGCACATGGAGATTGCTCATATTCCAGCAGAGAAACTGGAATTCTTGGTTTGTTGAATCCACAAACACCACGTTGCTGGATTTCCCGAAGGCCTCAACATCAGCAGGAACAGAAAGGAGGTTTTGGAACCTCCTTGCTTTCAGCCACACTTGTGATTGTTGGACGTTGGGTGCGTGGCACCAATGCTTGTGTTGGGTCAGTAGGTTCTGGCCTCACCCTCCCTCTTTGCTGCTGTTGCTGATGGCTTTGGTCTGACCCAGTTTGGTGCTTCTAAGCTCTTTGTTTCCTGCCTAAGCATGAGCAGTCTCCAGTCAGCTGGATACAGCCCCAGGTCCTGCCTTAACCAGTGTCCCAATCCTCATTGAAAGCATTAGAGAACAACCTATGAGGGGTTCCTCTGGTTGAGTTTGGGACGTAGGAGGGGAACAGGATGACCAGGAAGGGTTTGTTTCCTAAGGAAGTCAATGTAACCGTTGCCTCTTGCTCTTGAGGTCTGACATTGCTTGTGAGGGGAGAAAGGTTTCTTAGGAGGGGCTGTTGGGACAGGACGAGGGGTTATGGCTGTAAACTGAAAGAGGGAGATTCAGGCTGGACGTGAGAAAGAAACCCTTTACAGTGAGGGTTTGAAACCCTGGCACAGGTTGTCCAGAGAGGTGGTGGATGCCCCATCCCTGGAGACGTTCAGGGCCATTGGATGTGGCTCTGGGCACCCTGCTCCAGTAGCAGATATCCCTGCTCGTTGCAGGGGGTTGAACTGGATGAGCTTTGAAGGTCCCTTCCAACCCAAACCATTCCATGATGATTCTGTGATATTTTCAAGCCAGATATAGTGAGGAATAGAGGAAATAGGTGTTAGAGCACCTCAGAGCTGGGAAACCCAAATCCATCAATGCTTTCCCATCCCTTACAAAGCCAGTAGCAGTTGTTGCACTTGAAATGTACCTGGCAATGGTGACAGCATTCACCTCTGTAGCAAGAAGCCCCCGGCACAAGCATGCAGTTGGAGGGGGAGCAGCATCCTTCGTGGAGGCATTCCTGGAAGGACACAATGCCGTGTCATCGCAGTATGAGGGTTTCTTATGTGCATCATTTTCTCTGGCTTAAGAGACCAGAATTAAAGGAAACGAAGGGGGAAATGGTGTTTGCTGGTGCTCTACAAGCTCTGGACCTTCTGGAGTTGAGGGAGATGCATCTTATGGAGATGCTTTTAAAGCAATTCACATTTCCCTCTAAACACGAGCGCTTCCATCTCATCTCTGTGGTGGGATTTGGGTTCTCCTGGTATAATTCCTTAAGGCAGGTGATTCTCTTTACCAGCAAGGTGCAGGATGCTCAACCCAAGCCTGGATCTAACACACCCAGAGATCACTCTGTGGGGGAAATGGCAGTGCAAAGGCTGGGGCTTGACAGCACCTTTGTACAAGTAATGATCCCACAAAGGGCAAACAGGAGTTTCCACTGGAAAACTCCAACATCCCAAAGTGGCACAGCCTGGAGCTGGAGCTGAGGAGGTACCAAAGTGCAAGCGCTTCTGAAAAGCCCTTTTCCCACTGACTTCAGGGTAAATGAAGAACACAAATAGCAAGATGGACATGAGCAGAGGCAGGAGGAAAAGCCCTCCCCATGCGGATGAGGTATGGAGAGGTCTCTGAACACCTCGACGGCAGGGAATTGCGCACCTCATCGCTGCCGCAGTCGCATTCCTCCCCTTTGTCCAGGATGCCGTTGCCGCAGTGTTCAAGGAGAACTGGTTTTAAGGGGGGGATGTTGAGGAGACAGGGTTTATTTCTCCTTCTTACTTCATTGTAGTACTGGTCTGAGCTGCAATTGCTGAATGCCAAGCAAGTTCTGTAAGAGAAACCATTAATATATGTAACCACAGCATCTGCATGATGAATTGATGGAGTTAAAGAACAAGTCGATTAACTGGCAAAGAGGAATACGGACAGAGAGAGGGAATAAGCCTTTTTCATCTCCCTTTTTCATGTATACATCATGGAATCATGGAATGGTTTAGGTTGGGAAGGGAGCTTAAAGCCCATCCAGCTCCAACCCCTGCCACGGGCAGGGACCCCTTCCACTGGAGCAGCTTGCTCCAAGCCCCTGTGTCCAACCTGGCCTTGAACACTGCCAGGGATGGGGCAGCCATAAATGAATGAGAGCATGGGAGCTACTGTAGCCAAACTGGAAAGAACTCAACCCCAAGGCTGCATCAGATGATCCTTGAGGTCCCTTCCAACCTGGTGTTCTATGCTTCCACCGAACATGGTGAATCATTGAACTTAGGAATTCTGGAGGAACTACGGGCTGAAGTGAGAGGTTTGGAAACCTCTACATTTAATGAGTAGGTTCAGGTAACAGGGCTCCTATTGGAACGGATGGCAGCAAAACTGAAGGATCAGAGCTATGAAACACAGTGCTCTGTCTTGCTGAGGTTTTCACTCAAGTCTTTGTGTGCTTGGTGCTCCTATCCCATGACTTCCATGTGCATGGGACGGGAGGACCATCCTAGGAGGACCTGGCAGTGTTCAGGTCTTGGGTGACATGATTTAGAGTGTGGTGTCCCTGCCTGTAGCAGGGGGTTGGAGCTGGATGAGCTTTAAGGTCCCTTCCAACCAAAACCATTCCATGATTCTATGAGATATCTTGCCTGTGCCCAATGAAGCTGTGCATTGCGGCACTTACCCCGGGCTTGATCTCATGATGCATCCTCTTTGGGTGCAGTTGCAGCTGCAGTATTTGGTTTTAAACTCTTTGGAGTCATCATGGGCGAAGCCCAAGCTGTGCCCGATCTGGTGGGCGAGCGTCATCACCTCATTGACGGTGTCATTGCCAGGGAACTGCAGGTGGGAAGAGAAACCAGAGCCACGTTTTCCCATGTCAGTGTATGGTGATGTGGGGACCTTCAGGTCCAGATCTGTCCCCCTGCACTGGGCACTGGTGAGGCTGCACCTCGAATCCTGGGCTCAGTTCTGGGCCCCTCACTGCAAGAGAGACATTGAGGTGCTGGAGAGGGGCCAGAGAAGGGAATGGAGCTGGTGCAGGGCCTGGAGCCCAAGTGTGATGGGGAAGGGCTGAGGGACCTGGGGGGTTCAGTGTGGAGAAGAGAAGGCTCAGGGGGACCTGATGGCTGCCTACAAGTGCCTGAGAGGAGGATGGAGCCAGGAGGGGCTGGGCTCTGCTCCCAAGGAACAAGGGATGGGACAAGAGGAACCGGCCTCAAGCTGCCCCAGGGCAGGTTTAGATGGAGCTGAGGAACAATTCCTGCCCCAGAGGGTGCTCAGGCATTGGAACAGGCTGCCCAGGGCAGGGCTGCAGGCACCGGCCCTGCAAGGGTTCACACCCCGTGGAGACGAGGCCTCAGTGCCATGGGGCAGTGCTGAGAGCGGTTGGACTGGATGAGCAGGTCTTTGTCATCCGGTTTTGCCTGGATGGACAGGTCCTTTCCAACCTGCTTGATTCCGTGGTTCTAAGTCCAGCATCGCCTCCTTTAGGTGCAGTTTCGGTGTTACTTCCTAGAGGATGCAAAGCTGAGCCCAGGGGTTATGGAGGATTACCTCCAAGGTTTCACTGTCAGTATGGAAGGTTTCTCTTGCCTTTCAGGCAGTGCAAACCCATCGGATCTCCCCTTACCGAAACAACACCCATGGAATTCGGCTTGCACATTGTCCCCTTCCAGGCAAATCCCCGTTCCTTGTAGTTCTGGCCACTGCAGGGGAAGATTTAAACGTTAAAGGAACACGGAACAGCTTTGTCTCAATAATGGGATGCATCCTCTGAATTGCAGCTGGGAAATGATGCTTGGGGTGACAAAAAGCTTCTTCTTAAAGAAAAGCCCAGCATCACTCATTCTCCTATGGCAACCCCATATGGGGTGGTACCCGCAGATGCTAGGGGGGGATATTAAGGAGGCAGAACCATGGTTGATAAACTCATTGCTTCCCCACTCCTTGAAGAGTGACCTAAAGGCTATTTCAATAAAATACAATTATTCAGAATGATTTCTAAAAGGTTTGGCAATATAATACGTTGAATTTGAAAAAGAGAAGTATTCATTACTTTTATGTATCTATGTTTGACTCTCCAAAAGATTTCTTGCCCCCAGAATGAAGGAAAAAGGAACAGACAAAACAGACACAAGGTGCTAGGTCTGAGAAAGCAAAAGAGTGAAATAAGTGCTATTAAACGGCGTCATTCTAGCAGAGAGGTTTGAGTTGTAAACGGTGTGACAATGGGTTATTACAGCTCAAAAACCAGCGGCTCGTCTAGGTGAAAATGAGTAAGAAGTGAAAATGGGATGAGGATAACTCAGTTGCAGTCAAGTGTATCGGAGCTGGAAATGAGCCGAGCGCTGTGTGCGCGTGGGGGGGAACTGTAAGAGAGGGCAGTGAAAGGGAAGAGTGAATTCTTGTAGCAATTTACATGACAAAACCCTGCTGATTAGTACATTAGGTGAAGCCGTTGTGCTCTTTTCCACCAGATACCACCAGCACAAAAGACTTATCAGCAGACAGGTGTCAAAGCGAGAAGAGATGGGGATGCTCTTGGTGCTTATCTCCCCGTGGCCGGCCTGGGAGCGCGGTGATAGAAGGCACATCTCTTACAGCAGGAACTGGAGGTTGTCGAAGTTGAGGCGAGCGGCGGCTTCCTTCTGGGACCAAGTGGAAAAGGACCTGAGCGTCCGGGCCAGGCTGCGGGACGTGGCCACGCGGTCCGAGCCGGTCCACATCTCCACCGCTCTGATGACGATGCTGAGCTTCAGGCGCCTGTAAACCTGGGGAGAGCAAGAGCTGGCAGGGCTGAGAGAGCTGGGGGAGAGAAGGCTCCTGATGAGGGGGGGCCTGAGAGCAGCTCCAGTGCCTGAAGGGGCTGCAGGAAAGCTGGAGAGGGGCTTGGGACAAGGGATGTAGGGCCAGGCCAAGGGGAATGGCTTGAACCTGCCCGAGGGGAGACTGAGCTGAGCTCTTAGGCAGAAGCTCTTCCTTGGGAGGGTGCTGAGGCGCTGGCACAGGGTGCCCAGAGAAGCTGTGGCTGCCCCATCCCTGGCAGTGTTCAAGGGCAGGTTGGACACAGGGGCTTGGAGCAAGCTGCTCTATGGAAGGGGTCCCTGCCCGTGTGCTGTTTTGGAGGGCTCAGAACAAGGAGGAAGTGAAGAGATGGGAGATGGTACTGAGCTGCCAGAAATCTTCCAGTAACACTGATGTGTGCTCCCGATCAGGTGGTTTAAAGGGGTGATTTCAAAGTGATCTTTAAAGTGACTTCACTCCTGTCTGAAGCAATGTTTTAACATTGAAGTGGGTTTTACAGCGCTGTGGAACACAGATTGAATCATGGAATCAACCAGGCTGGAAAAGAGCTTTAAGCTCACCCAGTCCAACCGTTCCCCAGCACTGCCAAGGCCACCACTGCCCCATGGCACTGAGGCCTCGCCTCCATGGGGTGTGAACCCTTGCAGGGATGGTGCCTGCAGCCCTGCCCTGGGCAGCCTGTTCCAATGCCTGAGCACCCTCTGGGGCAGGAATTGTTCCTCAGCTCCATCTAAACCTGCCCTGGTGCAGCTTGAGGCCGGTTCCTCTTGTCCCCTCCCTTGTTCCTTGGGAGCAGAGCCCAGCCCCTCCTGGCTCCATCCTCCTCTCAGGCACTTGTAGGGAGAATCCCTCATCTCTTTCCCAGGGGAATTTGCCAATGGAGCAGTGACTGTATTTAACCACATCATTAGAACTCACCGTGTTCAGGAGGTTGCTGATGGAAATGAACATGTGAAGCATCAGGGTTTCATTCTTCTTCTTAATTTTAAACTGAAAGGGGAGAAGGGTAACGGGTTAAAACTGAAACAGGGGAAGTTTAGGTTGGATCTAAGGAGGAAATTCTTCCCTGTGAGGGTGCTGAGGCACTGGAATGGGTTGCCCAGGGAGGTTGTGAATGCTCCATCCCTGGCAGTGTTCAAGGCCAGGTTGGACAGAGCCTTGGGTGCCATGGTTTAGTGTGAGGTGTCCCTGCCCATGGCAGGGGTTTGGAACTGGATGATCTCGAGGTCCTTTCCAACCCAAACCATTCCATGATTCTATGATTCTATGCAGAGGCTGCGTCCCGATGCTGGACCCCAGGGTCTGCCTCCAGCAGAACCCCACGCTCTGATTCCTCCTGCTTACCAGCTCTTTGTTCGTGATCAGAGCCAGCTCCAAGTATCTGGCAGGCACGGACACCGGCCTGAGACCACCGACCTCCTGCAAGAGACCAAATGTGGTTACTGAGGAGCTTGGAAAGCTCCCACCTCAGTGCAGAGAACCAAAGAGGCATCGCTCAGCCTAACCCACACTTCCCCTTTGGGACAAGAGCGCGGGGCAGTTACACATTGGAGAAGGACTGAGTGCAATGTGGAGCTGGGGTGAGAGCAGAGAGATGCAGAGACAGAGCAAGGCTGTAGAGGGGGGTTCTTGGTAGCGGGGGGATTCCCTGGCATTGCTGAAGTCGAATCAGCTCCCTACAAGGATTCAGAGCCCTTCCGAATCCTTATCCAGCTGCACTTGGGTAACGGGTAACCTGCGGGGTTGTCCTGTCCTGGGAGCATGGTATTGCCCCGTACAGCATTATCCCATCTGTGATGGAGGGAGCGGACCTTGAGCCACGGAGAGCACCCAGAATCAGCAGGTTTGGTCAAACAACAAGGGGAAAAAGGAGCTGACCCGGCACAAGCCTTGGTGGCAGCTTCGGCACTGGCTGGGATGGGAATGAGGAAGACAACTCCTGAGTCATTCCAAGGGGTTTTCAGGTACAAGAGAGGAGGAGTTGCTGTCTCTCAAAGAGACAGCTCCCTAACCCCTTTGGCTGCTGCAGAAGCACGCGTGGCTAACCAAATGCTGTCGCTCCAGTCATTGTAAGCACAGGGCCTGGTGAACGAATACCACTTCATTATTACTACTGTTATAAACCCTCCTCTTTCCCCAATGGCTTCTCGCTAAACCCAGCGCAGCTGTAGCCATGTAGAAAGCCGTCTTCCCCCCATGGGAGCTGGTCAGGAATCCTTTCATCTCAGTGCTTCATGTTCCTCTCAGGAGGCAGCATCCCTGAATGGCGCTCTATTTCTTGCACCGAGTGCAATACAAGGCCAGGCTGTCACTATAAATAACCCATGCTCGTAGGTACAGACATAACACGGTATCTCAGGTCTTTGGGAGGCAGGAGCGGCGACGGCAAAGTCCTCCCCAGCTCAAACAGCATTCACCAATCCCAGCAAATAACCTGCTTTTGCATCCAAAGGGAAGCAGATCAGGAATATCCAATATCGAATGGTGCCAGAACGAGCTGAGTTCGTTGCAAGCGTGCAAAGTGTGTTTCCGAAGAGCAACAAAGCAGCAGATGGGTGAACCCGGACATCACTAAAGCTCTTTTTGGGTGGGATTTGAGCGAATTGGGGCGGTAGAGTTTAGATTTAGTTACTAGAAGGTGAGTACTAAAGACACGGAGAGGGCGGTTGTTGGATCTTTACTGCTGAGATGTGTGGATGGGTTAAATGAAGTCCCAGGTGAGTCAGACCCGGAGGAGAAACTGTTCAACATCTATCCCAGCAGCCTGTGGCTAACGCAGCGTGCCAGCAGGTTTGGGGACAGCTCCATCAGGGAGGTGCAATGAATCTGATGGGACTGGAAAGGATTCTCCTGCTCAGTGAGGGAAAAGAAGAGCAGACAAACAGAGTGTAGGAGCAGGGACTGTGTCAGTTCAGCCTGGAGAAGAGAAGGCTCCTGAAGGGGAGACCTGAGAGCAGCTCCAGTGCCTGAAGGGGCTGCAGGAAAGCTGGAGAGGGGCTTGGGACAAGGGATGTAGGGACAGGACAAGGGGAATGGCTTGAACCTGCCCGAGGGGAGACTGAGCTGAGCTCTTAGGCAGAAGCTCTTCCCTGGGAGGGTGCTGAGGCGCTGGCACAGGGTGCCCAGAGAAGCTGTGGCTGCCCCATCCCTGGCAGTGCTCAAGGCCAGGTTGGACACAGGGGCTTGGAGCAAGCTGCTCTATGGAAGGGGTCCCTGCCCGTGGCAGGGGTTGGAACTGGAGGAGCTTTAAGGTCCCTTCCAACCCAACCCATTCCATGGTGCTATGGTGGGATCACACCCAGCGTTCAACATAACGGGTTCCTGCACACAGGAACGCGCAGCATCAACCCGAGCAGCCCATGGGTCCTTACCTCAGTAGCGTGGATCTTACTCCCATTGGCGAGCTCCCCATCCAGGGGCAGATGATCCTTGTGCTCTCCAGGCACTTGGCACAGCCGGCGCGAGCCGCCTTCCAATGCCCTTCGGAAGAGGAGGTGTTGGAACGTTGTGGAGTTCCTCAGGGGCTCGATCTCGTACCTCAGGTCTCCCATCTGCAGAACCCCGCTGTGGGTTTGCAAGCAGAGGGCTCAGTGAGAGGGGTGGACTCCAGGACCCACCCTGATGTTCAGGGCTGTTGGGATCAGCCCGGATTTTGTGTTGGTTTCCTTTTGAAAGAGGGGTAGGGGAAGATTTAGCTCTTTCTTATCAGTGCTCCTATGGGCAGGGATCCCATGAGAATAAACAAGGAGCTCACCTAAAAGATGCTTGATGGGATAAAAGGGTCATGGCCGAGGTTTGGGACACATAAGAGCCTTGAGAGGCCAATCATGCGGCTTGGGGGAAGAAGGAAGAAGCTGCTGCTGAATGCTATGTGTTAAATGAGAGTGGGAAGGCAATAAAAGCTCTTTGAAGGAGAATCCATCTCCAAGACGTGTTTATCCTCACACAGGCAGTGTTATAGACTGCATCTCCTAATAAGTGCATCCTAAAAGCCTGACTTAGCTTGGACACCTTTTGGGGTGCTTGTTGGAGGAAGAAGGTGCAGGTAGGTCTGCCACATCTCAGCCTCATGCCTGGTCTTGGAAGAGAAGCTCACTGGGTCTTGTTTGAGTTAATACAGCCCTAAAATGATCCTAATTACTGGGGTGTGCATGCCAATAGGAAAACGTGGCCTCGTCAAACACTGAGCTGGAATCCCAGAAAGTTTTGCTCAGGAAATTGTGCCTTAAAATCCCTATGGAGACAGCGTAAAATCTGTAATGATAAAAGATGTCTCGGCTCTGGTTGAAGAGCTGAATGTCTGTAGTGAGATGCACCATGAAGGAATGAGGGCTCCTGCTTTAGCAAGGCCCCATAAATCCCTCTCCCAGTTAACCACGTGCTGCTGGGCAGCCTGGTCTGGTTGGGGATGGCCCAGCTCATTGCACGGGGTTGGACGAGATGAGCTCGGGAGGTTGCTTCCAACCCAACCCATCCCATGGTTCTATGCTTCATTTGGGGCTGACCCTGCATTCTCCCTTGGGAAGAGCCCTACCTCATCCCAAAGCAGGTGCTGATGGAGACGACGGAGCCCGGGAAGCCTTCCACAACCCCCTCGTAGTAGCAGTCATCCTGCAAGGTGCAAATGTGGCTTCAGGCTGTGGGAAACCTCCTGTGCCCCGGTCCAAAAGGCCCCTACAGCAGTAAAGGGACAGAACCCCCTGCCCACATCCATCCTTGAGCTCCTTGAAGGGGCTGTTCGTATGCACAAGTAAAGAGTGAAGGCATAGAATGACCTGAGAGCTCATCATCTGGGTTCAAACTGAAACAGGGGAGACTGAGCTGAGCTCTTAGGCAGAAGCTCTGCCCTGGGAGGGTGCTGAGGCGCTGGCACAGGGTGCCCAGAGAAGCTGTGGCTGCCCCATCCCTGGCAGTGCTCAAGGCCAGGTTGGACACAGGGGCTTGGAGCAAGCTGCTCCAGTGGAAGGGGTCCCTGCCCGTGGCAGGGGTTGGGAATGGAGGAGCTTTAAGGTCCCTTCATCCCAAACCGTTCTGTGCTCCTATGATTCTACAATCATTGCATCATGATGATTTTTGGGGGGTTATTTTGTGATTTCTCACACAACGGAGGTGGACTTTTGATGGACTAAAAGTACTTTAAAACCTTTCATAATCCGGCAGGGAAATCAATGTGCTGAGGACTCTGAAATGGTTCTTCCCATTTTTTATCAGTCTCTTTACCATTTCCTTCCTTTTTCTTTAAACAAACAGCGTAAAAATAACCTATGTTTTCGCAAACAGACAGCCACCCCTTGCTTAGACCCACGAGCATATTGGAATGAGCTGAGGAGGGTCATCTAGCCCTGGCTTTTGATGCAACCCTGACCTAAACTTACCTGAATATATGGAAACTCAGTGATCAGGTCTCCCTCCTCACTGTACTTGAACACTGGGACATCCCTGACTAACAGATTCCTGGAAAGCAAAGCAGGAACATTCCCTGTCATGGCCCCAGGCGGAAAATAACAGAGGAAGGAAGCTGGGGAAGAGCCTTACTTGGCCTGTCTCAGATGGACGATGTGGTGGTTTCCTTCTGCTGTTATCAGATAGGACCGGCGCCCCTGGTATGGTCAAAGCACCCGTTAATGCCGCGTATTCATCCAGTGGGAAGCGTCCCAGCCCATGGCAGGGGTTGGAACTGGAGGAGCTTTAATGTCCCTTCCAACCCAACCCATTCCATGATTGGGTTGGGAAGCTGGAGCCATCTCCTCGCCCTGTTCTCCCTTTGGCACCCACCCACAGCCCATTCGGATGCAGTCCCTGCTCCAGAGCTTCCCTAGGGTTGGAAAAGCCAATGACCTCCGGGAATGCTCCGTCCTTCGCCTCCAGCCGCCGGGGCACGGTGACTTCGGTGTAGACGATTCTCGCTGCTCCAGTGGGACGCGAGCCTGGTTCTGCGTGGAGGGAGGAAGGGGGTCAGTCACAGCAGCGGCGATGGTTTCCCAGCGCAGGAGGAGGGCTTTAGGGGAGAGCACTGAAGGATTGGGTCTGGTCAGCTCTTCGTGCCCATCTGTCCTCAGTGAGGGCTGCAGGAGGTGCCTGGGCAGCTCTTTGCTGTCACCGCTGGCTCCTGATGAAGCTTAGGATGCAAACCCACCAAAGAGCCCCAGCAGCTCCAGAGAACGCGTTATAAAGGGGGGGAAATGAGAGGACTCCTGTGGTTATGGGGTGCTGAGCCCTCTGCCCACCTCCCTCCAGGCTTGTTCCCATCCTGCATCCCCTGCCCGTGTCCCCCCCCACCTTCATCTCTGCCCTTGTACCCACATCCTCCACCCTTATCCCTAGGATGCATCCACCAGCCTGCACCCCTCATCCCACATCCCAGTGCCTGTGTCCCCACATCCCATGTGTCCCCCCATGTGCCTCCCCTTGCATACCCCCCATCCCAATGCCTGTTGTCCTCTGTGTCCCCACATCCCATGTGTCCCCCCATGTGCCTCCCCTTGCATACCCCCCATCCCAATGCCTGTTGTCCTCTGTGTCCCCACATCCCATGTGTCCCCCCATGTGCCTCCCCTTGCATACCCCCCATCCCAATGCCTGTTGTCCTCTGTGTCCCCACATCCCATGTGTCCCCCCATGTGCCTCCCCTTGCATACCCCCCATCCCAATGCCTGTTGTCCTCTGTGTCCCCACATCCCATGCGTGTCCCCCCATGCGCCTCCCCATGCGTACCCCCCCATCCCAATGCCTGTTGTCCTCTGTGTCCCCACATCCCATGTGTGCTCCCCATGTGCCTCCCCATGCATACCCCCCATCCCAATGCCTGTTGTCCTGTGTCCCCACATCCCATGTGTGCCCCCCATGCGCCTCCCCATGTGTACCCCCCATCCCGATGCCTGTTGTCCTCTGTGTCCCCACATCCCATGTGTCCCCCATGTGCCTCCCCATGCGTACCCCCCATCCCAATGCCTGTTGTCCTCTGTGTCCCCACATCCCATGTGTGCTCCCCATGTGCCTCCCCATGCGTACCCCCATCCCAATGCCTGTTGTCCTCTGTCCCCCCACATCCCATGTGTCCCCCCATGTGCCTCCCCATGAGTACCCCCCATCCCAATGCCTGTTGTCCTCTGTGTCCCCACATCCCATGTGTCCCCCCATGTGCCTCCCCATGTGTACCCCCATCCCAATGCCTGTTGTCCTCTGTGTCCCCACATCCCATGCGAGTCCCCCCATGTGCCTCCCCATGCGTACCCCCCATCCCAATGCCTGTTGTCCTCTGTGTCCCCACATCCCATGTGTGCCCCCCATGTGCCTCCCCATGCGTACCCCCCATCCCAATGCCTGTTGTCCTCTGTGTCCCCACATCCCATGTGTGCCCCCCATGTGCCTCCCCATGCATACCCCCCATCCCGATGCCTGTTGTCCTCTGTCTCCCCACATCCCATGTGTGCCCCCCATGTGCCTCCCCATGCGTACCCCCCATCCCAATGCCTGTTGTCCTCTGTCCCCCCACATCCCATGTGTCCCCCTCTGTGCCTCCCCATGAGTACCCCCCATCCCAATGCCTGTTGTCCTCTGTGTCCCCACATCCCATGTGTCCCCCCATGTGCCTCCCCATGCGTACCCCCATCCCAATGCCTGTTGTCCTCTGTCCCCCCACATCCCATGTGTCCCCCCATGTGCCTCCCCATGTGTACCCCCATCCCAATGCCTGTTGTCCTCTGTGTCCCCACATCCCATGTGTGCCCCATGTGCCTCCCCATGCGTACCCCCCATCCCAATGCCTGTTGTCCCCTGTGTCCCCACATCCCATGTGTCCCCCCATGTGCCTCCCCTTGCGTACCCCCCATCCCAATGCCTGTTGTCCTCTGTGTCCCCACATCCCATGTGTCCCCCTCTGTGCCCCATGAGTACCCCCCATCCCAATGCCTGTTGTCCTCTGTGTCCCCACATCCCATGTGTGCCCCCCATGTGCCTCCCCATGCATACCCCCCATCCCAATGCCTGTTGTCCCCTGTGTCCCCACATCCCATGTGTGCCCCCCATGTGCCTCCCCATGCATACCCCCCATCCCGATGCCTGTTGTCCCCTGTGTCCCCACATCCCATGTGTGCCCCCATCCCTGACCATTCCATGGTGTTCACCCCATGCACATCCCTCTGCCCCCTTCCCATCCCACCCCCATGCCTGCCCCAGCCCCTTACCTGTGCAGAGCAGCAGGCTCAGGGCCATCACCCACGTTCCTCCTGTGCTCCCCATCCTGAGCGGGCCCTGTGGGGATGCTCCATCGTCCTCATCCCCCCCCGGCCTCGTCCCCCTGTTCCATCCCCACCGCCATGCTTGGGCCCTGCTCCCCGTGCCCCTCAGCCCCTCTCTGCCCCCCACCCTCCAGCGCCCTCAGCCCCCCCATTCCCTGGCTGCTGCTCTCGCCCCCATCCAGCCCCTCTCCTGCTCCTCGCCCTGTCCCTGGGGTCCCCCCTGCCCCGTCCTCCCCACAACCCCTCACAGCCCCCGGCCCTGTGCCTCCATCTTCCCCCTGCCCCCAGGCTCCATCTGCCACCTCCGGCCGCCCCAATCCCCTCCCGCCTGCACTAATCCCATCCCCTGGCATTCCCGGGCATCCCACAGCCCCCCTCCCGCAGCTCCCACCCCTCCCATCCCCATCCATCCCCATCCCTCCTCCAAGCACCACCTCGGCCTGTCCTGCCACTGGTGCCACACGCACACTTCCCACTGCCACCGGTGCCCCTCCACCCACACCCACACACACCCTGCCCTCTCCTTCTCCTTCTCCTTCTCCTTCTCCTTCTCCTTCTCCTCTCCCACCTCCACCAACCTCCTGGGTCCTCCCCTCCGTCCTCCCCCCAGCATCAGACTGAAACAGGGGAAGTTCAGGTTGGAGATAAGGCAGAAGCTCTTCCCTGGGAGGGTGCTGGGAGACTGGGGTGGGATGAATGGAGAAGGTTTGGATGCCCCATCCCTGGCAGTGTTCAAGGCCAGGTTGGACACAGGGGCTTGGAGCAAGCTGCTCCAGTGGAAGGGGTCCCTGCCCGTGGCAGGGGTTGGGACTGGAGGAGCTTTAAGGTCCCTTCAACCCAGCCCATCCCATGATTCTGTCTGATTCTGTCTCAAAGCAGAGGCAGGCAGGGAAGACCGAAGATTTCATGGAATCAACCAGGTTGGAAAAGCCCTTTAAAGCTCATCCAGTCCAACCATTCCCAGCACTGCCAAGGCCACCACTGCCCCATGGCACTGAGGCCTCGTCTCCATGGGGTGTGAACCCTTGCAGGGCCGGTGCCTGCAGCCCTGCCCTGGGCAGCCTGTTCCAATGCCTGAGCACCCTCTGGGGCAGGAATTGTTCCTCAGCTCCATCTAAACCTGCCCTGGTGCAGCTTGAGGCCGGTTCCTCTTGTCCCCTCCCTTGTCATGGCCACTGGAAGATGCCCAGCTCCTGGTGGGGTTTGCAGCTGGGTGGATTTCCAAGGAAGCAATGAGGGAAGCTGCAGTAAAGCCTCACTTGGGAATGGCTTCCCAGCTGCTCCCTGGGCTCCCTGGGGTTTGGGCCATAGGGTTTCACTTCTGTGTACAAAAAAGCCCTTTCCCCCCTGGCCCTGCCTGTTCCCGACCTTCACAGCATCATGAATACAGAGCAAATGCCATGGAGCTCTCCAGGGGTGAAGGAATGCAGGCGAAGGCAGAGAAATCTATGCCAAGAGCAGAGGGAGAAGGCAGATGTTTGCGTCCCCAGGTGCTGCGGGTGCAAACAGCTCAAATACGGTGTTAAAGCCCCAAGGAAATGATGAATTCCCGCTCCGGCCCCTGGGATCTCTGCTCTGATGTGTCCTGGTGGAGCAGCTGGGTGAGGGGGGCCCTGCCTGCACATAGAGCCAGTTCTCAACCTGCAGTTCCTGTTCTAGTGAATAAGAAATGAAGGTGTGCGTTGCTCTGCTGCAGATGCGACGTTCCCAACCCAGATTCCTGGCTCTTGGATCCATAAACAGCCCCGGAAACCTTTGTGTTTCCCTGCTGTGATGCTGCAGGGAGATCCCCTGTGAGCTGACCAGAGCTGATCCGATTGAAAGAGAGAAGAAGAATCCAAGGCAGTCACTCTGACGCGTGCCAGCATTTCCAGGTGCAGAACATCCCACGTGGAGAAACACAAGAGGCAAGATGACTTACCCGGGAATAGGGCTCTGTTTTCCATGCTGGCTATGGAGGAGCTCAGCTGCAGAGCTTGGCTGATGGATGGGAAAGGGGGAATGTCAGCTCAGGGGGACAGGGGATGTTGCTTGTGGTACTCAGGGGCTTCTTTGGAGGCTTTTGAGTGTCCCCAGCAAGCATTGTGCTTTGTAGTGGGGAAGAAGGCGCATGAGGGTACCCTTGGGTGCCCTCTCCATAGAGCATGGTGGTGGGTGTGGAAAGCTGTCATGGGATGATGGAATGGTTTGGGATGAAGAGGGAAGAGCTTCTGCCTAAGAGCTCAGCTCAGTCTCCCCTCGGGCAGGTTCAAGCCATTCCCCTTGGCCTGTCCCTACATCCCTTGTCCCAAGCCCCTCTCTGGGTTTCCTGCAGCCCCTTCAGGCACTGGAGCTGCTCTCAGGTCTCCCCTTCAGGAGCCTTCTCTTCTCCAGGCTCCATCCAGCAAACCAGTGCTCAGAGGCTGCAGGGTCTGCTGCTCAGTGTAATGCTTATTCACGGTTTTCTGTTCCACCTAAACCAGAGATGAAGGTTTGGAGCAGAAAATGCATTATGTGACTGCAGCGCCTTGTAAAAGGCAGCTGCGTGACCCTCTGGGTATGAGTGTGGTGCTATTGCTGCTGATAACAAATGATAGCAGCTGGGAACGGTTCCTAGCTGTTAGGTGGAGTTGTTATATTGCCAAAGGTGATGAATGAGGGAAGGGGAGGAAGCTTTTGCCTCCTGTCTTGGTAGCTCTATTCTGTAATGTTATTCAGAATGCTGTACCCTGCGTGCTCTGACCTTGGCCTTGAATGCGGATGCTCAGCCAGGAGAAGAGAAGGTTCCGGGGTGAGCATCTCACCCCTGTGGCTGCAGGAGCTGGTTTCCATCATTCTTTGGGGTTATGAGCCATCACCCAGGACCATCATGGGCATTTAATGGCAGCTGGTTGCATCCTACTCACTGGCTCTGGGGGAAACCCAAATACATCCTTTCTCCGTGGCTTAATAGCCCTTTTCCTGATGACTAGCCAAGGGAAGAGCTCAGCATTCCCCCTTTCCTCACAGACCATGCGCTTCCTCTGGATTGGAATTGTTAATCCCTTCCCAGCATCCCATCCCAGGGCTTTGGGAGCCTTTTCAAGCTGTAGATGAATGAGGATGAGTTAGGTGATACCTCTCTGGGCTTGAGCATCTCCACAGTGCCGGGCTCTGCACCATTCCCTGCTCACTGCTGTGGCTGCTTCCTCTCATTGAGGCACTTGGAAAAGCAATGCGATCAAAATAATAGCTAAAATCCATATATTTAGGGCTTTTTTACTTGGCAACAGAATGACTTGTCGAGAGGAGTAAACCAATCCTATATATATCAGGAGGGGATGCTGGAAGCGTTAGGTGGGGATAATCTCTGTTTGATGACGGTGCAGCCAATACAGGATTATTCCATTGAGTTTTTCTGATTATTCTCCAAGAAGAATATTCAAACATAAAGAGGTTTTGGGGGAAAAGCATGGCAACAGTGAAAAGTTTGGGAACTGTTACAGTGAGAGACTCTGAGCAGTCATTCCATGAGGAAGAGATGGATCATCTCGTCTGTGAACTCAGACAGGCAGCAGGGATCTGATCTGGCATCAGACAGAAAGTGAAATGGTGGGAAATGAGTAACAATGAAGTGGAAACAAGCCTTAAATATAAGAGTAATAAGAAAAGAACATTTATTGATCATTATGAGTGGTTCTTTGCTGCTAAACTCTGTTAGGAGGGGATCTGAGCTGAAAACTCCACTCTGGTTGGCCTAGAAGTGATGGAGCTTTGTGCTGTCCGAGACCCAAAGGCCACATTGGACAAGGTGGGTCCAGGGGTAGGTTAATGATCCATGGTGCCCACTCTCTAACACAATCTAATCCTGAGAGTCCCCAAAGCTCATTAGAGACCTCTAGGTCCCTTGGAAGCTCTTCAGGCACCTGAACTTGGTGTGGTTCTTAACGCTTCTGCAAGATCCCTGGTGCAAACCTCTTCCTTAACACATGTGTAGGTCTCCTCTCATGGGGACAGGGATCAGTGCTGGGTTTTCACATGCTAATGGCCTCATGGGCATCCCTGTTCCCATCTGCATCCTGTGGTGCCTCCTCATGTGGAGCAAGAGCCTTTGCCTGAGCTTGGTGGCCACTTTAGGCAACCAAGGCGATGCCATGCCAATGTCTTCAGTGGCTCTTCCAAGCTCATAGCTCCTGCTTGCATGATGATGATAGGGAAGATGCTCTGCACGCTGGGGACTCATGTAGTGGGAGTCTCATGATTCTGTGATTGATCCTCACCCAGGAGTAACAGCCCAGGGTCACCTCTATCACTCACAGGGAACGTAACTCCATCCACCCTGGAAGTGTTGAACGGAGGAGTCAAAATAGCACATCCTCCGTGGTGCAGTGGGGAGGGCGATGTGTAAAGAAAGGTGGCACTGCTCTAGTTCAGCTTTATTCAGTGCATTTCTACCCTTTAGTGCATTTTCATTTTTATTTAATGCGTTCACAGCTTTATATAGTGCATCCATGATTTAGTCACTGAAGGATAGAAACCAAAGAAGAAAATGATAAATTTTACAGCAACTCTACTCAAGCCTTCACAGAAATAGGCTGAAACACATTAACATGAGATACAGCACAGCTCAAGGAAGCAGAACTCCAAAGATGATGATATCTTAATGAACCAGAGGGCTCAAGTAATAGATAGCACGAGGCTTCCACACTTCCACACATTCATTTTACCCAAATAAACAGAACTTTTTAGAAAGGGGAGAGATTTTCTGGAAAATGGACTTTTTAACAGCAGATTTTACCTCCTTGTTGCGTAAGGTGTAAATGATGGGGTTTAGCAAAGGAGTCAAAATGGAGAAGACAACGTTGCTCATGATGTGGACATCAGCGGGGATGTCCGCTCTGTAGGACACATATGCCACGGTGATGGAGGAGTAGTAAGTGCCCACCACGAGCAGATGGGAAGTGCACGTTGAAAAGGCTTTCACGCGTCCTGCTTTGGAGTTGATCCTCAGTACAGAGAGGATGATGTGGACGTATGAGACGGTAACAAGCAACAGAGGGACAACTGACACCGTCATAGCGATGGAGAACCCCAAGAAGGTCTGGAAGTCGGCACTGGAGTCCAAGCATGCGGCTTGCACCACTGCCAGGTGGTCGCAGAAGCAGTGGTGAACCCTGGTTGTGTGCCCATAGGCTAGGTGAGATGTCTGCGTGACAACGGGCACGGGGATGAGCAGCGCAGTGATCCAGGCACTTGCTGCCAGTTGGATGTTCATCCTGGTGGTCATCTTGGCTGGGTAATAGAGGGGGTTGCAGATGGCTTCGTAGCGGTCGTAAGCCATGACCACGAGGAGAAGCGCCTCGGTTACGGTCAGGGAGTGAAAGCTGTACATCTGCAGGAAGCAGGCCTGGAAGGAGATGGTTTTAGCGTTGGCCAGGAACATCAGCAGCATTTTGGGGATGGTGGTGGTGGTGAACAGCACGTCTAACACCGAGAGGTTGAGCAGGAAAAAGTACATGGGCTTGTGGAGCGTGTGGTCTACCACAACCACGGTGATGATAACGGCGTTACCAGCCAGGATCAGCAGGTAGAATAGCAGGAACACAATGAAGAGCAGGGGCTGGGGCCCCTGGAGAGCTGAAAACCCCACCAAGAAAAAGACTTTGGTGGAGGCATTGCTGCTGCAGCTTTCCATGGTGGGACTGGTCAAAATGCCTGCAAGGATGAAGAGGGAGCAAGGGAACAGGGTGATGTGCAGGAAGACGTTTGTCTAAAGAGCTTTGCAGAGGTTCTGCAAGGAAAATACGTGTTGGATGAGCTCTCACAGAGCTGAGCACACTGCAAGCCATGGCTCATTCCCTCTTGTCTCTAACCCCAATTAAGATGATTTGAATTGGCTTTGGATGATGCTGGAGGAGCTCTGCTCTGGAGCCAGGCTGAGAGAGCTCCAGTGCCTGAAGGGGCTGCAGGAAAGCTGGAGAGGGGCTTGGGACAAGGGCCTGTAGGGCCAGGCCAAGGGGAATGGCTTGAACCTGCCCAAGGGGAGACTGAGCTGAGCTCTTAGGCAGAAGCTCTTCCCTGGGAGGGTGCTGAGGCGCTGGCACAGGGTGCCCAGAGAAGCTGTGGCTGCCCCATCCCTGGCAGTGTTCAAGGCCAGGTTGGACACAGGGGCTTGGAGCAAGCTGCTCTATGGAAGGGGTCCCTGCCCGTGGCAGGGGTTGGAGCTGGATGGGCTTTAAGCTCTCTTCAACCCAAACCACCCTGGGATTCTATTCTATGACTCCATGCAATGTGAGGCAATAGTTCATCCTCAACACCTTTCCTGTTTCCTGAGGGAAAGGGGCATTTGGGAGGATACAGCTCTTCTGCCCTATTCCGTACTGTGGAGGAGCGAAGCCGCATTACAGACATGCCCATCTCTCCTTGCCAAGGCAATTCAGGGCATCAGCTCAGCAGCACTCAACCATCCATCTCTCCTTTGCGAGGTTCTCACAATCCTTCCTCCCCAAAGCCGTTCTCAGTGCCCTTATTCATACCCATCTTACCTCTGGTTGGCTACTTGTGGCTCACTGGTTTTCCCATGGCCATTGCAGCACCCGCTCGATTCCCGCTGCTCTTGCTGCAGTTCGGATGGAAATGTTGAATTTTCCCAGGTTGTTTCCTGCTGTATGAAAGGAAAGGAAGTTTCACAGTGGTTTCTTGGGCTGGTGTAGGTCAGCGTTGTGTCTTTTACATTAACAAATGGTTTAGACATTCGTGAAGTTCAAAGACACTGTAATAGCACAAACCAGGAGCACGTATCCACCAGTGGCTTGAGCTGGCGTGGAAGGGGACTCTGTGACAGCTTTACAGCCCTTCTGTCTCTTTATTTTACATAGAGTAGTTTTACAATTGCATTGTCCATATAAACCTGTGATCCTGATTGGATTTCTCCAGGAAAGGAGCTTGCTGTTCTTTCCCTTTATTTCACATTATGGGCTCATAAGATTCCTGAGTTATAAGGATTTTCTTTCCTGTTGACAGAAATACTTCCTTTGTTGCTCATAAAGGTTTAATGCAGATTGGAAAGGACTCTGCTGCCCAAACTGTATGGAATATCCTTGTTTGCTGTGGCAGAATAAAGTAGCCTTTTGGAAGCTTCCAGCATCTCCTATTCAAGCCATAAAGCACCCACTGCATTTCCATGGGCACAAATTCCTTTGTAATTTGTCTGTTTTCTTTAACATCAGATAAATCAAAATGAATGTTCAGAAGGAAAGAACACCCTTGTTTTCATGAGGTTTAAGCTAAAAAAAGAAGCTTAATGAAGTTTTAATGCCTTTTCTTGCTTTCCTCATCCCAGTGTAAGAGAAGGGAAATAAAGCTCTCTTGGAAGTGGTTCGTGCTTGCCCACAAGTAGTTGAGACGAATGGTTGGTCTCCAGCAATTTCCTTATATTATTAAATCTCTGCTAATTCTCAGGTAGTTTTACCTTTCCCCCAGAAAGTCATCTCCAGAAGCAGACGGGGAAGATCCATTTAATATTACAAATAGACAGATTTGCTGCTGCACTGAGATTTAAATGCAATCAATATCTGCTTACTCCCTACCTCTCATCTCAACTCTCCTCCTCCATTTCTCCTTCTTGTTACTGTGTGTTCCAAACTGCTCAGCTCCAAGGATGTCATTTGTACAGATAATGCCGTGCTATTAAAACCCCCTAAGAGAATTTATTGTGTTGAATTGAAATTGCCAGCGTGGAATATCCTTAAAATGGTCATTAATTTGAAGCTGTTTCCTGACAAATTCCCGTTTTTCGGAGCCTGTTGACATGTTTTACAATCATCTGAGAAAACAGTAAATCAAAGCGAAACACTTCATTAGGCTGAATAATCTTGTAATAAAAGAAGAGCGGCAACAATAACTCACACTCTGAAGTTACAACGAGGTCTTCCCCTTCTTGAATGCCATCCTCAGTGGGAAGTGGAAAACTCCTGCGCTACATCAACGGGCAGAGCTGCTGCTGCCACTGAATACGTTTGAATGTGCCACTAGAGATGCTCCTCAGAGACGTTCTCCATGAGGTTTTCTTGCCTCGAGCTGGGAGACCCACATGTCGTTTTCCTGACGGAGCATCTCCTGATGGAGCATCTCTCCCTGTTGCTCACTGCAGCTCACAGCAGATGGAGATCGTAACGACACATTTGCACAGGCAAGAGCAGCAGAGGAAGAGTTTTCGCTACCCAAAGTCTGTCGTGTGATGGACGTGGGCTGTTGTGTCAAGGCTGGTGGAGAAACACTGCAGGAAGACCAGCCTTTCCTTCCCAGATCTGGAGGAGCTTCCCATGCTTCAACACTGGCCCTTCCTTTGGCGTTCCCTTTCCAACGTGTGGGTTGCACTTGGAAGGGTGTGAAAGTCCCCATCTCCCCCTTCACACCACCCCAGGCACACCCTGAGGATGCAGTGCATGGCCATGGCAGAGGAGCAGCTCTCGGGTAGGGCCAGCAGCAGCTCTCCCAAATGTGAACACAGCCAAATTCAAATGCAACCACAGAAGATCCTGACCTGTATCTGTTCCAGCTCTGTCTCCCTTCTTCAGGTCAAGTGCATGGTGCATGGCTCAGCCTGTGCAGGAGGAGTGGGCAATCATAGAATGATGGACTGGGTTGGGTTGAAGGGAGCTTAAAGCTCCTCCAGCTCCAACCCCTGCCACGGGCAGGGACCCCTTCCATAGAGCAGCTTGCTCCAAGCCCCTGTGTCCAACCTGGCCTTGAGCACTGCCAGGGATGGGGCAGCCACAGCTTCTCTGGGCACCCTGTGCCAGCGCCTCAGCACCCTCACAGGGAAGAGCTTCTGCCTTATCTCCAACCTGAACTTCCCCTGTTTCAGTCTGACCCCATCACCCCTTGTCCTGTCACTGCAGTCCCTGATGAAGAGTCCCTCCCCAGCATCCTTGTAGCTCCCTTCACACACTGGAAGCTGCTCTGAGGTCTCCACGCAGCTTCTCTTCTCCAGGCTCAAGAGCCCCAACTTTCTCAGCCTATCTTCATACTGGAGGTGCTCCATTGGCTCACTGGTGCTCCTTATGGTTTCAAGTCCTTTCCCAGAGCCCAAGCCCTCATGTCCCACCTTCACCTTCCCTCGACCTGCACTTTTGGGGTCAGATTTTCCAAAATAGCCTATATGCAGATCAACACCATCCCCCCTCACCCCTCACACACTCATCTGGTTTCTACAATCACCTCTTGGTGCAAGAAGACCACGGGCATGTGTCCCTTTATCCCATGCAGGAGGCAGGATCTGGCCCTGCTCCATGAGCATGAGAGCAAATAGCAGTGCAAACAGGACATAATGACTCTGCTTGTTTCCATGCATCTTCTGACACGGACCTTCTGGAATGATCTCCCACTTGAACTTCTGATTGCGTCAAGTGGATGTGGGGCCCCTTACGGCAGCGCTCCTGGGTCCTTGTGTTGAAGATACTGCCCAGGAACACCAGGGAGAAGTTCTGTTTCCAAACATGTTTGTTTTGGAACGCTAGTTCATGCGGTTGGGTGGCAACGCGAGGGAAACCAGAGCAAATTGGTCTCTCGGTGGCTTGCAGATCCCTCGGGATGCACAAGTGGCTGTCAGCATAATTAATGCCCAGGGATGCTGTAATCAGAGTTTGCGTGTTCAGCGCTGGAACCTCGGGGAGCACAAGCCTCAGATTGCGTGGAATCATAGAATAGAATCCCAGCCTGGCTTGGGCTCAAGGGAGCTTAGAGCTCAGCCGATCCCAACCCCTGCCACGGGCAGGGACCCCTTCCATAGAGCAGCTTGCTCCAAGCCCCTGTGTCCAACCTGGCCTTGAGCACTGCCAGGGATGGGGCAGCCACAGCTTCTCTGGGCACCCTGTGCCAGCGCCTCAGCACCCTCACAGGGAAGAGCTTCTGCCTAAGAGCTCAGCTCAGTCTCCCCTCGGGCAGGTTCAAGCCATTCCCCTTGGCCTGTCCCTACATCCCTTGTCCCAAGCCCCTCTTCAGCTTTCCTGCAGCCCCTTCAGGCACTGGAGCTGCTCTGAGCTCTCCCCTTCCCGCAGCAGAGGGGCAGGATCCCCTCCCTGAGCTGCTGCTCACGCTCTGGGGGTACAGCCCAGTTGTGCTGAGCATCCCTTGGTCCTGCTGTTGGGGTGGTTCATACATCAGCCCTGCATTCGCTCTATCTCCATCCCCTCTCACCCTGCTCAGGCTGCGAGTGATCCTATATATGATCAAATCAATGTTTTTGGAATAGTGAGCCCAACTTCTCCTAGTCTAAAAGATGATTTCCCACCCCATTGATCCCGAATTGCAGAAGTTCTGCGCAGGGAAAAGCTCATTTCTCTGTGTGCACAAAACGCTGGATGTCACCCTTCAGCTTCCCCATTTCCCTGGCTGTGCACAGTTGATTCTTAACAAAACAGCTGAAAAGGGGAAGATTAATAAATGGATCTGCTCTGACACATCTAGATTTAATCACTGTTTAGATGCTTTAAGAATTCATTTCCCAACAGCACATGAATACCATATAGGTCATCCCCATTCCTCAAGCTGTAAAAGCAAGAGCAGAGAGGGGATATTGAGGCAGGGTGAGAATGCAACCTTCCTTTCCTTATGGTCTTTGTGTTCTTTCTATGCATGAGGCACGTGCCATGCATTTAGAAAGGGACGAAGGACCCGGGGATTACCCAAAGCCCCGTCAGCCTCGTGCAGGTCGTACCCTGCATCCTTCGGGATGCTCCTGAAGTGAGAACCCCCAGATTCATAAGCAGGGCTGAGGATTTCTGTGCAGTGGGTTGAGAAAATGGGTGACGGTGACTTAATTCACTTGGAAATTCAGCTGAGCAGCCCTGGCTTTGCTGATGGGGAAACTGAGGCTGGTGGGAAGCCGGGATGTGCCTAGGACCTGCTCAAGGCGATCCCAGCTCGCACAGAACCGGGAGCAGCAGGAACCCAGAGCTACTCTTTGGTTTTTCCTTTTGCCTCAGTGGCCCAAAGGAAAGTCCAATCCGTGATTGTATCTCCTCTCTTTACCCAGAGGTGTGCACAGGAATTAAAGTCATCCCTCGCCCCAGGACCCTCTGAAGAGCTGCTGGGCTGTGGGGTGAAGGATGCTCAGGGCTTGGGGTATCCCGACTTCAGGACACTGCAGGTTCCCTGCTTGCATCCTTCTTCTCTGCTCTAACACTGCCACCCCCAGGCACACCAGCACACAGCTTTGGGGAGCCGATGTCCCCAGGACCTGATGGACACCTCCTCTTCTCGACCAGTGGCAGAAGAGGTCAGGCAGCCATCCATCCATCCATCCATCCATCCATCCATCCATCCATCCATCCATCCATCCATCCATCCATCCATCCATCCATCCATCCATCCATCCCCTCCACAATCCATCTCCATATGGAGATGCTAAATACCAGAGGATGTGCTGGCTCTGCATGCTCCCACCAGCTTTTCAGCAGGTGAATAGCACCCACTTAGTTATTTTGGGGGATACAGGGCCCAGAGTGCTATGAGACAAGGAAGGGTTTGGGGTTGTATCGCAGTGGTACCTAGCAAAGGGACTTGGACAGATGTGCTGGTGGAGCAAGGCTCACCAGGGTTTGCAAGGTCTGCTCTGGATTCATGGTGCAGACCTTGGTTGGATTGAATGGAAAAACCTCTAATGTCACCAGCCAGGCCTCCCCATCCAAACTGGGCTGTCACCTGCATGGGGCAGGGCATCACATCCTCAGAGCATCCTTTTTTCCCCTGTTGAACCCAAAGGAGCTACCTGGAGGTGGGAAAGTCCACTTGGTCAGCTTGAGCTCTGCTGTGAGGCACGGGCTGGCCAGGGTCCTGCAAAGCTTGTGTGAAGATCATAGAATCCCAGACTGGTTTGGGTTGGAAGGGACCTTAAAGCTCATCCAGTTCCTATCTCTGACTCCAGGGACATCCAATGAAGCCACCACAACTTGCATCAAGCAAGCAGGAGGAGGTGGATCTCTATGTTGGGGTCCCATCTGCCCTATCTTGAAGCTCCCTAATATGGGATGCTATGAGATAAAGCAGACACAAGTCCAAGGAAGGACCTGGAATGCCAGTGGAAGAGAAATTGAGGCTTGCTAAATAGTTAATGACTGTTCTGACTCAGGGAACGTTGAGCTGTTAATGGTTATACTCTCGGGGCCACTGTTGGACCATCTCCTGGGTGAAGTGGGCTTCTGGCCACCGGGGTATAGGTGTCCTCTTCTTAATTGCTCCTGCAGCCTGTCAGGGTTGCTCACAAGCAGGGAATGGCTCAGAGGTGGACATTCTCCTCTCCTGCAATTGGTCTGGTTTAATGAGAAGGTGTCTTTGTGCCTTGGGGGTATTCTGATGGTGCCACAGCTGAGCTCAGCCCTTTGAAGAGGAGGCCAAGCGTCCTGCTCATGGGAGTCTCTGTTGGTGTAAAATGGAGATCAGTGATGGAGAACATCAGCTTTGCTGTGAGACTGCTGATCACTGGGAAAGCAAGAAAAAAAACCATTAAATTTTAATACTTTGAGGCTATTCTGTGTCACCCAAAGAGAAGGTGCTGGGGAGACCTGAGAGCAGCTCCAGTGCCTAAAGGGGCTGCAGGGAACCTGGAGAGGGGCTTGGGACAAGGGCCTGTAAGGCCAGGCCAAGGGGAATGGCTTGAACCTGCCCGAGGGGAGACTGAGCTGAGCTCTTAGGCAGAAGCTCTTCCCTGGGAGGGTGCTGAGGCGCTGGCACAGGGTGCCCAGAGAAGCTGTGGCTGCCCCATCCCTGGCAGTGTTCAAGGCCAGCTTGGACACAGGGGCCTGGAGCAAGCTGCTCTAGTGGAAGGGGTCCCTGCCCGTGGCAGGGGTTGGAGCTGGAGGAGCTTTAAGGTCCTTTCCAACCCAAACCATTCCATGTTTGATTATCCAAGCGTGCCCAAAACTCCTCTTCCATCATTTCTGTCTCTGTCCATTCTTCTCCACTGTAGGTGCCTACTTCGCTCCAAGCTGTAGCTCACCTTTAGGGGAACCTTGATGTGAAAATCCATATGGATCACAGAATCCTAGAATCCCAGGTTGAAAGGCCCTGAAGGATCATCTGGTCCAACCTTTCTAGGCAAAGCATGATGCATGAAGATGCATCCTTGCATTAAGATATATCTGGGATGTTGGGTAGACTCGATCCATCATTGCCTTTATCCCTCGATCAACCTTTATTCCAGGTTGTTTTTTCTTGTCACTTGGCTGTCCTGGTGAGGACATGGTAAGAAACCACAACCATCCTTAACCTGCAGTGTTTGCCTCTATGGGGAAACCCAGCTTGAAGTGTGCTGGAGACCATCTGCCCTTCCCTGTCCCCTCATCCTTGCAGCATCGCTCTCCAGTTTCAGTGATGTGCAGCTGGTGGCATCACAGAGAGCAAAATCCCCAAGTCCTTCTCTTCCCATGAGGGTTTTCCCATCTCATTCCTTCCATCGGCTGCATTTATTGGAATGATGGTATCTCCCAGTCACACGGAGTGCGGACTTGGTAATCCTAAATGTCTTTCCCAACCTATTTGATTCTCTGATTCCCTGATTTGGGCTGAAATTCTCCCAGATGGGTTTTTATAACATCAAATTGACTTTTTAAATGACTTCAGCCCAACCAGGACGAGTCTCATTGCTGGGCCATAGAGCCTGGTTTTCCTTCCCAAGATTTTTCCCTTCTAGAAGCCAAGTGCAATTCTTCCTCATGCCTTAAGATTTGACTGGGTCTGGCCTTGCTGGGATTATATTTCACTTGATAGGCGATAGCAAACACCTTCCAAGCTAGAGAAAAAGTGGTGAAAAAGGGAGGAATTCAGTGCTTTATCAGGCCTGAAACAACATTTATGCACCGAGCAATTTATTCGGCCTCCTGTAGTAAACACAAAGTGCATTGTAATTAGAATTGAGCTGATAACAGCACAGTTCTTCTCAGGATTCCTGTCTGTAAGTTAATGTAAAGCTTCACTCCAATAACAACTGCAAATCAGATGCTTCCAAGAAGCAGGAACTCACTGAATTATTCAGCACCCAGTGGTGCCCGCAGTGAACCGGGTGCGGAGTCTGGCTCAGGAGCTAATTGCTTCTCATCCTAAGATCCTTCTGAGGAGAGGCTCTGCCCCTCCTCATGGCATTGCTATCAGCAATTAGGGCATTCGAAGCAATTAAGACTAATTGGAAGCCTGCACAGATAGAGATGCTTTAGGGAACGGCAGGAGATATCAGGACCTTGCATCTCCTCATTAGGTGTGGGTCAAGCTGCTCACACTGGACATGGTCAAGGGGTTGTTTCCCATACATTAAGTTCAATTAGGTTGGATGGGGCTTGGAGCAAGCTGCTCTAGTGGAAGGTGTCTCTGCCTGTGGCAGGGGGTTGGAACTGGATGAGCTTTAAGGTCCCTTCATCCCAAACCATTCCATGACTATATAATCCTATGATTCTCTGATTGAATAAATCTGCTGCCATCACAAATGCCATTAATTTGACTGGAGGACTGTGTGGACAATGAAGGTGTTGCAAAGCACCTTCTGCATTTTAAAGCTGTGTTGAAAGGGTGACAGGTTTCAGTTGACATCCTCGACCAAGGAAAAACCTCGTTTTCCACGATGTGCTTTGTAAAGAAAAAAAGAAAGGAAATAGAGAACCAGATGTTTCAGGGCACTCTTGTGATTTATATGCTCATATTTTAGCCATATGCCCTTATATCAAGCCATTAAGTCTCGTAATTAACACCTAGCACTCAGATGCAGCGAGTGATGGAAACCTGGACCGGCCTGCGAAGGATCATGACTTGCAAGCTGGTTTCTCTTTTAAAACTGAATTCCAAGCAGCGTGCCGGGCTCTGCCCATAACTCAGTGGCTGACACCAGCTCTCTGAGGAGTGAAGTGCATCAATAGGCTCCAAGCTCGCCCAGAAGTGCATCTTGTGCAATTATACGGCCCCATCAACGCGCTGAGCTCAGGCAGCCGCCGAGCGCGGCGTTAATCCCCCCTGGAAGGCTTTCAAGTCCAAGCACATCCTTCAGGAAGCGTTATTCCTTCTGCGTTGTTCCTAAATACAACCACCCCCATTCTCCCCTTTGGAGAGGGGTTTTTTCCTGAGGCTGGAGGCATCTCACACGTCAGGCGATGCTCTCCCAGAAGAGCCGTGCCCATGGGAGCGGGCTGGCGACAGCACAAGGGGAAAGTTGGACTTTTCCCCTTTCTCTTGCTTTCCTCTGCCTTACCCGGGGCAGGATTTCTCCCTGGCCCTTCCCAGCTGTTGCTGCAGATGTTGAAACCCAGCTCTGCTGCAGTTTGCTCTCTATAGCACTGCCCGCTCACGCGGATTGCTGTTTCATTGAATACATCCCTCTTGGCTGCTCTAGAAGAGCTGTGGGGTGAAGTTCAGCAGCAGGACAAGGAGGACACTTCCCACTGCATGCGCACAGCCCGCAGGATTCCTCTTTCTCTGGGACAGGAAGGAAAGTCCTTGCTTCAGGGACAGGAAAGGGAACCATGGTTTTGTCCTTGGCTTTCCTCTTCTGAACCCACCCTGCCTCGGCGCCCGCGTTGCTGTCAGATCTCATTGCAGCTCCTCCATGCATTAAAAGGCAAGGCAAGGATTCCAAGGCAGCCCCCCATATATAGGAAGTGGCTGTTTACTGTTGGTGGCCTCCAAACACTCAGTTTAGAGCCCATCTCTGCAAACAATTCCTGCAGGATTCCAAGCATTTGCCCTTGGATTTTGGCTGGCTCCCTGTACGACGTCAGCAGAGCTCAAATGGGAAATCCCAGCCCTAATCCAGATGGTTTTTTACCTAACCCCGCATTCAGAAAAACATTGGTCTTAGCCCCACATGTGGAAATGGGTCCCATTTCCCATGCAGGTCATAGGGCTGTTCCTTAACTCCTGGACCAAAAGCAGAGCTGGAGTAACCAGCAGAGCCTGGGCAGATATGAGCTCACTAACGTAGCATCTTCCAGGCTGGGAGACTCAGTTTCTTCATGTGTGGACCTGTATAATCCCAGACACGTGAGGTTTTATGATCCCTTTGCACAAATCAGGGTTGGACCAGAGGATCTTTGAAGGTCCCATCCAGCCCGAACTGTTCTATGATTCTATGGAACCGAGTGCTCTTATTGTTGGCTGCAAACTGGTTTTGGTTATTCCAAGAACTAGTCCTTCCACCACGTCCTCCAGAGGATTTAACACCACTGAACGGACTGCAATGAGGTCGGTATGAAAGCACTGCCTGTGGCTGGTTCGGGTTGATCCCTGAGATGCTCCTGATGCTCAGCTTTCAATAGGACGGATCCTTTCGCTCAGCCGGGATGCTCCTGGGGGTCTCAGGTGCAAATATGTGAAGGTCAAATGCTTGCAGTGACCTAAAAGCTGAGAGAGCTGCAGGAAAGCTCTTGGTCAGAGAGTGGCAGCAGCAGGCAGGAGACGGCTCCGAGCCGGCACCCACGGGGCTGCTGCACCGGGAGAAACGTGTTCCTTCTCGGGGCTTCTTTAGGATCATGGAATGGGTTGGGATGAAGGGACCTTAAAGGGACCTTAAAGCTCCTCCAGTTCCAACCCCTGGCACGGGCAGGGACCCCTTCCATAGAGCAGCTTGCTCCAAGCCCCTGTGTCCAACCTGGCCTTGAACACTGCCAGGGATGGGGCAGCCACAGCCTCTCTGTGCCAGTGTTCCAGCTGCATCCCTTTCCCACACGACACAGCATCAATCCATATATACCTGCATAAAGCTCTTTGCATCCTACAAGGGAAAAGAGCACCCTTTGGGGCTGCACGAAGAGCCTGTCTGAACACAGAGATGCAACCCAGTGCTGAGCCGTTGAGCTTGGACCAGCAACAAGATGATGCTCCTCTGCCTTTGAGGGTACAAGCACCCAGGGTCTGGGACGGAGCAGCAACCTGTGCACTGGCAAAACTCGTGCTGGCTCCCAGGAATGAGGCGCTGAGGAAGAGGAGTCAATAGATGGTGCTCTTCTTTCATGCAATATCACAGTGTGGTGGTGATGCTGAAAGGGGTGTCCATGCTGCTTTATAGGCACGGGGGGTGATGAATCCCTCATCTGGACCACTTTGAGCGTCTGCCCCTTGCTCCTCTCTAGGTAAAGTCTCCCCTGTTATCCCCTGCTTATCGAGGGGCTCCCACCCCCAAATTAAGCACAATTTGTGCATCCCGGGGGACAATCCTTGCATGCTCTGAATAGAAAGGAGTTTTGTCGCTGTGAAACATTAATAATGCATTCTTTAGATCTAATAAAGCCTTCCTGAGATACTGCAGAGCCAACGGGAGCTGATGGAGTTTCTGCTGCCTGACACAGCCCTGCTTGGGAGGACAGCTCAGGGTCACTTGGGCAAAGAGCATCTTTGAACACGCTGGTTCGGCCGACTCCTACTTAGCAAAATGTGTTTCTGCTGCTCGAGCTAATGAAGTGCTTGCTTAATTGCTATTTAATGAGCTTGAGCAGGAAAGCAGATAATCTTCCTTTGGAAACATCAAGGCCCTCTGCCCAGCGTGCCGTGTTTCCCATGGCTTGGTCATCCCACCCTTCAGACCCTAACAAGAAATGGCAGGGGGAAAGTGTGTCTGTGCCTTTCTCTGCTGCTAATAGGTCAGGAGCTGAAAGTATCCCATTTGGAGATCCCATCTGGGAGCTTGTGGTGGCTTTGGGGATGGAGGGAGAATGGGGAACCCACCTCCTCCTGGTACCTTATGTTCCCCTTGGATGTGACTTTGCAGCTGACCCTGCTCCCCACAGTGCAGCATCATAGAACCACAGAGTGGTTTGGGTTGAAGGGACCTCGAAGCTCCTCCGGCTCCAACCCCTGCCACGGGCAGGGACCCCTTCCACTGGAGCAGCTTGCTCCAAGCCCCTGTGTCCAACCTGGCCTTGAACCTTGTCCCAAGCCCCTCTCCAGCTTTCCTGCAGCCCCTTCAGGCACTGGAGCTGCTCTCAGGTCTCCCCTTCAGGAGCCTTCTCTTCTCCAGGCTGCCCCAGCCCAGCTCTCTCAGCCTGGCTCCAGAGCAGAGCTGCTCCAGCCCTCGCAGCATCTCCATGGCCCTTCCTCTGCCCCAGCTGGAACAGACACCCTTTCCCAGGGGGTCCCTGGTACCCCAGTGTTCATGCTGCAGCTTTCAGGTTTCACCCAGGTGAAACCTCACCTATGCAGGCATCCCCATCAGGGGCTTCCCGCAGAAGGGATTCATTTTTAACTGGCTTTTTCCACATTCACACCATTAAACCCACTGTTCCTTATCCTGAGAGGTGATAGTAACTGATGGATAGAGACATCTTCTGTGGGCCTGCCTGGGTTTCGCTCGGTGTGCTCTTTCTGTCATCCCTCCAGCATTTTAATTGTGGCCTTCACTCACCAAGCTGCATTTCTGCTGCTTTATCTAGTAGAAACAAAGAGACATTTTTCACCCTGGCCTCAAAGCCTCTGACTGTGGCCACATTGGCAGTCAATGGAGGTGGATTTAGGTGGCTTTCAAGCAGCTGCTCTCCATGGAAGATTTGCCAGCAAAGTGCAGAGCATCCACCCCTGCCCTCTGCAAACAGCTCACAGACCCCTCAGCCACAGTGAATGGCTTCTCTCTGGGAATCATAGAACCATGGAATGGTTTAGGTTGGGAAGGGAGCTTAAAGCTCCTCCAGCTCCCACCCCTGCCACAGGCAGGGACCCCTTCCATAGAGCAGCTTGCTCCAAGCCCCTGTGTCCAACCTGGCCTTGAGCACTGCCAGGGATGGGGCAGCCACAGCTTCTCTGGGCAACCAGAGAAGAATCCCTATGGGAGAAATCCCAGTTTTCCTTTGACAGCTTTAGCTGGGGCTGTTTGTTGACTCCTCTGGTTCTTATCTGGAAATGCCTCAGTGGTTGGTGCAGAAAGGAATAGGGAGAGCTACTGAGAAACAAATAATCCACGTTTATGGAAAGACCCTGATCACAAATCCCAGGATAACACCAGAGCTTTGAACGTTAAAGGAATAAATGCGGATAAAGCGAATGGAATGGGTGAATGGATAAGGAAACCACTGCGGAAGGATGGGACCCTTGCATGGAGGGGATGGGAGCTGTCGTCCGGACTGGGGCTGGGTAAGCAGTCTGCAAAGCTCTGTCTCAGCAAAGCACAGGGGCTGCCCTGTCCTTTGGGATCGTAACTTCAGGAGAGCCCCAAAACACCCTATAGAGAGGGGCTGCAACAGTTTGGGTTCAAACGCGCTCCGGCTTTTGGAGCTGCAGCCTAAGCCCCACCTCCCCACAGCCCTCCCCACCTCCAGGCTGGAAGTTAAAGTGAATGGCCCCAGCAGGCGCTGCCAGAGGGAAAGTGCTCCCGGTGCAGTGGGACTGGGATCGGGAGCGCCCTGGAACTGTGAGTATGGCAGCGGCAGCCGGGGCGAGGAGGGAGCTGAGGCTGAGGCTGGCACGGAGCTGCAGGACGGGATGAGGGATGAGCCGCCGGGGAGTTGCTCACGCTGCTTTCCCCTGGGGTGTTCTGCGAGACTCCTTGAACCGCCCGGCTCCGGAGCTGGACTTTTCCAGCAGCTTAAAAGCTGAAGGGGAGGAAACCCAGGAGCGACGGCAGCGTCCGTGCGCCTCTTCCATCCATGGCGCTTTCCGCACTTGCGTTTCCTGGCTTCCTCCCTGCTCGCTCTTATTTACCCGACGAGCCCTTTGTGCCACTGGGGCAGCTCCGCTTGTTCTTCCCTTGGCAGGGACCTTGCCCAGCCCCTGGGGCTGCCACAGGTCATTTCTCTTGCTGCTTCTCCTATGGCAAAGCCTCTTCTCACCCCAGGCCTTGGTGGGCGCTCGGTGGGTGCCAAGCAGGCATGGACCTGACCTGGCAGTGCTGGCACCTTGGGCGAACCCAGGCGTCTCCAGCAGTGCATTGCTTGGACCGGAGCCGATTGACACCCATCCAGAGCAGGACTTGCTCCTGCTTAATGGTTGCACTTGGTGATCCTGAAGGTCTTTTCCAACGCAGCTGATTCTATGGCTGGTTACGGAAAGCTGATGGGAGCTCCTGGCTCTGGGAAAACTGGTGGCAAGGAGCAGGAAAGGGTTAATGGTGATGGAAGAGCCTTTGCGCAGCTCAAACAGGCCAGTGATGGGTTGCATTCCTCTCGTTTGTTGTGCGGTTGTAAACCTCCTGGGCATTTGCTGCTCAGGGGAGAGCCTGGGGCCAAACCCTGTGTTCAGGGCTGAGCTGCCTGCTCCTGCAGCATCCTGCTGAGCTTTTGTCTATTGACCCAGGGGGGAAAGCAGGCTTCTTGGGTTTGCCTGGGTCTTGCAATGGTGGAGCTGATGCATCCCTGAAACCCTGATTTCCAGCAGTTAGAGATGGGATTGATCCAGGATCAGAGATATCAGACTGAGCTGAGCTCTCAGGCAGAAGCTCTTCCCTGTGAGGGTGCTGAGGCCCTGGCACAGGGTGCCCAGAGAAGCTGTGGCTGCCCCATCCCTGGCAGTGCTCAAGGCCAGCTTGGACACAGGGGCTTGGAGCAAGCTGCTCTATGGAAGGGGTCCCTGCCTTTAGCAGGGGTTGGAGCTGGAGGAGCTTTAAGTTCCATCCAACCCAAACCCTTCCATGGGATTAAAAGCTGGAAGAAGGCTCTGTGCTTCACACAACCCAGCGGATCACGCGTTGGCCGTGCTGATACGGAGAAAACTCCAGGAACAAACTCACCAACAAAGTTTTCAAGCTGACAAGCAGGTATTCCTTATTGGGGCGCCCGGAGACACGGGGGAGAGCTGCTCCTAACGCGTGTCTCCCCATTGCCACACAAGCCGTCCTTCTATAGCCCCTGGGCATACATACATAGTCATGAGGCCACGGATGGATTACATCGTTTTCCAGAGAGTTCCTCACACGCATACAGAATTGTGGGGGTGGTCTCTGAGGGTCGTTTGCTTCCTCCAACGATCTTCATCACTTCTGGCAGCCTTTGAAGCACTCGCAGTAGATGCTCACACCAGTTTAATTGGTTCGTTAGCACCAGAGACATAACAATCCTCCTATCCTCCTACTGATCAGGCAGTTTAACTGCAGCCCACCCTGGACACCTGCTGTTCCCAGATGCTCCTTATCCTGTGTCCTGTCCTTCTAGACTGTTTTTCTTAGACTATGTCAACTATAAGGATTTATCTTGTGAGAATTCTCAGTGTGTTCTCCAGCTGTGCTCTATTTTTCTCTGTATCATGCACCTCAGTAATTTTCCATTGCTACTGTTACAAAGCCATCAAACTTAACATTACTTAAATTTAATTCTAAAGGTTTCTAGATTCCATTTGGTGATTTTGTGCCCCTTGTTTCAGTGCTCGGTGCTTCTGTGGGGTTTTGATTGTCCCAGGTGGGCATAGGGACAATGGGGTTGGCTGCGCAGGGATGCTGTAGGGAGACATCCCACCCTGGCCGGGGGCTGCTGCACCCTCTGCTTCCACCCCGTGTGGTTCAGTGTAGAGCCATAGAATCCCAGACTGGATTGGGATGAAGGGAGCTTAAAGCTCCTCCAGCTCCAACCCCTGCCCCGGGCAGGGACCCCTTCCATAGAGCAGCTTGCTCCAAGCCCCTGTGTCCAACCTGGCCTTGAGCACTGCCAGGGATGGGGCAGCCACAGCTTCTCCGGGCACCCTGTGCCAGTGGGATCTGCCCAGCCAGGGGCAAGGCTGCCCCATCCTTAGCCGTGCATCCAGCCTGCAGGGAGAGGGAGCAGGGGTTTATCAGGGAAAGCTCAGGGCGCAGGCTCCGGGTTGCTCAAGGATCCTTTACGTCCCTCTACAGAGGCTGTAGAAGCTGTTACTGCTCCAGCTCCTGGGCAGGTTTCTCTCTTTGCTGCCTCTGCACGTCATGCGCAAGGCGATTGCAAGGCGCGTGCAAGGATTCACCCTGCATCTCCCGTATCCCTGGTGCTTTTGGGCAGTTGATGTGTCAGAAGGGCACATCCCTCCCTCCCTCCCTCCCTCCTGTCCCACCTGGGTATGTGCCTCTCTGCAGGCTTTGCCATGGGCTTTCTCCAGTGGAACCCCTGCAGTGCACCTTAAAACAGATGGGATCTCTAGAGCATGATGCTCTCAGGTCCTGCTGCTTCATGCCCAACCTCTGGATGATCTTAAGGTCCTTTTACATGATTTTTAGGTACTTTCAGATAATCTTGATGTCCTCTCCAACCCCAACCATTGTATGGTTCTATGAGCTCTTCACTGTTGCACTTAGTGCTCCAGGTCCAAAAAGGAAAAGGCCAGTCGAGGATGTTGGAGTAAATCCAAGAATAAGGACAAATGGGGCAAAAAAAGGGACATTTTGGGCAGGTTATGAGCAGCACCAGGGATACCCAGCTACAGGCAGGCCAGAGCTGAGCTGCTTCAGGAGCTTATCAAGATGCACATCTATATTCCACCCTCCCAGCAGTCTATGATAACCTTCCACAGCTCCCATTCGAGGCAGTGCAGTGCAGCTTGCCTGCTGCTGCTGGTACAGCTCCAGCGGGCAATGGAGCATCCTTTCTTCAGGCTCCCATCAGGATCTGCTTTCTCACCAGTGCTCCAACCACACTGATCTGCACCAAAAGGCCTTTCATCAGCTGAGTGCAGGTATTTCATGACTTACACTTTCTTTTCCACTCCCTCCCTCCCTGCACCACTCTCTGGTGTCTTGTGCTCAGGCAGAAGATGCTGGCAAGGGGAAAAGCATTAGAAAGGAGCATCTCCTTCCTGCTGTGGACCCCATCGTTGCATCTGTCTGCTATGAGAGCCCTCCTTCTAGTTGTTGTTTGTTATAGAGTCATGGAAGCATGGAATCATTTAGATTGGAAAAGACCTTTAAGAACATTGGGTCCAGCCATTAACTCAGCACAGCCGAGTCTACCGCTAACCCATGTCCCCAGGTGCCACATAGGATCATATTATTTGGTTATTTTGCAACATATCCTCATTTATCCTCATTTTCCCTCCTACTCTTCCCATTTCCCACCCATGCTGCTGGTTTAGGTGGCATTTCCAGGCTCTGAATGCTTCATCCTGGCTCACCCCAGCACTCAACTCAACTCAGCCTTGCTTGGCTGCTGGCTTTGCTGCCTCCCCTTTGCAGCAGCTTTGGGTCTCTGGGGACCTTGGTCTGGTCAAAAATAGATCCCAACCCCATTTCCTCTGTGGTCCCTGGCTCCAGTTGGCTCCCAGTGCTTCCCTGGGGATGCTGTAGCTGTAGCTCAGCTTTAACCAGACCCACATGCATGTGCCCTGGCTTGAGCCATCCCAGGCGTTAAATTCTTGATGTCTCAAGCCGTTACCTTGCTAAATGTGGACTTTGGAGCTCCATGACCCGCCTCAGGACCTGCCACTAGCCCCCAGGCCCTGAAAATGTTCATTTTAAAGAGAAATGGAGACAGTGGTGCAAGACTGCAGAGACCTCAGAGCAGATGAGCTCTGAGGCAGAAGCTCTTCCCTGGGAGGGTGCTGAGGCGCTGGCACAGGGTGCCCAGAGAAGCTGTGGCTGCCCCATCCCTGGCAGTGCTCAAGGCCAGGTTGGACACAGGGGCTTGGAGCAAGCTGCTCTATGGAAGGGGTCCCTGCCCGTGGCAGGGCTTGGAGCTGGAGGAGCTTTCAGGTCCCTTCCAACCCATTCCAGGATTCTGTGATTCTATGAAGGGGAATTTCTGGCCTGAAACATGTTTCCAGCCCTGGAATATCCTCTGGGAAGGATCGACCGTGTGTGGATGGCTGGAGAAACCCTGGCAGAAGGTGGCTCCCAGGGATGCAGGAGAGGGCTTGCTGCTGGCCAGGCACTGCAGTGCAGGCAGGCAGCTTGGCTGAGGCCAGATGTGGCTCCAGCTGCAGGCCTGTGGACTTCCAGAATATAACCTCCTTTTTCCATGGGCTTCCTTGCTGTTTCTGAGCATCCCAGCCTGGAACTGCTCCTGGGGGAGCAGGAGCAGCTTCTTCCAAAGGGTGTGAATAAACCTGGCACAGAGAAGCAGCCACATCCCTCAGTAATAACATGGACTTTCTGCAGTCCATTGATAGCAGATAATGGGAAAAGGACACTTGGCTGCCACGTGAATGAATCCTCCTTGCTGCCCAAGCTGTCAATGCTGCTTCCCTTCCCCGTGCCAGCTCCAACCTCCAATGGTTGCACTGGGTCAGGGTTTGCTCCAGTGCTTGCTCCTTGTGCCACCATCGCCCCATAATGTGACCCACAGCGTTTCCTCCGGGATGTTTGGGACTCTCTGCCTCTCTGTTGCTGGCTAAGGGAGTTTGGAACTTCTCCTGTGCTCTGCTTTCAGTTCCCTCTTTGTTGTAGCAGTGTTTAGAATAGATGGGATCCTAAGAAGCTGCTCTAGCGGAAGGGGTCCCTGCCTGTGGCAGGGGTTGGAGGCTGGAGGAGCTTTAAGGTCCCTTCCAACCCAACCCATCCTATGGCTCCATGATCTCTATGCAACCACCCTTCGGTCAACCCCTATCCCGTGTGGGTGGCCAGCATCGTTCCCAGCTCACAGTGAAGTAAATCCTGCTGCTCTTCCCCACGGATTTTGGGATGTTTTGATTGCTGGTCTATGGATGAAACTGGAAGGAGAAAAGAGCTGCCTTTGGCTATCCCATGGGAATAAACGGGTGGGAAACAGGCGAATTGGTGTGTAGGTGCTCTGCATGCAATCCTTGGGGTGAGCAGCTCCATGGCCCTGGGCAGACCATGGGTGCAGATGGAAAATCTTACTCTTGATGGGTTTGTTACTCAGAAGCTATAGGCAAAGCATAGCAAACATCACCTGGATTGCTCCAGGAAGACTCTGCTCCGTGGAGCTCTTGAGGCTTTCGCTCAGGCTTTGCCTACACTGCATGAAGGGTTTCTGCAGCATCTCCAGCTCTTCAGTTTGCAATGGCTTCCCCTTGGAAAGGTTGGGTTTCCTCATTGGAGCAGGTCAGACACTGGAACCCCTTTGGCTGCTGCCTTTTCCTTGCTTTCATGTGTTTTCCTCCAGCTGCTCCTTGAAAATGGCACCGCAAAGTCCTCCAGCTCTTTAGACGTAGTCACTAATACCGCTCCTCAGCCTTCACTCCCGTCCTAGCTACTGCTGAACCCAGGACATAGAGATAGAGGGAAAGAGCTATTAGGAAGGTATTTACGGTGTACAAAACCCCAAAGTAGAAACGTAGTGGTTTGGGATCACCTTCCCCCAGACTTCTATTGGCAGATGTTGCTCCATGGACTCCAATACCCTGTCTGCAGGCAGGCCCCCACTGGGGAACAGGCGTTTCGTACATCGTATTTCATACTTCATTCATCATTTGAACTCCTATCCCGTGGTTCGGAGCTGTTCGGGGCAGGGAACACTTCCCAGACACAAGAGGTGGTGCTAAAATAGGAAATCCCCACCGAGGACACAGGGCATCAGTTTCTGTAGCGCACACCACATCTGGTCATCCCCTATAGCAGAGCAGGCTCAACATCTGGCATGGGCCACAGGGAGAGGGATAACTTGTTATTCAATACATCGCGATGGGGCTGGAAAGGATTCTCCTGCTCAGTGAGGGAAAAGAAGAGCAAATAGAGTGTAGGAGCAGGGACTGTGTCAGTTCAGCTTGGAGAAGAGAAGGCTCCTGAAGGGGAGACCTGAGAGCAGCTCCAGTGCCTGAAGGGGCTGCAGGAAAGCTGGAGAGGGGCTTGGGACAAGGGATGTAGGGACAGGCCAAGGGGAATGGCTTTAACCTGCCCCAGGGGAGACTGAGCTGAGCTCTTAGGCAGAAGCTCTTCCCTGGGAGGGTGCTGAGGCGCTGGCACAGGGTGCCCAGAGAAGCTGTGGCTGCCCCATCCCTGGCAGTGTTCAAGGCCAGGTTGGACACAGGGGCTTGGAGCAAGCTGCTCTGTGGAAGGGGTCCCTGCCCGGGGCAGGGGTTGGGAATGGAGGAGCTTTAAGGTCCCCTCATCCCAAACCATTCTGGGATTCTGTGATTCTATGACAACTGCCAGCAGGGACAGCCCCATGGTTCACGTGGGTCAACAAGGAGCTGTGGGAAGGTTTAATGGGACGTTGCTCTTGCGGAGAGCAGGAAGCATCCCACAAGAGCTTGGGAAGCAGCAGGAGCAAGATGTCATGGAGGGTACCAGACCCCTGATGGCTCCATGGGCACCCTTTGAAAACGAAACTGAGTGATTCATGTCCCTGTGCAATCCCAGCCTTGTTGCCCGTGTAACTCAATGAGATTGTGGATCTCATCCCCATCACGACCCCTGCGAGTCCTTCCCCCTGTGCTCTGAGCCAATTCTGCCCTCGGGTGCTTTCCCCTCTTGCAGGGAAGGCCACCTCAGCCCCTGCAGCGGGCACTCTCCTCTTCCCAAGGGTGTATGATGATGGCAAGTGCCACCACCAAGGTCATCCAGCACGCGGGGGCAGTCCCAGGCTGTGCTTATGGCTCTGCTGGCCTCCATGTGCAGAGCAGCAGGAAAGCTCCTTCAGTGCTTCAGAAATGACCACCCAAAACAACCCAGCTTTGCTTCCACCATGTCCTCAGGCTGGATTGGTGCTGCCTTTGCCCTTAGCAAATACACCTTGAACCATGGAATCCTGGAATCCCAGTGGAAGGGACCTCAAGGACCATCTGCTCCAACCTTTCCATGCAAGGCATGACCCACACTGGATGCCCAGCACCCTGTGCAGCCCCATCTTAGCAGTGTCCAGCCCTGGGGAGTCACCACTGCCCTGGGGACATTATTCCAGTGGCTGCTTGTTCCCAGTGGGAATCTCCCAGCAGTAACTTGTGCCCATCACCCCTGGGCTTTCCCATGGGACTCCTTGTCCAAAGGGAGCCTCCATCTTCCCTGCAGCCCCCCTTTAAACACTGGAACATGGGGATGAGGTCTCCCCTGAGCCTTCTTTTCTCTATGGAGGTGGTCCAGGGGCAGAGGTCCCCAGTTGCAGATGTGGGGCCAGGTGAACTCCACATCTGCATGACAGCACCCACAGCTCCACATCACCCTTTGCAGGGCCTCATCTCCATTGGGGATGGTTTTGGTACCCCCAGAGGAGCTCCAATCCCTTCCCTGCATCTCACAGTGCTGGAGCTGGTGAGGACCCCTCCAAGAAGGGCTCCAGCACCTGGCAGCATCCTGAGGTGGGCAGGGAGCTCTGAGACCTCATCACCGGAACAGGGAGAAGGGCTCCATCCTTCCCAAGCCAGAGGGGCTCAGGGCTGGCAGGGACCTCTGGAGAGCAGCGGGTCCTGCCCTGTGCCCAGCACCCGTGGTTGTTTCCATGGGTTTCAACACCAGTTTCCCCTCTCATTCTCATCCCTGCACTTCTCCGTCGCAGGTTTCCTCCTGCTCTGTGCCGGCGAGGTTGCTGGGCTGTGCCATCCCTGACACATTCCTCATTACCGGGAGCACCAAATTGGGCTCATTTCATTTGCTCTTCGGTTCTGCCAATCGGTGCAAGATAGAAACAGCTCTAGGGTGCATCTCCACGTCCCTCTTCTTTCCCAGTCCTTTTCCAGGCAGGGAATGATGGGCATACACTGTCTTTGTCTTCCATTGCCCTACAGAGCATCTTCCCCCCCATCTTCCAAACCAGCTTCACGTTTAACATGCTTGTAAATACCCACAGTGACACCATTGGTGTTTTACTGCCAGCAAACGGGAATTATTCAGCAGGAAGACAGATTCTGGGATATTTGCTGGCATTCTGTGTGCCTGCTGGGATTTAATTTGCTCTGTTGCATTTGCTGTTATTTACCCAAGCTCTGCTGAGCCCAGCACGTGCTTGTCCCTGTTCAGCTCACAGGGGCCGTGCTGCTGGTGGTAATAAAGGGCTTGTGGTAGGTTTATGTCCTTGGGAATGGGACAGGATGCTGGTGCCACTGGGACCGGTCCCCTGATATCCCAGTCAGGACATTGTGTGCATCCCAGTGGAACTGGGAGGTTTGGGGGTGCTTCCCACTTGTCATGTAGGGGTAGGAAAAGGGGGATGGCTTTAAACTGACATTGGGATGCCATGTGTGCAGGCCCTGCCTGCAGGATGAGGAAAGAGGTTGCTGCAAGCTGCCTTCAAACGCCAGGGCAGCATCCTCTGTCCTTCCCTCCAGCCAACCCCATATACAGGCCTTCTCCATGTGGGTCTGGTGCTGCTGGCAATGGGCTATTTCTGCCTCACTGGAGTCGGTGCCACCATTTAACTTCAGTCTGAGTGGGACACTCATCAGGACAACGTGGCCACTGGAAGCCTTTTGGTGACCAAAGGGAATGCCCTTGCCCCATGCAGGGATGGGAAGGGATGTCCAAGAAGCACAATGGTGGGCAAGGAGTGATGGCAAAGGCGTGCTTCTCCCTATACACCTCCCCATGGAGATGCCTTAGGAGCAGGGGGTCTCCTCCTCCTCCTGGGATGGTCTTCACCATGGATGGGAAGCAGACACAGCACAGGCAGTGCCTGCTCCCATCACAGCTTCGCATCCCTCTGTCTCAGAGCAGTTCTGCTCCGAGAAGCCCTCTGAGCATCTTCATCCACACACTTCACCATCCATCCTCCTTTCTCCTCCTCACCACGAGCCCCAGGGTGAAGCAGCTGCTTCTCATGCTCAGCTTTATCCAGCACCTCAGCTCCGTTCATTCACACACGTCCAAGGGGAGAGGGGTTATCTCAGCCCAGCGAGGGTTTCACGACACCAAACTGCTCTGTTGAAGCTCCCAGGGGTGCATTTCACCTTTTCTCCCCCAAATCTGGAGCGTGAAATTCATCTGCCAGGGAGACACGGGCACAGAGCCTGGGGCCAGGTAGGATGCAGGCAGTGGTGGCAGGATCGGTGACTGCGAGCAGTGTCACCAACCCTGGCACAAAGCCCTTTAAAGCCATTGCTGCACCCTAATGAAGCAGAAAATTGCTCCTTGACGTGCCTGCAGGTAAACTCTGCAGTGAAATTGCTTCTCCCAGCAAACCCAAGGGTTTTCGGGAGTCCAGTGAGGTGCATGGGTGGCTGGGTTTCACCCATCCTGTTTCAGTGCAGGGGCTTGGTGGAGCAGCTCATGCAGCAGGACCCCAACCAGCAGCCATGGGTTTCACTCACATACTGCAGGGAATCCTAGCATCATGGGATCGGGCTGAAGGGACCTTAAAGCTCCTTAGGTTCCATCCAGGCAGGGACCCCTTCCATAAAGCAGCTTGCTCCAAGCCCCTGTGTCCAACCTGGCCTTGAACACTGCCAGGGATGGGGCAGCCACAGCTTCTCTGGGCACCCTGTGCCAGCGCCTCAGCACCCTCCCAGGGAAGAGCTTCTGCCTAAGAGCTCAGCTCAGTCTCCCCTCGGGCAGGTTAAAGCCATTCCCCTTGGCCTGGCCCTACAGGCCCTTGTCCAAAGCCCCTCCCCGGATAACCCTGGTGTGTGCAAACACAGCCTCCTCGCTCTCAGGTTAATTATTAAGATAAGGGATGGTGACTTCTGCCTTGTGTTTGTAAGGGTCCTGGCCCCGGCACTCACAGACCCAGGGTCAGCTCCTCCCTGCGGTGCTGCAGATGCGGCATCATCACTTCCATCAGTCCATCAGTCAGCAGTCCTCCTCTGGGAAGGAGCTTACTCACCTCCTGCAGTGGGCAGAGCCACCGGAGCTGCTCCCGTCACAGCACCCTCAAAACGCCTGCTCCATATGGGATAAGCTTGGTCTGACACCCCGGTTTTGAGCTGGAGGGGGAGGTTTGGCGTGGAGCAGATGCTCAGCTGCAGGGATGCTGTGGAATCGTTAGAAACTCGTCGCAGCATCTCAGCTTTATGGTGCTTTATTGCTCAGGACAAAGTTCCTTCGTGCCTGAAGCTGAGTGCACAGTGCAGGACCTGCAGGGAGGGAGGAAGCAAGGCTTCCTACAGCACCCTTTCCTCCCCGGTATGGCCAGTGCTGTGCTAAGCCAGCCCCTGTTGCCCCATTCACAGCCTTTGCCTGTCCCAGTTTACCCACTGCTCCCCAGACCCATTATAGGGACAGGCAGTGTCTATTCCCTGGCTTGTTCCTGGGGAAACTGAGGCACAGCGATGGGAAGCAGCTTGCTCTGGAATGGAGGTTGGGATCTGATGGTCCTGGTCCCGCAGGGCTGGGCTGGGAGTGGGCTTGGGTCAGGCTCTCCAAGACAAGGGATGGCATTCCCAAAGTGACTATTCCTCAGCTGTCCATTAGTGAAAACAGCTCTACCAGTGCTGTCTGCTGTACTCTCCTAGCAGGAAGACTATGAAAGCTCATTAGGGAAGAGGCTGGATTAATTGGATGCCAGGCTTGGAGCAAGCTGCTCTAGTGGAAGGTGTCCCTGCCCATGGCAAGAGGCTGGGACTGAACGAGCTTTAGGGTCCCTTCAACCCAAACCAGTCTGTTCTATGATCTGATTCTCTAATCCCATGTACAGCAGCTTCCTGGACACCCAGAGGGGTTAAAGGATGTGCACATTTAAAGCAGGGCCTCAAAAAGGTGGGCAAGGGGACCAAAATACTCTACAGACCCCAGGGTTTGTGATTTGCAGGTCTCATCGAGTGCATCTTTGGTGAGGAGGCAAAGGCATTCATATGGATAACCAGTGGCACTAAGCCTACAGAGGTTACCAGCTCCATGGCCACTCCCATCCCTGGAAATCCAGGCTCAGACTCCCTTTGCTTCCTCTCTTATCACCCTGACACCCTTCTTCTTTCTCCTGTGTCTCCCCTGAGCATTCCAGAGGCTCCAGCAGCAAACTCAGTGGCTGTAAATGATTCATCCCAGCTCTGCTCCTAGAGGCAGGCAATCCGGTCTGGAGACAGGCTGGTGCTTTAGCTCAACCCTCCAGAGGTTCAGGGCAGCTTCTCGGATGCTTTAATTCACAATCGAATTTACTGCATTGATCCCATCCTGTATTTTGTTGCAGCAACATCTTGTCCCTGGCAATGGGGCTGAGGGCAGCAACTGCTGCTTGCAGAGGATGATGTAGGGGTTCTAACTCAGCAGCGCAGGTTCCCCTCCTGGATTTACCTCCCCTGTGCACTGCACTTAATGCTTGTATAAATGCCACTGTTAAGTCTCCCCTTGCTAGAATATGCATCACCCCGTGCACTTGTTAATTTGTTTGAGGCTGTGCTACTTGCTCCTTTGCTTTCATTAGGGGGGAAAAGGAAGGACTAATAATGCAAAGCCTTTCCCCCCATTTGCTGTAGAGCCTGGAGATGCCACTGAGATGGAAACATCGATTACAGTGTGCTCAACAGCAAGCCTAATGGGTTTAACGTGCCTCCAAACAATGCAGCTTCCTGAGCAGGAAGCCTGGTGTTAAAGCCCAACAAAGGCATCGTCCTCCCGAGCATCATTCGTGCCACGGATGTAGCTGGTCAGCGGTGCGGGGAGGGGGATGGAGGATTCCTATGGATTCCCTTTTCTTTGGGTGGTTAAATTTAGGTGGGAGGGACCTTCCAGGGAGGTGAGAAAACACCAGGGGTGGAAATGAGAGGCTGGAAAGGACGGCTCTGACCATAGAAACAGGGAATGGTTTGGGTTGAAGGGACCTTAAAGCTCTTCCAGTTCCAATCCCCTGCCAGGGATGGGGCAGGCACAGCTTCTGTGGGCACCCTGTGCCAGCGCCTCAGCACCCTCCATCAGAGACCCCGCGTATGGATGGGTGCAGAAGAACTTGCTGAGCCCTTCTTCTACCTCTGAGCCCGCAGGGAAGTCCCCCAAACCCACGCTCAGGCAGGCAGAGTAATGGTTGTGTGTTGGGAAGGCAGTTTGGCCAGCCAGCACCTCCAAAGCTGCTTCATCTCACTTCTGCACACTATGCCCCTTGCAACCATCAGCCTCGGGAGCTGAAACCAGTTACATCCCATGAGGACATGCCGCAGCAAATGGGACCTCAGCCACAGCTGGTGAGCTTGGCATCGCCTTGGTGGGATCTTCATGCCTGGGCTGATCCTTCACGCTTGGCACAAGACTGCTCCAGCACCGTCCAAGGGCTGAGCTAATGCTCGGATGGGGCTTTCTTCTGAACCCCTTTTCCCATCTCTCCAACGCCATGGGTAGTTTTCTCCCTCCATAGCATTGACTTCAACTGCAGTGTCACCATGTGATGCATATTGCAAATGGACCTGGAAAGCTGAGGCAGCTTATACAGAGCTTATATAGAGCACCCTCACAGGGAAGAGCTTCTGCCTAAGAGCTCGTCTCAACCTCCCTTCGGGCAGGTTAAAGCCATTCCCCTTGGCCTGGCCCTACAGGCCCTTGTGCAGAGCCTGGATCCTGGTCTCAGCTGTAGCTAACCAAATCAAAGGAGCTGCCATGGGACTGTGGAGTCCCATAGGGAAGAGAATAAGGCTCAAAGAGGTTTGCACCAGCACAGTGGAGACCAGAGCCTGCCCCAGGCACTATATGAAGCCCTCAGGATGCTCTTTGCAGCCAGGGTTCAGGGTGGGAATAGAGGGCTCTGGAGATCTGCTTACTAATTTAGATGGTTGATATATGCATGTGGTCAATAACAGACAAAAAGAAACCAAGATGTCTTGTGTGATTGAAGGATATAACGGGTTTGATCAGAGCAAATAGAGTCCAATAGCTCGGGACAGTAAAATGTTACCCCCTTTCCCCTATGGAATCCTGATTACAGGCTCACTGAGTGGCTGAGGTTGGAAGGGAACCTCTGGAGATGAAGGCAATCCTAATCCTAATGCAGCCCAGCTGCCTTTCCCTGCTGGCTTGTGTTCAACCCCAGGTCCTTCCCTACAGAGCTGGTTGGCCAAAGGACCGTGCTGGTGCCTCCCCAGGGGCAGGACTTTGCCCTTGTGCTGGTTGGACTCCATAAGGTTCTCCCTTGAGGTCCCTCTGAAGGGCAGCACGACTGTTGGCTTTATCAGCTGCTGCTCCCAGTCTTGTATCTCCTGTGAGTGAGGTGCTCTCTGCCCTTCACCCGGGGCACTGATAGGGATGGTAAACAGAACTCACCCCAGTAACAGACTCAGAGCTGCTTGGGTTGAAGGGACCTTAAAGCTCCTCCAGCTCCAACCCCTGCCATGGGCAGGGACCCCTTCCATAGAGCAGCTTGCTCCAAGCCCCTGTGTCCAACCTGGCCTTGAACACTGCCAGGGATGGGGCAGCCACAGCTTCTCTGGGCACCCTGTGCCAGCGCCTCAGCACCCTCCCAGGGAAGAGCTTCTGCCTAAGAGCTCAGCTCAGTCTCCCCTCGGGCAGGTTCAAGCCATTCCCCTTGGCCTGGCCCTACATCCCTTGTCCCAAGCCCCTCTCCAGGTTTCAGTGCCCAAGCAATGCTGTCCTTGCACACGTCAAGCAGGGTTTAACCTCCCAGGAGTCCCAGTGAGGGTCGTGCACCGACTGCTGCTTTGCAGAAGCCAAGCACAAGGAGAAAATGAAAGGGGGGAATAATCACTAATTGCTTATGAGGAGCATGTGCTGCTGTGTGGGTGCTCACAACGCACAACAGGATTCGGCTGTGCTGAGCAAGGCGGATTCAACTTATTCTTGTGCTGAATGGTTTCTTTTGGCAGGCGGGTAGAGCTGAGCTGGCAGGATGACAAGTACCGGCACCAAGAGCAGCTACGTGGAGCAGTCCCGAGGAACACTCTGCAGGAACCCATTTCTCAGTATCAAGGTAAACCCCTCCTGCTTTCGGTAACACCTCCTTGTACTACACAGGGTATTACCTGGGAAAGAGGAGTTTGGCTTTCTGCAGAGGAAGCCACGAGGATGCTCAGGGGCTGGAGCAGCTCCTGCATGGAGCCAGGCTGGGAACACTGGGGCTGTTGAGCCTGGAGAAGAGAAGCTGCATGGAGACCTCAGAGCAGCTTCCAGTGTATGAAGGGGGCTACAAGGATGCTGGGGAGGGACTCTTCATCAGGGACTGCAGTGATAGGACAAGGGGTGATGGGTTCAGACTGAAACAGGGGAAGTTTAGACTGGAGATAAGGAAGAAGTTCTTTACTGTGAGGGTGCTGAGGCGCTGGCACAGGGTGCCCAGAGAAGCTGTGGCTGCCCCATCCCTGGCAGTGTTCAAGGCCAGGTTGGACACAGGGGCTTGAAGCAAGCTGCTCTATGGAAGGGGTCCCTGCCCGTGGCAGGGTTGGAGCTGGAGGAGCTTTAAGCTCCCTTCCACCCCAAACCGTTCCATGATTCTATGATAAGCCAGAGCCAGTCTATATGGAAGTCCCCCAGGCAGAGGGTTACCAGAGCTGCAGAGGCTGGAGGCACAGCACAGGGTGCCCTGCAGCCCCGAGGGTTCACCCCCATCCTATTTCCATCCAGTCAGCCGTTCTTTCAGTCACCAGCAAGGTGGGCTTTAAAGGAAACCCCACTGTTTTTTTCCCTGTGGAGATGTTCTAAAGGGGTTGAAGCTTCAGAGATCCAAGCTGCTGAGGTGCAGTCAGCTTGGTCTGATAGCAGAACCAACACCTCCATTGCTGTGCAGAGGTATCTGTGAAGGCAGATGCAGAGGAAACTCTTAGGGGGGAGTATTTCAGGCCAGACCTGGGCAGAGCAATGCCCATCTCTGCTATTGCTTATGGCTGTTTTGGAGCCTACCCTGAGAAGGGCAGAGGTTTTGGTGGGGACCAGCCCTGCTCCTGATGGACACCCCACTGCTTGCTTGCTGCTTGGGGAGCTCAGCAGGGAGATCCTGATGGATCTCTCTAGGTCAAAGCAGCTTTGCAGGGATCATTGCAATCACAGCAACCTCAATGAAGCCATGGCCAAGCCTTATCCTGCCTTTGCCAGGCATTATCCTGGGTGCAGCCCATGGCCAAGGAGATCAAATCCTCCTTTCCAATCCTATCCTTCACATTTAAACTGCTGCAGGACCCGTTTCCAGCCCCCAGGCAGAGCTGACCTGGCCACGCATGTCACCAAGCACACCCCAGTACTCGGCACAGGATGTTTTTCCCCAATCTCCTTTCTTTTTGTGTGGTTTTCTTTTGTGCTTTCAAGAAGTTAGGTCACCGTGTCCGGTTTCTAAATGACTTCCTCAGAAAATATCACTTCAAGGCCAGGGTTTGAATTGCTCTTGCAGATGCACGAAGCCATTGCACAATGTGGTTTATGGGCTTGACATGGCTGGAGGACCAAAAATCACAGCGCTGCAGTTTATATATATAGATGTATCTCCAGAGAGGGAATGTGACTTGAAAACAGATTGCCACGTGTCAAAATGCAGCGAGAGGCTGCCCTTTAGGGAATGACCCATGGTCCCTGAGCTTTTAGAGGTACTGGGCATGAATCCCTATAGTTCATCAGAGCAGGTTAAATCAGGTTTGCTGCTCCTTCCATTGAAGTCCAGCATCTTGTCTTGGCTTCGAGCAGCATTAAGCATCCAATGCTGGATGCACGAGTTTGGGAAAAGCTGCGTATGCAAAGACATGGAGAAGTACTTTGGGATCCTCTGATGGAGACTGCTGCAGAAGGAGGAACCTTTTGGGGAAGACTATGTGGTTATTATGGTAACAGCTTATCTGCAGATGAAGGGGAAGGAGGCTGTGAGTGGTTCGTTGCTTGGCAGCAAAGCATAGTCCACAGTGTGATCCACTACAGTCAGCAGAAAGAGGTTTTGCCCAATACAACTGGCATATCTGTAAGACCTGAAAGGCCACTTGGACACTGAAGACTGTGGCTGCTGGGGTGGTCACTGCCGGCTCGTCTGAGGTGCACGTTTTCAGGCATCGTGCCATTGATGAGGTTGATGAAGCCCTTTTTGGTAGGGGCACGGGTGGGAAGGTGAGGGACCCCACAGGGATGGCATAGTCCCATGGACATCTGCTTCCCATCCCTGCCAAACCCTGCCTGTTGCCATCCAGCACCTTGAGGATGTGCCCAATAACGTCTCCCTCTACTGTGCTCTGAGACCGTTCTGCATCCAGCTCTGGGCTTAGAGCAGCTCCAGTGCCTGAAGGGGCTGCAGGGAACCTGGAGAGGGGCTTGGGACAAGGGATGGAGGGACAGGCCAAGGGGAATGGCTTGAACCTGCCCGAGGGGAGGCTGAGCTGAGCTCTTAGGCAGAAGCTCTTCCCTGGGAGGGTGCTGAGGCGCTGGCACAGGGTGCCCAGAGAAGCTGTGGCTGCCCCATCCCTGGCAGTGTTCAAGGCCAGGTTGGACACAGGGGCTTGGAGCAAGCTGCTCTATGGAAGGGGTCCCTGCCCGTGGCAGGGGTTGGAACTGGATGAGCTTTAAGCTCCCTTCATCCCAAACCATTCCATGATTCTATGCCCTTGATCATAGACATCCTCCCTCACTGGCAGCTTCAGCCCTTGATGTTCTCTGCTCTCTGCTTTAGTTCAAGAGCAAACCAGAGCTTTCCCCTGCCCCAAGCCTTTATTACCAGTGGGTCTGCACAGTGGCAAAGGCCTTGTGCCCAGTTACACCCAACTGGTTTGGATCAAACTGGAACAAGCCGCTTCGCAGCGGACCCCTTTTCCCCTCGCTGTAAGCACGGCCCAGCGCCCAGGCTGTTATCGTGTGCTGAGCCACAAATCCCTTCCTTAAAATAGCAGCAGAAGTCTCCCGAACACATGGGAGCAGCGTGATGGGGACTTCCCTGTGGCAACGGCGGCAGGAGCGGGCGGCTTTCGGAGCCCTCGCGTGGGGGATTCGCTGCCAAGCTGCACGATCCACGCTGGAAACACAACGGAGGCTTTGTGAGGTGTCTGCAGAGCACCAAGAGAGGAGATGTTGGGGTCGAATCCCCGGGTCTGCAGTTTAGGGGCTGCTGAGGATTGGGGTGTTCTCAGTCTCTGCTCTCTTACACGTATGGAGTGGGAGCAGCGATAGTCACCGACGAGATACAGGGCTTGGTAGGGCAAAGCCTGCAGAAATACAGTAAAAATATGTAGAGAAAACACATATTTTATATATAAAGTATATAGAATATATATCTAATTATTTATAATATAATTAAATATCATTATAAGATAAATTATAATTAAATCATGTTATTTAAATGATATTTAATAATATAATTAATAGAATAGAATTTAAGATATAACTTAATTATATATTTTATACATTTATAAATAAAAATACAGAGAAAAGCAGAAAATCAATGAATTCCTCCAAAAATCGGTGATGACAGAGAAACTCCTCCTTTGGTGTGTGGTAGAGGGGAGATGCACCCATCCCAGGGCTGACTGTGGAGGATGCAGGCACTGGGTTGGGACATCACTGCCCATGGGTGAAGGCAACTCAGCAAAGACCAGGGATGCTGCTCTTCCCTCTGGGAAGATGCCCTCTCCGTGGTGGGAAGTGGTGGTGGCACATCCCCAGAGGAGGAGGGTTGCTCTTCTGGCACTGCAAAGGGGTTGTCTGTGGTAGAGGTACCTTGGTACCTTGCTCTGGTTGCTGTGGTGGGAGTGATCTCAACAGAGAGCCTAAGCAGGCCCTTATAACAACACCTCCGAGCTGTTTATTAAAGCAAGCCGTTAATGAACCTCTCCCTTTCTTCCTCCTCAGCTACACCAGTGCCTGTTTGGATTCTCTGGGTTGTTTTAGTTCAACTGATGCAGCAGGGAGGTGTTAGGAGCATGGCAGAGCCGCTGGTGGGGAAAGAGCTGGGCTTGGGGTTGCTCGTGGCTTTCTGTGGGTGCATCCTGCTGTCAGGATCCAGGCCTTGGGAAAGGGTTGGTGTCTGCACACCCAGGTCACCTTCAGACCCTCTCCTGGGGTAACCCATCAGATCCAGGCTGGCTGATCTCATGAGTCCAAGTCCAGGCATGGAAGGACCCCAGCCTCAGGTCCTTGGGAGAAGTCACAGATGGCATGGGATGGTGACACAGGGGATCTGCCTGCCCTGTGGCGTGGACTGTGTCCCACATCCAGCTGGGAAAGGCATAGGGTGGCATCTGAGGCTGCGTGGTCAGCCCTAGACCAAATACCATGGTCCAAATACTATGGCAGGTCCCATAGGAGCCCTGTGATAGATGCACTGCTGGGGCTCGGCCACCCACCACCATCATCCCATTGCGATGGGGCACACTGGGAATCACACGCTAGCAATCACCAGCTCTCTGTGTCTCACCATGGAAGTATTTCCCAGCCTAAAACTGCCCCGTGGTGAGCGTGGTTGTCCACAATGGCTCCCTGAGGAGCAAGAAGGAGACTTACAGGGCTTTAACTGCAAGACCTTCCATTCTGCTGCGTTAGCAAAGTAAATCACCACCACGGGGAAATGGGAAACACACAAACTCTGGGAGATCTTGCAAAAGAGCAGGGTTTTCCTATGTGATTTCCCAGAACCAGTTGACTCGGAATCCCTGTGGAAGCTGGAGAACAATGGTCTTCGCATTCCTCTCTGTTTCTTCCTTCTCAACCATTTCCATCTTGATTTTGACTTTAAATTCCCTCCCTTTCTCTGGGGTTCTGTGTCTAAACCCCTTTGTGCAGCATCTACTGCAGTTACCACGAGGACATCGGGGTTTCTTACAAACCTCTTGGCCTTTGCTCTTTCAACACACGCAGTGCAAAGTGTTAAATGTTGGCTCCTCTCGTGCTGGGGTTTTAGCATGCATTGTATAAAAGGCAAATGCTGAAGGGAAGAGATGGAAGTGTTTAATTAGAACCTGCTATTGATGGCTTGATCTCCAGCAGCTCCGCTGAGCAGCCCCTGGGTATTTCCTTCCCTTCCTTTCATCCTGCTCTTGGATGCCTTTGCAGCTCTTTCATCATCCCTGCTCCCTCCGTGGGACCTGATGCATGCCTGAGGGCTCCTGCAGGGCTGTTTTTAACCACCCCACCAGCTCCTGGTGTTACCCAGGACTCCTGCTCTCCACCTCCAGTTTCCTGAAGCTGCTTCAGTCCCCTCAGGATGCCCCAGCACCAATGATGTCCTCATACCCTTGCATTGACCCTGCCTTTTGCTCGCCCCTATTGCTCATTCCCCAGGACCTGTGGGGTGGATGGCATCTCCAAACCCAAGCAGACTGCAGGCACTCAGGTTGTGGTGCTCTGCGGGCTGCAGAAAGTGCAGGATCCTCCTTCCAGTGCAGGGTTTTGGTCTGGATGAGCAGAGCTGCAGGCAGCAGCTTGCTGGGAGGAAGCCAAAACCCTCTGGTGATGAGCATCGTGGTGTGGTCGCATTTCTGGGCTCCTTCCAGCAGCTTCCAGTACTTAAAGGGGACCTACAGGGAACCTGGAGAGGGGCTTTGGACAAGGGCCTGTAGGGCCAGGCCAAGGGGAATGGCTTGAACCTGCCCGAGGGGAGACTGAGCTGAGCTCTTAGGCAGAAGTTGGAACTGGATGAGCTTTAAGGTCTCTTCCAACCTGAACCACTCTGTGATTCTGTGATCTGAAGAGCAGGACCATTCCTAGCAAGCATTTGGGGTGGGGTGAAACCACCCTGTTTTGAAGGCTCAGTGAGTTTGGTAGGACGGATGCAGCCTGTTCCCTTCCCACTGACCTTAGTGTCAGAGTATGGACCCTGGCCTGTTTCGGTTACAGGTATAGACTCATCCTTTGGTACTTAGCCAAAACTAAGCTTGCGTTAGAGTGGAGGGGACCTGAACCAGGGCTCTTGGTGTCACACTCCTCTTCCAAGCCTGCCCTAGGTTTGGGAGTGGACAGGATCCACAGCCTGTGCTTTGAGAGTGCGGGCAGGGATGCTCTAGGTTGGGAGGTTTGTTTCCTGGGAGCTGATACGCATGTGTAATGTGATTTTAATGGGTTGCCTTCATTCAGAACAACCCCGCTGTTTGCTGCTTCCCCTGGGAGCAGGAAGGAGCAGGCTTTGCTGACAGGAAGGGTTCAGATGAAAGCAGGCTTCCTTAGCCCAGCCGAGAGCTCCTGGGGCAGGAGTTCACCGTGGTTGTGCATGTCCGGATGACCTCTGGCAACGTGGAGGTGCCTATGGCTCCGAGGCAGAGCTGAGCTTGTGCCCTGCGGCAGCTGGGAGAGCTCTAACTCTGTTTACTGGGTCACGCTGCTGTCAGTGATGGTGTCTTCTTCCAGGCGCAAAAAGCATCTCTCCTGCCCATGCAGGTCAAGAGCCAGATGTCCTGAGCAGAAACAGGGATGTAAACAAGCGGCTCTGTGCCGCAGGACAAGCTCAGCACCGTGTGTGCAGCCGGAGCACATGGATCTCTCCAGCAGATCTGGAGCGCCTGAGTCTGCTCCTTCCTTCCCGGGCAGAACAGCAGCCGTGCTGTGATGGTGATGCCGACACCAAGCCACCGCGAGTCCTTTGCAGGGATTTAGCGCTTTAAAGTGCCAATATAGGGGAGAATAAAACACCGGATTCCCATTCCCGACCCATTTTGACCTCCTGAGCTGAAGAGGATGGGGGGGCAGAGGTGGGCAGCTGATGTAAACCATCATGCCATGAAGACCCTGGATACCCATTGGGCTGTATGCTATGAATGCCTGGGTGAAATACGAATCTAGCTTCGGAATTTCCATCTGAACTCGTGTATTCAGGAAGCAGTGGCTGGGAATAGCCAGGCTGTCCTGCAGGAATGCAGGAGTTTTAGCAAAGCTGGCTCTGGGAAAGCTTCCCTTTGGCTGGGTGACATTGTCCTACTCCAAACATAGGTTGTGACATGAGCCTGGAAAGGGGAAGATCCTGCATTGCATGATGCCAACGCATCACTTGTGGTGGTGGTACCCGTACTCCTGTGCGCCAGCTCTCCAGGAGCCAAGGGAGCTTCACCATCCTCTTTGTGCTGTAAACTGTCCCTCTGCCTGCAGAGCAGTCCGGTTTGGCAGTGACCACGCTTCAGCCCTGGATCAGAATGAGACACAGTGGAAATCAGGGCCAGGCTGAGCAGCTCCTCTGGGTGAAACTGCTCTCTGATGGGAGCTGGCTGCAGAGCACACAGAGCCAGAGCAGTGCCCTGCCCTGGCCAGGGACTGGGAACAGCGCTGCCAAAGCAGTGCCTGTGGATCTGGGGTTGTATCCAAGGCTGAGGGCAGCAGCTCTGCGAGGACCCAGTGCAGAGAGAGGGCTGCACCCCAGAGCATGAGCAGCAGCTCAGGGAGGGGATCCTGCCCCTCTGCTGTGTGAAGGGGAGACCTGAGAGCAGCTCCAGTGCCTGAAGGGGCTGCAGGAAAGCTGGAGAGGGGCTTGGGACAAGGGATGTAGGGACAGGCCAAGGGGAATGGCTTGAACCTGCCCGAGGGGAGACTGAGCTGAGCTCTTAGGCAGAAGCTCTTCCCTGGGAGGGTGCTGAGGCGCTGGCACAGGGTGCCCAGAGAAGCTGTGGCTGCCCCATCCCTGGCAGTGTTCAAGGCCAGGTTGGACACAGGGGCTTGGAGCAAGCTGCTCTATGGAAGGGGTCCCTGCCCATGGCAGGGGCTGGAGCTGGAGGAGCTTTGAGGTCCCTTCAACCCAAACCACCCTGTGAGTGGTGCTGGGCTGAGAGCAATCGAGGGCTCCCCCCTGGGGCTCTCCCCTTCCCCGCTCCAGGAGGAACAGGGAGGAGGATCGAAAGAGTGCAACTCCTATGGGTTGAGACAGGAACAGTCCAGCAACCAATGTACAACACAGATCACCACCGCTACTATCAACTACAACAAGGATAAGGGAAAATAACAAGGGAAGAGAATACGATACCACCAGCCAAGAAACGAGTCCGTGTCCTTCCAGGTAACTCCCAGTTACCCCCCTCCCCGGCCATGACGTGCTGTGGTATGGAATACCTCTTGTGCTAGCCTGGGTCAGCCGCCCCATCTCTGCTTCCTCCCGGCTTCCCCTCCTCCCTGGCAGAGCATGAGCCTCACAGAGTCCTTGGTCAGGGTAAACATCACTTAGCAACAACCCAAAACATCGGCTTCACCAACAGGCTGGAAGTCAAAACACAGCACTGCACCAGCTACCACGAAGGAGAAACATGACTGCTACTGCTGGACCCAGGACGGACTGAAAGGATGCCTGTGAATGAGCCATGCAGCAGCAGGAGAGGAGATGGCTTGCCAGCTCCTTGCCTTTGCTAGTCCTTTGCAGGGCTGTGGGTGAAGGGGACGTGGTCTCTGTCCCTATCAGGGCAGTTCGTTTGGCACTTGCCGAATGCTTTTTGTGTGAGGGCAGGAAGAGGGATGCTGCTCTTGGTAATGGTGGGGCAGCTTAAGCCATGTGTTTTCCTGGGCAGCTGAGCACATCCCGAACCCTGCAAGAGATGAGGTCAGATGTTTTTCTGGGAGGTGACGCTCTCTGACACGATTTCCTCCCCGAAATAGAAAAGAACCGTCACGTTTTCCCAAAGGAGATGTGCCCTTGGGATCCGGAGCTTCACAAGAAGGAAAGGAAATCAGGGAGTCCAAATTATCCCCCCGAGCTTCTCTCCAGAGGAGCTGTTTGCTGCTGTGTTTGGAGGGGCTCGCTCCCATGCCAGGAGAGCTGCTGCCAGCACTGGGAATGGCTGCGTGCCTCGGGCTGGACAGGAGCAGGAGCGTTGTGCAATGTCCCAGTTCCACTGCTGGATCTCGGGGTCGAAGCCAACACAAACTTGCAGCATCCCAATGAAGCGATCTGTTGGCCAAAGCCACTTCCAGCTGAAGAAACAGCACCCTCCTCGCAAACACTGACCCTATGGGCGCTGCTGGCAGAGGGCTGTTTAGTGGCCATGACCTCATTTCAGAAGACAATTGATGGTGGGTAATTCAAAGGCTCACGGGGAAAGGTTTATGCCCAATGAATCGTCAAATCATAGAACGGTTTGGGTTGGAAAGGACCTTAAGATCATCCAGTTCCAACCCCCTGCCATGGGCAGGGACACCTCACACCAAACCATGGCACCCAAGGTCTCATCCCGTGATCATGCCTTTGTGTAGGAGCTGCACGGGGTTGTGTTGCAGCTCACAGTAACCGTGCTGGATGCTCTCTTTTTGTCTTGGCAGTTCTTTGTCTTCTGCCACGGGTTTCTGCAGCTCTCCCAGCTCCTGGTCTCTGGTTATCTGAAGAGCTCCATCTCCACCATCGAGAGACGCTACGGCCTCTCCAGCCAGACCTCGGGGCTGCTGGCGTCCTTCAATGAGGTGAAAACCAGCTTGCTTCTCCTGGCGAATGCTCTCCCCACGCTCCTGCTGCCCCCCGGTGAGACCTCTTGGTCTGTGTGTCCTGCTGCAGGTGGGGAACACGCTGCTCATCGTCTTCATCAGTTACTTCGGGAGCCGCGTGCACAGACCTCGCTTCATCGGCTGCGGAGCCATCCTCGTCTCCCTGGCTGGGTTCCTCATGTCTCTGCCCCACTTCATAACGGGACCCTACAAGTATGACCAGTCCGTTGCCAGTAGGTACTCTAGGAGCTTATCTTGTGCCTTTGGGGACAGTAAAAATGAGACCTTCCCTGGAGGGTTTGGGAGCTGAAGACTGTAGGTTTGCCCTCAAGGAGTTTGAATTGTCTGGGGTTGAAATCATCTAGGTCCTAAGAGGCAATGGATGGTGGAAAGCAGAGGCAGGGGTAGCTGGAACCATGGGGAAAGGCATGAAAAGAATCAGAACATAGGCTGTTCCTGTTTCTCCTTGTCTTCTGCACATGCACACAGCAGACAAACAGCAGGTACTGGGAAGGTCTTCTCCAGCCATTGGGGCTCTCGTCTTCCGTATGTTGAACCGAGTTGTCCTCATGCACATGAATTGCTCCCTTATTGTCCTAACGTAGACAAGATAAAGTCTCATGAGCTCTGTCACCTTTATGGGAGGAAACAAGAGGTGCGGGAAGGAGCTTGTCTCATCCCGATGGGGCAGCTCTGGGGGTGAAACAGTGCTGTCTGCCATGGGTGAGTGTTGGATTCACACCTAACTTCTGCCTGTGGGGCATCTCACCTGGCAGCCTCAATGTAGCTGGGCTGTCTGTGGGTTCAAACTGAAACAGGGGGAGATTCAGGTTGGAGATAAGGAAGCAGTTCTTTACTATGAGGGTGCTGAGGCGCTGGCACAGGGTGCCCAGAGAAGCTGTGGCTGCCCCATCCCTGGCAGTGCTCAAGGCCAGGTTGGACACAGGGGCTTGGAGCAAGCTGCTCTATGGAAGGGGTCCCTGCCCATGCAGGGGTTGGAGCTGGAGGAGCTTTGAGATCCCTTCCAACCCAAAGCATTCCATGGTTCTGTGAATGCTTTCAGGCTCTAGACCCCACCAGAGAATCAACCTCCTGTGAGAAACGTGCAGCTCTGAATCGCTCGTGGAGGAACAGGTCATGGATTTGGGATTTTCTCCTTGAAATAAGATGAAGGAATGAGAAAGGAAAGAAAGGAGACAGCCACTGCCTTCTTACCCTCCTAAATCCTGCTGTGAAGCTCCAGCAAACCTTGCAGGAGCCTCCACTAACCACCTTTTCCCCGCCTCATCAGACAGAGCTCAACTGCAGTCACCAAAGCCTTAATGGGTGATTTAATGGGTGAATAAACCATGGCTGCAAACGGGTCAGGAGCTAAGGACAGTTTGGAAGCCATCAGCCATGCTTTGCAGCAGCGTTGGTGCAGGTGCTGTGTGAGCACTCAGGGCTGCATGTAAATGCAGCACAACCGTGGCAATCCTGCTGTAAAGACCACTATCCTTCCCCCAGGGGTTTAAGGAACACGAAGGTGCTGGAATCAGCACTTTCACTTTGACATCCCTTTCTGAGGAAAATGGGTTCTCATTTCCATCCCTGGCAGTGTTCAAGGGCAGGTTGGACACAGGGGCTTGGAGCAAGCTGCTCTATGGAAGGGGTCCCTGCCCGGGGCAGGGGTTGGGGCTGGAGGAGCTTTGAGGTCCCTTCATCCCCACCCATTCCATGATTCCATGTTTCTATATCTGTGTGCTTGCTGCTGTCCTAGGGAAGCTCTTCTTCCATAGAGAGCTCCTTAGTCCTGCTTCCCTTCTCATCACAGGCGTGTTCAGCAACACCACCGACCTGTGCCAGGCCGGGGTCCCGGGCTCCCAGGGGAACACCAGTGATGCCGGCTGCACCCCCCATGCTGCCAGGGAGAACCACGAGGTTCTCCTCGTCATGTTCATCGCCCAGGCGCTGCTGGGCATCGGCGGTGTCCCCATCCAGCCCTTCGGCATCTCCTACATCGATGACTTCGCCAGTGAGAGGAACTCCCCCCTCTATTTGGGTAAGGCTGGGGCTGCTGTGGGCAGGCAGGATGAGAGCTGGGCTGGGGCAGCCTGGACAAGAGAAGGCTCCTGAAGGGGAGACCTGAGAGCAGCTCCAGTGCCTGAAGGGGCTGCAGGAAAGCTGGAGAGGGGCTTGGGACAAAGGTTCAAGGCCAGGTTGGACACAGGGGCTTGGAGCAAGCTGCTCCAGTGGAAGGGGTCCCTGCCCGTGGCAGGGGTTGGAGCTGGAGGAGCTTTAAGCTCCCTTCCAACCCATTCCATGCTTCTATGATGAAGAGGGCAAATCAGAATTAGGTTGATAATTAGGTGCTAATTGGTGTTAATGAGAGCAGGGGGTTGCTGTATCCCTTCTGCTCTACCCAGTGCTACAAGGTTCCTGCAGAAACAGTTCATCTGCTTCAAGCTTGTACAAGCTGCAGAGACCAGGAGTACTGGGAAATACGGTTTAGGGGACACGATGGAGTGATAAGATGCAGAGGAACATCATAACCATGTCTTCCTCCAGAAAGGCTTCAGCACAGAGAAGAGGAATAATCTGATCTCTGTTGTTCACAGCAGCTATGGGGTTAAGATGCAGCAATGAAGACTTTGGTCAGATATGGGGAAAATCATAGGAAGCTCAATAGGCAGGGTCAAGCACCTAGGAAGTAGGGAAGTATCCTTCAGCAGAGGGGGTGCTGGAGAACTGCTTGGTGTCTAAAAGAGATGGCTCAAGGGTGCTGGGATGGTCTTTGCAGGTCTTGCTGGCCCTTTTCTAGCTGAATTGGATAACAAGGGTGGCTGAAACCCAGGTTATTACCGTCAAGAAACTGGGAGTACTACATTAGATTGTGCTCTGGTACATGCTTCAAACCTCTGAACCCTATTTGAAAGGCTCATCTGTTACGAGGGGGATCTTGTATGCATTTGGGTTTTTTATCAGTATTCCATACGGGAGAGTTTGCTGATAACTTTTATCACCTTACCCTTGTAAACACCATTGCATTTCCTGCCTTTCTTGTGCCAAGGGGCACATCTTGTTCCTGGGTGTATTTCAGTCTTTGTAGGAAGCTGAAGAAAAGGGGAAGGAAGGGTCTGAGTTTTGCAAAACCTTTCCTGTGAAGGGAACATGGAAAGCACGGGGCTGTTGTCCTTCGAATGGTGTGAGGTAGGAAAGCTGCCAGGGGAGCAGCTGTGCTGGAGGAGGATGTGGTGGACCTTGGTCCAGCCCTATCCTGCCTCAGTATTCCCTCTCTGCTCTCACCCCTCTGCAGGCATCTTGTTCTCTGTGACTGTCATCGGGCCAGGGGTGGCCTTCATGCTGGGCTCTGCCATGCTGCGCTTCTACGTGGACATTGACAAAGTCACTGGAGGTGAGCGAAGGTGTCCTTGGAGACCCAGCAGCATCCTTCACACTGCATCCCATGTCCTGAGCCAGCTGCTCTCCGGGCATCCCAATGCCCCACGGATGAGGGTGCAACCAGGGTGTCCAAAGGAAGCTGGAGAGGGGCTTTGGACAAGGGCCTGTGGGGACAGGACAAGGGGAATGGCTTTAACCTGCCCGAGGGGAGATAGAGTGTCGGGCATGGAGCTGGATGAGCAGTGCGTATTGATAATACAGATGCATTTAGGAGCTTTGTCTCCTTTTAGGGCCTCTGGTTTACTCCTGCTCACTGCCTTCACCAGTCGTTTTTTGCCCTGGACTTTGTCACTATATACCTATATGATGTTTGCAGCACAAGAGCACACTCTAGTCTTGAGCTGCCTCCTCCTATGAGGGTTATTGCTGTAGCTATCCATCCTCTTCAGTGGGTGAACCATGGAGAGGTGTCTGCAGTCTTGTCTTACCTGCATCACCTGATGGAGCAATGGGATGAGGGTTTGCTGTTTGCCTGCACACCCTGATGCTCAGTTCTTCTAAACCATCTTCTGCAGATGGACCTTGAGTGAGAAATGTGTCCAAGTAGCCAGAACTGGAGAACACCCAGTTTTAGAGCTATCTTCAGCCTAAAGATGTTTTCACCCCACTGGGACCAGCCAGCGAGCTGTGGCTGCATCATGCTAAACCTAACTGAGCTCCCTAATCAAATTTAACTATGAAAGAACACAATTGGTGTTTATTCAGGAGGAGATTTAAACCCCCAGTTTGCTGAAGGCATCGTGCAGGGAGGAGATGCTCCAGTTTCTTTGGCCTATCGCTTGCTCCCGCCATAGATGGGGGATGAGATGCGGCCGCATCCGCTGCGCCGAATCCAGCGAACTGATTTCAGTTTTAATTGCACCCCTCCAGTGAGCACAGCTCACTTGTGTTAAACCTCACCGTGAACAAAGAGGCTTCTGGGAGCACTCATTTCCTGGGGTTGCTCGTGACTAGAGCCTAACCACAGGTATCCCCTTTCCCTGTGCAAATAGATCTTGGTTCACACTCGCCCCGTTGTGAATTTGCATCCTGGCTCCTGCATGTTCTGTGTTATTAACGCCAAGTACCTTCCCCACAGAAAATGTTATTTTTGGCAGTGTCCTGAGGACGACAGGAGAGGAGGATGGGATAAACTGGGGGAAGAAGAAGGAATATAATCCGTATTCCAGCTTTTTTAAAGAAGGGGTTCTGTTGGCTGAACTGCAAACCAGGCCCCGGCTGATGGACCAGACTGGTGGGAACAGCTCCATGGTCCAGGTCCTGCTGTGAATCAGGTCCTTGTGTGGGTAGCCAGACTGCAAAGAAATCTAAACCAGTGGTCTTGGATGCTGAAAGTGAACTCTACTTAACTCCATTTTCATCCTAATAAAGGATTTTCTTGAAGGGAAGTCAAAGAGAAAGGAAAAGGAAAGAGAAAGGAAAAGGAAAGAAAGGGAAAGAGAAAGGAAAGGGAAAGGAAAGGGATAGAGAAAGGAAAAGGAAAGAAAGGGAAAGAGAAAGGAAAGGGAAAGAAAGGGAAAGGAAAGGGAAAGGGAAAGGAAAAGGAAAGGAAAGGAAAAGAAAAGGGAAAGGAAGTCCTATGGGCAGATATTATGACTTAATCCCCTTGAGTATTTCCAAGCTTTGTCACAACATGGTTATCCCTTATCTGAAAAGGCTGTGATGGGGATGCTTTCCTTTGCCTTTCCAGCTCGAGGACATCCCTGTCCCAGTTGTCTCCATCCAAAGGGCTCAGTGGGTTTTTAGACGCTAAAAATGGTGATAAAGAAGAATGCAATGTGATTTAACACCATGGAATGACCTGGGGGCAAAGGCTGCTCAGCCCCCAAAAGTGATGCTCCCCAGACTGGGAGCCATTGCTTTGGAGCTGGATGATGCTTGGGACACCCATCACCATCGCTTCGGGATCCCTCCATTCACCTTTGATTTAACACCCATATCTCTATCTGCGTTGCAGGCAAAGTCCAGCTCACGAACAAGGACCCGCGGTGGGTCGGAGCCTGGTGGTTGGGTTTCCTGGTGGCAGCCAGTCTCGTGGCCCTGTCTGCGGTGCCTTATTTCTTCTTCCCACGGGAAATGCCAAAAGAGGTAGGAGAAGGGCTGCAGATTCCCCTTTTTGTATTGCACACAAGCACCTCGTGTGTTCATGTGCATGTTCATCCATCACCATCACCATTACCTGCTGCATCTGTGGGAAACGCGACTGTGGATGTGGTTGTGATGTTTATAGCTGCATCCCAACGTCAGTTGGGAGCTGTGATTTGGTCTCATCTCTCATGTCAGAGGCCCTTGTGTGCTGGGCTCAGTGAAACCCAACGTGGTGCAAGTAGCTTAATGGATGGGATAATATCCTTGCTGGCCACTGGAGTAGTGCCTATGTGTTGATCCTTCTGCATAGGCAGGATGGGGCTCAGAGCACCCTGCTCTAGTGGAAGGTGTCCGTGCCCATGGTAGGGGGTTGGAACTGGATGAGCTTTAAGGTCCCTTCAACCCAATCCCATAGAATTCCATGATTCTATGAGCAGTCCATCTCCTTAGAGTGTGTGACCATTTCCCTGAGATCTCTTCTCTGGCCAAAAGGATTTTAGATGCTTTCCATCCCCTAAACCCCCTGGCTCTATAAAGTCCTCAGTGATAACTGACAGGGAAAAACCTTTAAGAGCCTGAACATGTCACTTCAAGCCAACGTCTGCCTGCCTGCAGCTTGTTCACGGGATGCTTGTCCCTGCCTCTTGCTGGGACTTGGAGTGCTTTACTCCATGGAGTCCTTTACTCCATGCTTACTACCAGGGTTTTTACTCCTCTGGAGCCTTCCTGAGGGCTTCAGTGCTCACTCCAAGCTGCAGAACAGCTCAGGAGGTTCCCAAGCACTTCACTGGCTGCGGGTCCCTGCGGGTCACGAGGGGTAATCCAAACCAAAGCACTCTTTAAGAGGAGGCATCACGCTCCGGTTTGGAATGTTACAGCAGCTGCTGGGACGCGCTTAGTAGGTGAAATTGCACTCAGTTGATACTCCAGCCTGTGTAACTGCCTTTCACACGTGTTTTATCTTGGAGCAGTGTCGAAACTTGCTTGTCTAAACAAGCCCCTGCACTGCCCGGTGCAGAATAATCCTTCATTTCTGCTTCTGCTGCTTGAATTTCCACAGGGATGAGTGATGCTTACAGGGATTTGGGTTCCACGTGCCTGGGAGAATGTGGCTGCTTGTACCAGTTACAGTTCTGGGGGTATTGTAATCTACTCCTGGGTTATGAATCATAGAATAGTTTGGGTTGGAAAGGACCTCAAGGTCATCCAGTTCCACCCCCCTGCCATGGGCAGGGACACCTCACACTAAACCATGGCACCCAAGGTTCTGTCCAACCTGGCCTTGAACACTGCCAGGGATGGAGCATTCACAACCTCCCTGGGCAACCCATTCCAGTGCCTCAGCACCCTCACAGCGAAGAGCTTCTGCCTTATCTCCAACCTGAACTTCCCCTGTTTCAGTTTGAATCCATCACACCTTGTCCTATCACTGCAGTCCCTGATGAAGAGTCCCTCCCCAGCATCCTTGTAGCCCCCTTCACACACTGGAAGCTGCTCTGAGGTCTCCACGCAGCTTCTCTTCTCCAGGCTCAACAGCCCCAGTGTTCTCAGCCTGGCTCCATACAGGAGCTGCTCCAGCCCCTGAGCATCCTCGTGGCCTCCTCTGGGCTTGTTCCAGCAGCTCCATGGCCTTCTTATGCTGAGGACACCAGAACTGCACCCAGTGCTGCAAGGAATGCTGTGAGGTTTGCAAAGGTGCTGTGGTCCTGCAAGGGGATGGGGTGTAAACTGAGGTTAGAGGATAAGGGTGATCCTGCTTTGTCCTCGTGAAGCTTGGTTCGCTTTCCAGTCATTTGCAGATGATCCATGTTAGCAGAATGTGTTCAGTGTACAAGGGTGGCACAGTGCATCTCGGGAGAAAGGTCCTTTATTAGGGCTGATGGCAATCTTCGTTTCATAAATGGCTCTTGAGGGAAAATAATGCTCTTTGAAGTGAAACAACTGCACTTTGATTTTGTGCAAGTGCTGCTCTCTGATCAGCCTGAGTGATTGCGAAGAGCTTCAGGGAAGGATTGCTTGGCTGTTGGTGTATAAAGGCAGCAGGAAGGGTTGTGAGTGACTATGGGGAGTGCTCCCACATGGCTGGGCGCCCGTTTATCCCTTTGCAGCCTGGATCTGCTTCCATTTCTCCCCATTTTACCATTTCCATCAGAAAACTGTTGGAAACCCCTTTAGTAAAAAATAATGATGGGGCAGTAATGGAAGTGATGGCAAAATTCGAACCCTTGAAGGATGGGGGATGCCAGGACCAGCAGAGTCAGCTCATGACCATCCCATGGGGTTATCAGTGCTGGAGCAGCAGTAAAGGGCTCTGCTTAAGACAGTAAAACAACCCAAAAAGGCTCATGTCCAAACGTTGCCAGATGTTCTGTGTAAAACATCTGTCTGCCGCAGGAGCACTCAGAGCATTGCAGGGAATCTGCATTATCATGGATGATTTTCCATAGGTATTGCAGAGTGAAAACTAGACATCATTTTCCTTGCTTGCCCTGGGGGTAAATCAGTGTTTGCTAAGGGTAGGAGCATGACTGCTCCCCCATGGTGAAGGGCAGCCCCCTTTCCTCTCCAGTGAGCTGGAGGCAGCAGCATCTCAAAGGTCACTTCATTACTGCACCCACCACTGAGCCTCTTGCAGCCAGGGTTCACCTCCAAAAGAGCATCAACCAGGGATATATGACAAAGCCCTGCAGAAGGGATGGGCAGAGTTGTTAAGACGTGATGGAGAACAGAAATGTGTGTCTCCAGGTGTAAAACTCAGCTCTGGTAAAGCTTTGACCCCAGTTTTCATAGACCCATAGAATCCCAGAGTGCTTTGGGTTAAAGGGACCTTAAAGCTCCTTCAGTTCCAGCCCCTGCCATGGGCAGGGACCCCTTCCATAGAGCAGCTTGCTCCATGGCCCTTCCTCTGCCCCAGCTGGAACAGACACCCTTTCCCAGGGGGTCCCTGGTACCACGGTGCTTGTGCTTCAGCTTTCAGGTTTCACCCAGGTATCTTCTCACCACAGAGAGCAAAGCTCTTGTTTCTTCTTGTGCTCGGCTCCGGTTTGGGATGGAGAGGGGCAGATGTGGCACTGCGGCGAGGGAAGGTGGGATCCCTGTGCTGTCTCTGCAGCACGAAGCCCCATGCCCTGACATGCAGCAGAGGGGAAGGGAGGGATGGGCTCAGCAAAGGGCTTTACACACCAGCACATCAGCAAGAATGGACATTGTGATAACCTTGGGGTCAACCCTGTCTAAATACAGCTGTAGCTTCAAAGACAATCAGCATTTCCTTTGCTGCCTTTGCTTTCAGGGCTTCTTCCTGTCTAAAGCAGGAATAAAGCAACCAGCAGCCACAAGCTGCAAGCCCTTGAAGCATCAGCTGGGTTTTCCCACCGTGTCTGTAAAGCCCCAGCACAGCATCTTACCCACACCAAATACCCATAGGCACATCAGCCATAACAGCACGTAGGAAAAGCACAGATCTGCTCTGTCCAGAGAAGAAGCTGAGATGATTCTGCACCACCAGCTATAGGATTCGTTCTTGGAGGCCAAAGGGTCAAGCTGTCTTTGTGTCTGTCTGCAGAGCCCTGCCTGTCTCAGTAGGTGAGGAGCCTGCCTGGGAATAACATGACCACATGGAGCTGTGGATGCAGTCCGCTGCTGCAGTCCACCAGACGAGATCCCAGTGGTGCAGACAGGCCCATGGCTCAGCCCTTCTCCCTGCCAAAGGGATTATTCCTCTTCTCTGACCCTCACCCTGCCTTCATTTGTCCTTTCTCCTGTCTTTACATAACTTATCAGAACCCTTAGTGGTAAATCCATACCAAACACCCTCCCCTCAATGGGCATCGTGCAGCAAGCACTGACTAACAGCGCATCCCTCTGCCTCTTTTGAAGCTCATTTGCCTCCTCCCACCAGCCAAGACAGATCTCCATTACTTATTCTACGACCACATTTCAGCTTCTCTTTTATTTGATAGCCTCTTCCTTTGAAGTTCCGGGGATGATTTGTGCGCTCAGGGTTAACATCGATGATCGTCAGAGTTCTCTCTTTTGATCTTGCTTTGCATAAATCAGTCACTCCAGACACAGAGCATTTTTATTCCTCTGCTTTGATACTTGTCAGTGAGTTTCTGGCACCAAAGCATCCCAAATAAGCCCATTAAGGGATGATCACAGCAAAGCTATGAAGTTGTCATAGAATCATGGAATGGTTGGGTTGGAATGGACCTTAAAGCTCAGCCAGTTCCATCCTGATCCCAGGCAGGGGATGGGAGGATGAGGCTGTTACTGGACAAACTACTTCAGTCAATACCATTATTTCCCAATAATTCCAGTTTAATCCTGCCTCCATGAGCCTGAACTCTTTCCCTGGGACTGTGCCCTGGATTATGGGGAACTACAGCATTTGAGCACTTTCCAGTCGCTGAGTAGCCAAAGTTTAGCTCATTCTTTACTCTCTGTTGATGTTGTGTCCCAACCCAGGCAGTTGTATTCTGACTGCTAAAGACTTTCCCTTTAGGAAAGGCCTTTTCTTGGGCACTGTGTCTGTTGCAGGCTCATTGCCTGTTGCATTGCAGCAGGTAAAGCACCTCTCCAGTCGCTGTATCTCTACAGGTGATGGAAGAGGGTTGGAAAGGGGAAAGGTGATCTCAGGAGCACCTCAAACAGAAGCAGGAGCATTGCCCTTGCTCAGCATTTCTCCTCTACAAGATCTGTCTTTTCCACCCCATTATCTCCCAGTTCAGGTTTCATTCTGTGACATTCCACAGTCACACCGAACCAGCCCGTGCAAAGGGGGTGAGTGAGAGACGCTTCCTCCTCGCCCTGACAAAGCCTCCCTGTAATGTCAGCCCTTGTCATCTGCAAACAGATGCCTCGTGAGAAAGCTGGGATGGGTTTTATGGGAAGCAGGTCTACGTGTCCCGGCCATGTCCAGGCCCTGGTGCTGTCACGCAACCCTCTCTGGGTATCAGTCCATCCATCAGTGCTTCCCTATTAAGCTGCACTGGAAGAGATGTTTGGACATCACCATTCCTGATGGAGGCGGCCTTGCTTGGCATCAGCTCCTGTCCCTCCAGTCCCAAAGCAGGTTTATGATGAGGAGAAGGTCCTGCAGGTACAATGCAGCCAGGACCCCTCCTGCCCTGCCCTGAGGATGCCCCGTGGATGCTGCTCTTGGCTGCACACAGCATTGCACCAGCATGTCTGAGCCTGCAGTGAGCCTCCTGCCCTTCACCGGGCTCGCTGGGGACTTCCCATCCCCTTCCCAACCCACAGAGGGTGTTTCAGGGCACAAACAGCTCTGTTTGGGGCTGTTCTGGGTCCTGGCGTGGTGGGAAGGTGCTGGAGCTTCAGTGCAGGCAGAGACATTGCGCAACGGTGCTGGGGGAGTGCAAAATAACATCTCCGGTGTCTGCGTGGGGACAGATTGCAGCATTCACCCAAACCCTCCCCTGTTTGTTCAGCAGTGACCTGATGTGCTTCCAGTGGTGCTGACATGAGAGATGATGGGGAACGCTCCTCGGTGCCCGCTCCGGTTGGGGTTAGCAGGGAAAGGTTAAAAAGAGGGGACAAGGGAATCTGAGGCTTAGCCCTGGGATGCTCTGAGGCTGCCTCCTTAAACCTCAAGGCAAAGGCAGCCTAGGTATACACAGAGCATTATGTAGGGAGCTAACAGGGGGACAAGGGCAGGCTGTGGAGGTGCTGTGGGCAGGAATGGGATGATCTCTATGTCTAGATACTATAGGGAGCTTTATAGATGGGCATAACCGGTGGCTGAATGCAACCATCCCGTTACACGTGAGCAAGGTGCCTGTGGGCTGGTTGTTGAGGGCTCTAGGAAGCCAGGTCCCTGGTGGAACCCACGCTTGCTGCAAGAGGCACAGGGATGCGTTGTGGGGAGCGTGACCTTGTCAGGAGGAAACGGATTCCTTCGCAAGCCACGGGCTTTTGCTTTTTGTTTGCTTCAGATGAAAATAGCTCCTCCCTGACCTTGTTTGGCACCGAGCTGGGAGCGCCAGGGGATGCGCAGCCAGAGGGAAACGCTCCAGAAGCCTCACATTGAGCAAGGAAAACCTCTCAGCCACAGAGCACGGCTTTTATCCCCTTCTCCAGGGCTGTGTTTGAACAGAACAGGGCTGCAGCACCTCTGGCTGCCCTTCTCGCAGGTGCAGTGGCAGCAGGGGGAGAGCAGGAGCCTGGCTCGCAGGGAAGATGCTTTTCCTGCAAAGCAAGTCCTGGTCTCAACCCTGCTCGTACCTCGTTTATTCATGTCCATGCAGGGAAAGAGGGCTGCATGCCTTTAATCCTGGGGATGAGAAGGATCTGGGGAGACCTCGAGAAGCTCCAGTGCCTAAAGGGGCTGCAGGAAAGCTGGAGAGGGGCTTGGGACAAGGGATGTAGGGCCAGGCCAAGGGGAATGGCTTGAACCTGCCCGAGGGGAGACTGAGCTGAGCTCTTAGGCAGAAGCTCTTCCCTGGGAGGGTGCTGAGGCGCTGGCACAGGGTGCCCAGAGAAGCTGTGGCTGCCCCATCCCTGGCAGTGTTCAAGGCCAGGTTGGACACAGGGGCTTGGAGCAAGCTGCTCTATGGAAGGGGTCCCTGCCCGTGGCAGGGGTTGGAGCTGGAGGAGCTTTAAGCTCCCTTTCAACCCAACCCATTCTGTGATGCTACGAAAGACAAACTCCAGCTTCCTTTCACTTTAAATCAGGTTACAAACTCTCCTCTCTGCTCTAAAACTGCAGTGTTTTCCAGAAATACATCCAAGCTGTTCACTGTGGCTTTCTCAGCTTCCAGCTCTTTGTCCTTCAGAGAGGGATCGCTCTGCTGGGCACCCTCTGCTCATCCAGAAAACCACAAAAAGCCCCAAATCCCCGAAATTCCCCGCTCTGGAATGCCTCTATGTGAGCATGACCCCTGCAAGTGGGATGTTCCTGTGCACATCTGGCTTAGCACCCACTCGAGGAGCAGCTGCTGTCTGCACATGGAGCCAAGACCTCGAGGAGGAGGAGAACTCCTCTCCCCAAGCTGGCTTGGACCCCTGATATATTTACTTGCTGCCTGAAAGGGTCAGGAAATGCATTCCTCTGGGATGAAGCAGGGACATTCACACGCTGGGAAACCAGATGCAGAAGGACCGGGATGAATCCTGCCTCCTCACTGTGGGCGGGGAGGAGAAGGATGGTGGGTCTACCATCAGAGATGCTCAAGCCCTGCTGCTGTTGCTGTGCTCCTGCCACAGAGGATTTCAGCATTACTCAGAGCAGGCAATTGGGCCAGCTGGAGTTGGAAGGTGCAAGAACATGGGCTGGTTGCTCAGCACTGCCCCGGCTGCAACAGCACCATGCCAAAGAAACCCAGACAAATGTGGGAAGCACCTTAAAACATGGCCCCACGCTTGGGTTTTTCAGGATGATTCCTTACAGGATGGGTGTGTGTCCATCAGTGAACGGGCTCCCATTGCCTCTCATGTTTTTGTAAAGGGATTTTGTCTATAGCTGTCACATCTACCCTCGTGTGGGGATGGTGAAGGCTTTTGAGGAAGGAGGATGAAGCTGCTCCATGCTTTCCATTAGGAAGAGCATCCCTAACCTGAGCTCAACCTGGGAAAAGCCAGAGAATCCCAGCCTGGTTTGGGTTGGAAAAGGCCTTAAAGCTCCTCCAGCCCCAACCCCTGCCACGGGCAGGGACCCCTTCCATAGAGCAGCTTGCTCCAAGCCCCTGTGTCCAACCTGGCCTTGAACACTGCCAGGGATGGGGCAGCCACAGCTTCTCTGGGCACCCTGTGCCAGCGCCTCAGCACCCTCCCAGGAGTCACGTTTGAGAGGTTCATTAAACCCTGATCTCCAGCAATAGAAGCCATGCAATGAGCGTTATCTCTTTCCCCCTGTAGAGGCTGCTCCACGAGGGAAGGTGGGAGCTGCAGCACGGGATGTTTTGCCTTCCTCGCTGCTTAATAATCAGCCTTGTTTCCAGAGGAAAAGGGACCATTTTAGCCCAAGAGCTGCCCAGTTCTCTCTGTGAATGCAGGACATCTAATTTCTGTTGAATGAACTCATTTGTCTCTCAGTAAACTGGTGCTGACTGTTACCACAGCGCTGCTGCTGAGCCCATGTGCGATGCCAGAGCCTGAGCTGCTCCAGCCAGTGTGGATGTCAGAGACTGAGCTGCTGCCTCTGGCCCTTGGGCTAAGAGCACACTGTGGTTTTCCATGAAAACCACACTTCTAAACACTTTCTGCTATTGCATATGGATAATAGCACGTCTAATGTCATTAATGCCCTCCATCCCAGTGATTCCCTAGCAGCCTGCAGAGCAGGGGATGCGATAGCCAAGGGAGGACTCCTCTTCTCCCTTGGCTTGCTGCTTGCTGGCAGGGGAACGATGCCCTGGGGTGTTGGACCCTTGCCTTGGACATGCAGTCATCTAATGGGGCTGCAATGGATCTTGGATGATTCAAGCCCTCCATCTCCCATTAGCATCTCTTTGCTTCTGAGCAGCAGCACCAGGTCCTTTGGGCACCCAGGTTAGTGACCCACGGAGCTCTAAGCACTGGATGAGGCTAAATTAAGCAGAGATACATGGATTCATCAGACCTCCAGCAGCAAAGTGTTGCTGTTCTGCATAGAGAAGGATAAAAGGGAGAGAGCTGCAGGATCTGTCCCCTTCCATGGACCAGTGTGGGCAAAGACACTCACACAGCAGCTTATCATGGTACATATGGAGATGTGGGGGAAATGCTCATCCTCCACCCAAACCCAGCATCCAAACCTTTGGTTGGAGGTCTAGGATCATTGCTCCTTCAGTTCCTGTGCTTTCTTCCACCCTCCCCATAGGTAAAGCAGACCCTCTGGGGAAGAAAAACACCTCCCTAAGGTTATCCAGCTTTCTGGATGCACAGACTTATACCCCTTGAGTTCCCGTGTTCATGTGAGCTGAGGACATGCTGTGCCCTACGTGGGTGATGGCCTAGCTTGATATTTAGGAAGTGGGATTAATTACTGTGGGGAAGGTGGCTCTTATCCCTGTAACAGAGCTGTATGCGTGGATGCTCCCACCCCACGGGACATGGACAGTGCTGGCCAAGCCCAAAAGCGTTGCAGGCTCCATCTCCAGGGTGAGCTGCTCTCTGGCATGACTGGGGAGAGATAAAGGGGGTTCAATGGCAATGGCATGGTCAGCACAGTGACAGCCTCTTGTGTGTCCCCAGGTGGCGAAAGGGACGGAAAGCGACAGCAAGAAGAGCGAGGATGTGCTCAGCCAGCTCAGGTCGAGATCTGAACACGTGCAAAACCTCTCTCTAACCAAGTTCATCAAACGTAAGTGTCTGCATCCCCGGCCTCCTGCTTGGATGGGTTCTCTCCGCTTGCACAAGCACACGTCCTGGCAGTGGGCAATGCAGGGACTTGCAGTCATGGGACACCTCACACTAAACCATGGCACCCAAGGCTCTGTCCAACCTGGCCTTGAACACTGCCAGGGATGGGGCAGCCACAGCTTCTCTGGGCACCCTGTGCCAGCGCCTCAGCACCCTCCCAGGGAAGAGCTTCTGCCTAAGAGCTCAGCTCAGTCTCCCCTCGGGCAGGTTCAAGCCATTCCCCTTGGCCTGTCCCTACATCCCTTGTCCCAAGCCCCTCTCCAGCTTTCCTGCAGCCCCTTCAGGCACTGGAGCTGCTCTAAGGTCTCTCAGTCTGTCTCCATAGCAGAGGTATAATTAGATCTGCAGGTCTCTTCCTGATCTGCTCACAGCAGATGCTTTCCATCTCCTCCACACTCCTCCATTCCATCTCATGCTGATCAAAGCATCTGGGGTTGGTAGCTTGCAGTGTTGCGTGGCTTTGTGGCTCGTCTAGGCAGTGGGAAATGGAACCCAAAACCTCATCAGAGCCCCAAACCAGGCAGGAAAAGGGTGCAAGGTGCAAGCCATGGGAAGAGAGAGAGCCCCATTTGGAGGCCTTTTGCAGTATGGGGGCACCCAGCCCGTCTCTCAGGTCAGTGAGAATCAGACCCCAGCATCACCCCCAAAATCCTCCCCAGACTCCCTCTTCCAAGGCTGGCCACAACACCCAAGCCAGGCGCCCTCCCTGTCCTTCCAAGGACAACCAGGGTCTGCTGTGTGTTTGTCTGGGGTGGTTTTAACCCACTGCAATGTCTTGGTTAGCCCTGAGCGGGCTCTTTGTGCTGCAGGGATTCAGCTGGGCTTTAGCCTGCTCCGAGTTGTTTTACTTGAAGGAAACACACTGCACTTTGGCAATTCCTGATGGAAAGTGACCTTCTGAAGCAGCTTCCTCCCTGTGTCCTCAGTATCATCCCTTTAATGTATTGGGAATTCTCTGTATGATTGAGGTCAGTGCGGGGCAGGCACGGCCGCAGCAGCGCGGGCAGGTCTGCGTTGTGCTCCTTGCACTGTTTGCTCACTACCTTAACGCTGAATTAGGGGAGCAAGCTGAGGGTTTATCCCCTCACCGACCTTGTCGCATCGTCAGCGAGAAACCCAGTGTGATGGGAACAGATTTATCGCCCTCGGATGGGCTCTTTGCCTCTTTAAGATGAACACAAGTGAGCTCCTGGGTGCAGAGGGAAGGAAGGGAAGGGGTTGTGTGGGGTTGAGCCGCAGCGTTGCTGTTGTCAGGGCTGTGGAGCTGTGCTAATAGAAATCCATTCTTTCTGAGAATTCAGCCCCCAAAGCCCAGTCCTAAAGCAAATGAAGTGTCCGGATTTTTGTTGTCATCGTAGACTCACGGAATGGTTTGGGGTGGAAAGGACCTTAAGGTCATCCAGTTCCACCCCCCTGCCATGGGGAAGGATGCGTTACCAGGACCTCTAACACAAACCTCTTTTTAGAGCCAGAAAGTGGGCAGGAACTAGCGTGTGATGGATAGATGGGGACAATTGGGGTGAAATCTCAGGACTTTAGTGCTAGCTCACCTACAGGTGACTGGAAAGAGGATTTTGCCTCCCATTTTGTGACTTTTTTTGCTTATTCTGTTTCTTCTGTCTTATTCTGTTTCTGTTCTTTTTGGATGCTGGAGAGGGACTGGACAAGGGGTGATGGGTTCAAACTGAAACAGGGGAAGTTCAGGTTGGAGATGAGGCAGAAGCTCTTCCCTGTGAGGGTGCTGAGGCGCTGGCACAGGGTGCCCAGAGAAGCTGTGGCTGCCCCATCCCTGGCAGTGTTCAAGGCCAGGTTGGACACAGGGGCTTGGAGCAAGCTGCTCTATGGAAGGGGTCCCTGCCCGTGGCAGGGGTTGGAGCTGGAGGAGCTTTAAGCTCCCTTCATCCCAAACCATTCCATGATTCTATGATTGTTTCTCTCACCAGACATCCTTTCCTCTCTTCTATTCTTTTCTACACACCGGTTTATGAAAACAACATCTGGAGATTTTCCAGCCTGAGTCACCTTGGAATTTTATACCTTCTGTTGTTTGAAAAGAGAGGCAGAACGGAACACACGTGATGGGGAAATGCTGTAGGACAGTCTGGTCCCTGTGCCGTACTCATACGGAGCCTTTTGTACATCACACCCCAGTACAAAAGGGTTACCCATCCATAAGGAGGACGGTCCCAGTCTGCAGTCTCAGCAGGCTGGAGGTGATGGGGTTGTGATGTGGAATCTTTGAGAGGTACCTCCTTGGCTTGCCTGGTTGCATCTGGCATCTCTGCCTGCAGCATGGGGGGCAGAAGGGCAGGAGATGGGCATTTAAGAGATGGGCTGTATCAGTCCATCAGCAGAAATGACACAAAGCAGATTCCTATCATATCTGACAGGAGAAATAGCAACCTGTGTATTAATTCAGCCTTGATGCGCACACCTTTTCACTGCTTGTAAATAGTATGTTAGTTTTATGGGCAAGGGGCTAAGCCTTGTGATGGAGATGGCTGTTGGCAACACTGCATCTGCTTGCTGGTCCATCTGCATCTTGAGGGGAGCTTTAATGGGTGGTACCAGAGCTGCCCAGTGCTTTGGTGCTATCCTTGGAAGAGACAGCCCCAGAAGTGCCCAGTGCTGATGGCTGTGGGTCCCCTGTACGGGATGGGAGGAAGGAAACCCTTAGGATACCAGCAGGGATTGGATCAAACAGGGACTGCACGAGATCTCAGGTTTTCCCATGGGATATTTCTGTCATGTTATCCCCACATCCCATGTAAGACAGAGTCCTCCCTCTGAGCCACCCATGAGGGATGGCTGCAAACTCAGCCTGGGACCAGAACCATGAGGAAGGCAGCATCTCCCATTGGGAAGCATCCCTTTGCCTGTCAGCTGGAGGGAACAGGGATGTCAAAGCACTTGAGGATGCTCCTTGAGCAGCATAGGGCTGAAAATCACCTTTAAGGGTTCATCATTCTCTTAAGGGCTTGGCAGAGGCAAGCGTTAAGTTCCTAAACTGACCTGGAGCAGAAAGATGTTCAGAAATGTTGTTTAGTCACTTAGTTCAGCTTAAATGATGCAAAATGAAGCGTGATTATGGAGCAGGAAATGCGTTTTGTCATTTGTTCTGTTGCTTCATTGCACATGGAAAGAACTGAGAGCAAAAGAAGGGAATACTTGCCATTTGCTTTATTGGGAATGAAGTGCGGCTGGGTTAGAGCCCATCCCACGGGGTGCTTCGTGTTCTCCCTTTCTCTGGAAGCCTCTGGGCTTTCGGTCTTCCTGGGGCAAGGTGTGACGAGCAGAGAGCAGTTTGCACAGCCCTGGGAAGCCTGCCTCAAGGGCAGGAAGAGCTTTTCCCTCCCCAATCAGCAGTAACAGGATGGAGCCACGTACAGGATAAATCCTCAGGCAAAGCACTGGGGTCGGATCCAAACAATGAGGGCAGTTACCCGAGGAGGGAGCAGCATCCACTCGCAGGAGTCAGTCAGAAGTAGGAAAGTCAAAGCACTGTTGGGACTGCTTTTGGCTCCCGCACAGATGCTCTGGGTGACATTGGGTTGCACCCCGCTCTTTGTACTCACCAAGTGCTCCGTTTGCAGGCATTGGACCTGCTCGCAGTAATCAAAAAGGTAGGATTTAGCCTCAAGTAATTTCCATTGCTAATTTCTGCTGAAAGCACCTTGGGAGGATGTGCAGCTTCTGTTGCACGTACTGGGAATTAAGCCATTAAAGGTGATCTTCAAAGCAATTAAAACACTGGGCTTGTGACTTGTTTGGGGGTTTTTATCTCTGGTGCCTAAAGATGGTTTCAAGGATATTCTTGTGTTATGATTTCAAAGCTTCTGTTTGCTTTTAGTATCTGCCCAGCTTCTTCTCTGGAGCTGTAAGGCTGAATTAGTAACTAGGTGGTGGTTGCAGAGGATGGTTTCTCACTATGAAGTGGGGAGCCTGCTCGCTGTTGTAGCTTTACAGCTGTGGTCTGGGGTGGCAGACAGGATGTAGTCTGCCGGAAAAGGTCAAAGCACCCTATGGGAAAGGAATTGTTTTGGTGTAAGATTTCCATTGCCCCCCACAAAAGGCTGGATTAGTTCTTGGGAGATCTTTCAGCAAGCAAGGTGAGGTTTCACATTTGCAGTACGTCTGAAGTATTAAGAAAACTAAGCAGGTATATGCCTCAAAAACCAGAAGTGGTAAATGCTCCATCCCTGGCAGTGCTCAAGGCCAGGTTGGACACAGGGGCTTGGAGCAAGCTGCTCTAGTGGAAGGGGTCCCTGCCCCTGGCAGGGGGTTGGAACTGGATGATCTTAAGGTCCTTTCCAGCCTAAATCATTTTATGCTTCTATAGCTAAGGATAAAACCACCTCCCTCTTTGGGGTTCACATATGTAGCCCAGAGATATCATTGCTGGTCATAGCTGAGTGGTACCCTCCCACCTCTCCAACATATCAGTATTTCAGGGTCCTTGAACATGTCTTGCATGCTTGGACCCTCTCTTGTGCCCTGCTTTTGCTGCTCCCCAATGTCTTTAGCTGCTTGCCTATCCCTGAGAGCAGAGTGCTGAGCTGGAGAGGCAAAACTTCCATGAACAAGAGCTTTGCCTTTGAATAGGGACCATCCATGGATGGACCTTTGCTCTTCACAGGAGAGGTAAAGACCACTGCCTGCTCTAGTGGAAGGGGTCCCTGCCCATGGCTGCGGGTTGGAACTGGATGAGCTTTAAAGTCCCTTCCAACCCAAACTATTCCATGCTTCTATAACCTTTTAGGACAGCTAAAACAAATACACAGCTTGGGACAACTCCCAGGCAAGCAGCCGCAATCTCCCAGCGGCTCCCTACTGGAGCAGATATAAAGATTGTCCCAATTGTTTGTGAGCTGCTAAGAATTAACACCATTAATTTATGGCCGGCCACTGCATTAATCCTCCCTGTTAATTCCTTATCTCTGCCTCAGCATATTGCCTTTCATCTGGGAAACTCATCATGTGTTTGTCTGGAAGTTGCCCTTATGCGCGCCCTTTGCTTGCGCGCTGCGAAGCCGGATGCAGAGCACGGGAGAAGGAGACGGTGCAGGGGGAGCAGAAAGTGGGTTTGGGATGTGCACGAAGCAGAAATCACTCCAGGAGGGAGACCTGCAGCTTCCCAGCTGCTGGGTGTCAGCATCAGGCGTCCCAGATCCCATGGCACTGGCAGGGGGAGCTGTCTTTGCTGAGCACGATGAAGATGTCTTTCCTCAAGCACTAAGGGTTCAGCCACAGGGGATTTCACTGGAGCAGTTCTTGCCTATCCAAAGACATCCCCAAATACATATTTTTTAATGATGGAAACAGAAAGGACGTTGAAATTGCAACCGCAGCAAACAAATAAATTAACTTTTAATGACTTCCCAGCTCCTTTGGTATTTGTTTTAGCAGAAGCACTGCCAGAAAGCTCCAGGGAGATGAACCGAGGCGCTGTTCACTCAGGGCATGCGTGTTTGGAATGACCCCTATAATCATTCGGGGCCACAGTGCTCAGCCCATGGGTGGTGGGGCAAGGACAAGCAGGTTTCCAAGTTGCTCTCAGCCATCCTGGTACAGTCCAGCCTTGGAAGGCCGGAGATATGAATACAATTCATAGAGGTTCAGCTGAGGCTGAAAGGATACCATAAAGTCACTTGAATTTCTCCACAGGCATCGTAAGACCCTGGCAGCTCTGAAGAAGAGCTTAGCAGGAGACACTGCTGCAGAATCATAGAATCCCAGCCTGTTTTGGGATGAAGGGACCTTAAAGCTCATCCAGTCCCATCCCTTGCTGCGGGCAGGGACACTTCCACTAGGGCAGCTTGCTCCAAGCTCATTCTTATCCCTACATCCCTTGTCCCAAGCCCCTCTCCAGCTTTCCTGCAGCCCCTTCAGGCACTGGAGCTGCTCTCAGGTCTCCCCTTCAGGAGCCTTCTCTTCTCCAGGCTGCCCCAGCCCAGCTCTCTCAGCCTGGCTCCAGAGCAGAGCTGCTCCAGCCCTCGCAGCATCTCCATGGGCTCCTCTGGATGCGCTCCAGCAAGTTGGGCAATGACCACGTGAACAGTGCCCTTCTTTACGAGCTTCAGCCTTGAACTGCTCAGGCAGTGGGACCAGATGACCACTGCAGGTCACTTCCAACTGAAAACCTTACCTTGTTGCTTGCAACAACTAATTCTGCCATTGATTCACCCATCCCACGGCTGGTTCCTGAGGCAGGTGGGGTAAGGGATCATCAGCTTCCATTCTCTCACTCTGGTTTGCAATTATCAGGTCTGTTTTTGCAGTGTTATGATGCCTCATTCTGGCTTTTTAATGTCCAAATGGTCAATCAAGCCCTGAAATGGTAAACTCTGAAAGCACTCATTCTGCCCTCTTGTAAATGAAATGTTCAGAAGAGCTCATCACTCCTAAAGAATTAGTTTGGTGCATAAAATGTGGGAAAATCCAGGGTTTTGCCGCTTCCCATGGGTTATTTTGCTGTTCAGCTCCTCTCCATGCAACAGTTTTCCCTTTTCCTTTCAGATTTCCCTCTGGTGCTGCTGAGGAACCTGCGCCATCCCGTCTTCCTGCTGGTGGTGTTGGCTCAGGTCAACCTCTCTGCCATGGTTGCCGGGTTAGCCACGTTCATGGGGAAGTTCCTGGAGAGGCAGTTCTCCCTTACAGCCTCCCTGGCCAACATGATCATCGGTGAGTGTTGCTGTCAGGGCTTTGAGCACCTCTTAGAGCATAAACTGGAGGTTACTGTTTAGTGCAGAGGAGGCCACGAGGATGCTCAGGGGCTGGAGCAGCTCCTGTATGGAGCCAGGCTGAGAACATTGGGGCTGTTGAGCCTGGAGAAGAGAAGCTGTGTGGAGACCTCAGAGCAGCTTCCAGTGTGTGAAGGGGGCTGCAAGGATGCTGGGGAGGGACTCTTCATCAGGGACTGCAGTGATAGGACAAGGGGTGATGGGTTCAAACTGAAACAGGGGAAGTTCAGGTTGGAGATAAGGCAGAAGCTCTTCCCTGTGAGGGTGCTGAGGCGCTGGCACAGGGTGCCCAGAGAAGCTGTGGCTGCCCCATCCCTGGCAGTGTTCAAGGCCAGGTTGGACACAGGGGCTTGGAGCTGGATGAGCTTTAAGGTCCCTTCCAACCAAAACCATTCCATGATTCCTAAGAAGGAACATTTCCTGCGGAGCCAAGACAGAGGTGACACAAGGTCCTTACCCATAGTTTCTCAGCTGCTATCTGCTTCCCTTCCTTTACACTTCTTGCTAGAAGAAAACCTTTTAAGACCTGCATAGATGTTTGTTATCTCAAGCTGTTCCGTATAATCAAGGAAAGGAAACCGACTCTCTGCTTCAAGGGAGCAAAGAAACAACGGATGTGAACCGTGCGTGTTGCTGTAGCGGGGCTTACTTTACATCAATCATTGGGTTAAGGGTCTTTAAATAGTCGCTAGTAAATAGAATGAAAGCCTGCAGAAATGTAGGAATGCATTTGAAGGCACTTTGGAGGAAGAGGCCGGTCGGACTCTGATCGCGCCTGAACTCTCCAGTGTGTTTTCTGTAGTCAGACTCATTGCTTGTAGTTGTTGATCTACTTGTGTGCCGTCGGTGGTGTTAGGAAGGAAAAGAGTAAGTGCTGAGCAGGATATGTGCTCAGGAGATTAGCCTGCTTTTGCTTGCATTGTAATATCCAGAATATCCTGTCCGAGGCCGAGGTCTCCCTCTGTGATCTTCTCATGGTAATAAAAGTACAAAGGAGAGCACTCTCCTCTTGTAAAATCAGTTGGGGAGTTCAGAGATCCAGACGGGGAAGTATTTTAAATACACTTTAGCACAAACAGCAGGACTCCTCATAAGAAAGAGTTTTCTGAAGTCCACAGCAAATAAATCAGAGGAAAAGGAGCGGAGCAGACTGGCAAAGCCCAAGCTAAATACAGGCAGAAAGGTTCAAGGCAGCAGCAGTGGTGTCCTGCACTGATGTGCCCTGCTGAACTCTTCCCAGGCTTGATTTACCCACCCCATTAAAGGGTAAAAAACCTATTTCTTGGCTGGATTGTTCTAGCTTTTGTTCCCAGCTACTAAATCTTGTTTTGCCTTCGTCTGTCAGATCAAAAAGCCTTCTGCAGTTGGAAAACCCTTCCTCGTGTGGGTATTTATTGGCTGAAAGCAATCTCCCCGTTGATTCTTTGTTGAATTAAACAGGTTGTGCTTTGATATCCCGTTATAAAGGTGGGGTCTGTAGAATGCCAAGTGTGCGATGGAAACCTTCACAGTTTTACACTGATGACAACTGAAGTGGGCAGATGGCTGCGTTACACAGGGATTTAATATCTTCTGCGGGTTCACTTGATGTTTTCTCCTTGTCTACACTGAAAAATCACATTTGCTGGGTGAAGCATAGGTTTTGACTGGTCCCTACATCTTCCACGCATGGATACATAAAACGTCCAGTCTGCTGTGGGATCCTGCTGGTTTTGCATCTTAGCATCATCCCACCGGTCCTTGCAAAAGCCTTGGTACCCATCAGAGCACAGATGCTACAAACCAGGACCCCAACAGCAAATCTTCTGGGGCTTTGTTATAATGAAGGGACTGATACGGATCAGAGGATGGAGAACAGGGTTCAGGAGCTGTCTTTCCCTCAGGTGCTGTGAACATCCCTGGGGCCATGGTTGGCATCGTGGTCGGTGGTGCCATCCTGAAGCGGTTCCAGATGTCCTTGAGGCAATGCAGTGCTATGTGTGTCCTCGGCATGTTCCTCTGCCTGCTTGTGGCCTTTCCCCTCCTCTTCCTCGGCTGCCCCACGCAGAAGGTCATGGGTGTTACCTACAGTGAGAGGTACTGACAGGATGGGAATGGGGGGGTGTCATTCCCAGGGATGTGGGTACACCCCAATTCCCACCTGCACTGGTTGGGGTGGAGGTGGGAGTTAAGTAGAACACCCAAAAATGGGCTTATTCCCTAATGAGAAACAGTGAATGGTGATAAAATAAGGCTAGAGATCAATGCTGCTGTGAATGAACACTCATTTCATTGCATCCTTACTCCTTCCATCTTCATGGCCCGGTTGTGAAACCCCAAGTGAACGTTTTTTGGCACAAACAGCCCAAGATTAAAAATTCATCTTGGAAAGTGCAGCACTTACTCAGAGGAGAAGAGTTTGGGCAGGGGCCAGCCCTGGGATCACACCTTCAAGGCTGTGGCTGCTTCCCTAGGGGCAGGACCTTCTTGGTCCAGAGTGTCTGTAAAGTCCCACGTTCAGCATCCTGTGGTCTCGGTGGAAGCTGGTCTGAGCCCTCAGTGGGAAGCTCACCACCTCTGTGGTGTTGCAAATACCCCAAGAACCCAGATTTGGGGCTCAGTGTGAAGGAAGTGGGGGGTTTTCTGCACCGTTTGTGGTCAGGATGCTTTGTACAGGCAGAGCAAAGGCTTGGGGGCTTGTAGTGGAATTTCTGTGGGTCTTCACATGTAGGCCAAGGGGAATGGCTTGAACCTGCCTGAGGGGGGACTGAGCTGAGCTCTTAGGCAGAAGCTCTTCCCTGGGAGGGTGCTGAGGCGCTGGCACAGGGTGCCCAGAGAAGCTGTGGCTGCCCCATCCCTGGCAGTGTTCAAGGGCAGGTTGGACACAGGGGCTTGGAGCAAGCTGCTCTATGGAAGGGGTCCCTGCCTGTGGCAGGGGTTGGGAATGGAGGAGCTTTAAGGTCCCTTCAACCCAAACCGTTCCATGAGCAATCAATGTTCGTTGAGCAATCAAATGTTTCTCTGCTAATCCCAGTATACCCGGTGTATATTTTCAGTGTATCGATGATACTCAATACCATGCATTAACATTTTCCTCCTGCTGTAGCTCCGAATTTGGACACCACGCCTTGGAGTGCAACCTCCAGTGCAACTGCCCTGAGAAAGCCTACAACCCCATCTGTGGCTCCAACGCTATCGAATACATCTCACCCTGTTCTGCTGGCTGCAGGGGTGTGAATATCGATGCAGACAACAACTCAGTCCTGGTAAGTCATTCGGGTGCTGCATCCTTGTCCGGGCATGGGATGGATAATGAGGGATGACCCATGCAGTGCTCAGGTCTGGTTTTCTGATGTTAGTGTTGGACAAGCTCTGCATGGCCCTGTGGGATAGGCAGGAGAAGGTTGGGAACATCCCAGGAAAAGCCTGGTGTCTGTTAGCACTCTCCAGTATAACACAGTCCTTGGCCAAGGTATCCAACCTTTTGGGACACCTAAGTGTCCTTCCCCATCAACTGCTCCCTCATTGGGTCTGGTTTAACTCCACAAACCCCAGCTTCAATATCTCCCTGCTACCCAGCAGCTTGAGTGGACTTCATGCAAAGGCCATGCAAAGATCATGGAAGATGCAAAGACCTTCTGCTTTCCCCTCACCCCTAAATGCTCATCAGCAAGGATGAGCTTTAGGGGCCCATCCAACACAAACCAGTCTGTGATTCTATGATCCAGTTCCACCCCCCTGCCATGAGCAGGGACACCTTCAACTGGAAGCTGAAAACACTCAACTGATACCTACGGTTGCAGAAGCATCCGGGTTGTCTCCATCATATAACTTGGTTTAGCTGTGTCGTATCTATAGATGAAGAGAGGGGAGGCAGCTCTTGCTCTTGCTTCTGGGGACCTGGGGAGCAGCTCTGTGTGCTCTGAGCCAGGCAATGGAGGGACCATTGCCCCAGTACACACGGCACTGATATTTAGTCAGTGACTGCTGTGGGAGGGCCTTGGTAAAGCAGTGTTATTCCACCTTTGAGCCTGCGGACTTGCAGGTTACAAAGTCATGATCCAATGTGCATCCTCCCTGTAAATGCCGGTTCTCAAACCGGATCATTTAGGGGGAAAATCCTGGTGTGGGAGCTGGAGCAATGGGGCTTGCTCTTGGCTTTGCCTTGGTTTGCAGACCTGGAAGTGCTATTGTCCTGCCCTGTGCTTCTCTCTCCTCTGCTGCTCCCTGCCTGCCACCCAAACCCCGATGGGGCTGAGTATTCACAGTGCCAGTTGTCAGCTGAGTCTCCAGGCGATACAGTTCAACAAATAAATAGGAAGGGAGGCTTTGCCAATCCAAATACCTATCTGAAACACATTAGCAATCCATACAGGGTGAGTAGTTTCCCGCTGGGCTCTTGGCACAGGGTGTAATGGCAGCAAGGGACTGTCTGGGCACGTTTTAGCAGCGTTTTGTTAATTAACACCACTTCATTCTAATAACCATTATTTTGTGCCAAGGCTCAGTCCCAGATGTACTTTTCTGCATCCCTGTGCCTGTGTTTAGAACAGCGGGGCTTTTTCAACGGCTTCTTCCTTGCCAAAGATGCCTCCAGCCCTTGGACATCCTAAAGTCCTGAATGTGACCCACTCCTGCATTCGTTATATGTATAATTACGTGGAGCCGAACGCTACAGCAAAACTGGGGCTCCCTGGATGGTGCCATCAAATACTACTTGGTAAAGCCAACATTAGCTCTTCCTTTAGCACTGAGGTACTTTGCTGGGTCTTCTTGCCACCTATAGAATCATCTTAGAGTCATAGCATGCTCTGGGTTGGAAGGGACCTTAAAGCCCATCCAGCTCCAGCCCCTGCCATGGGCAGGGACCCCTTCCACTGGAGCAGCTTGCTCCAAGCCCCTGTGTCCAACCTGGCCTTGAGCACTGCCAGGGATGTTAAAGCCATTCCCCTTGGCCTGGCCCTACAGGCCCTTGCCCCAAGCCCCTGTCCAGGCTTGGAGCCTCCAGCCAAACCAAAGCTGTCTTTGAGTCCCTTTCATTCCTGACTCTGACTCTTTGCAAGGTGCTGGCTGCACGGATCAAGCGAGTTTTAATTTATCTAATTGTGTTTCTGTGAACTGCCTTGGCCCAAATTCATCTCGGCTATCGCAAGCACTCGGCTGTGCCGGGTCCCCTGGAGACCCTCCTCTGTGCCCATGGCGGCAGAAGGAGCCCAGAGGATGAGTTTGGTTTCGTTCGTTTCAGATGGCTGAAGAGGATAAATCCCTTAATTTAGATTCTAAATCCCCTTTCCTCCAGGTGGGAGGAGGGATTTTGTCCCCTTCCATCCCAAATCTCCCCCTGTGCTCTCAGCCAAGAGCAGTTCCTTGTGGGTCTCCTATGGGCATCAGCCATGCCCCTTCCCCAGGCAGTGATGTGGCTCCTGCCTCTGGGGTCACCCTTCTGCAAACTGCCAGCCTGGTGTGAGTCTGGCTCCCGCCAGCAACAGTAAAATCCCACCCATTTCATGTAAAGGTCTTTAAAAAGAGGTTTCTTGATCAAGAAAAAGAGAATTGTGATGGAAATCGGGAGGAAAAAGACAAAATCCCCTGTTTCTTGCCCCGAGGCATCTTCCCTTTGCTAACGCTGTGCCAGGAATTTATGACCCTCTCTCAAAGGTGAGATTTTGCATTTTCCACATGCAAGTGATGTTCTGGTTTAATCCTCCCCTGAGCCTGGCTCTGGCTTTGGTTGCAGCTCTGCTCTGCATGGAGCCACTGGATGGAGGGTTTTGCAGCAGGAGACAAGGTGGGTACAGGGGATGGAGCCCATGCTGCTCCCATGGACATTTCCTCCTCAAGATCATAGAATCAGCCAGGATGGAAAAGAGCTTCAGGACCATCCAGTGCAACCATTGCCCCAAGGCCACCACTGCCCTATGGCACTGAGGCCTCGTCTCCACGGGGTGTGAACCCTTGCAGGGCCGGTGCCTGCAGCCCTGCCCTGGGCAGCCTGTTCCAATGCCTGAGCACCCTCTGGGGCAGGAATTGTTCCTCAGCTCCATCTAAACCTGCCCTGGTGCAGCTTGAGGCCGGTTCCTCTTGTCCCATCCCTTGTTCCTTGGGAGCAGAGCCCAGCCCCTCCTGGCTCCATCCTCCTCTCAGGCACTTGTAGGCAGCCATCAGGTCCCCCTGAGCCTTCTCTTCTCCACACTGAACCCCCCAGGTCCCTCAGCCCTTCCCCATCACACTTGGGCTCCAGGCCCTGCACCAGCTCCATTCCCTTCTCTGGCCCCGCTCCAGCCCCTCAATGTCTCTCTTAAATACAGATGTAGCACAGGTGGGTAAACTCACATCAGGCTTTAATGTTTTATCAGCTGTGTTTGTTTCATACCAGGAGTCCAGATTTATTCAGGATGCCAAAGCATTCATATGGCAGATGATGACATTGAAATAAACCTGTGTGTAAGCATCTTCAGTGCATAGCAGACATGAAACAAGCATAGAAGGATTGCTGCCGGGAGTAGGGAGGCATTGCTGCAGCTCACACCAGCAAGGCAAGGATGCTTCTGGGTTGGGAGCACTTCCAGATGCCCCTGGAAGCACAGAGAGATGAAGCAAGGTACCACTGTAGATGACACTGGAGGACCCCAGCTCCATCAGAGTGAGGGTGCTGGGGAACATCCCCAGGGGCATCACCACAGGGATGAAGGTGCCCTTGTGCCACTGTGCTGGGCGCTGCTCAGGGCACCCCTGGAACATGGGCTCAGGTTGGGTCCTGCTGCACAGCAAAGCTGTGGCCGGGCTGGAGAGGGGCCAGAGAAGGGCCTCAAAGATGCTCCAAGGGCTGGGCAGCAGTGAGGAAAGGCTGAGAGAGCTGGGACTGTTCAGCTGGAGAAGAGAAGGTGCAGGGAGACCTGATCCATGTGCCAGGAGGTAAAGGGGACTGCAGGGAAGATGGAGGCTCCCTTTGGACAAGGAGTCCCATGGGAAAGCCCAGGGGTGATGGGCACAAGTTACTGCTGGGAGATTTCCACTGGGAACAAGCAGCCACTGGAATAATGTCCCCAGGGCAGTGGTGACTCCCCAGGGCTGGACCCTGTTAAGATGGGGCTGCACAGGGTGCTGGGCATCCAGTGTGGGTCAGGCTGTGCCTGGAGAGGTTGGAGCAGATGATCCCTGAGGTCCCTTCCACTGGGATTCCATGCTGCTATGATTTGAACCAAGGTACCACGGTGGTACCAGCTTCCCCATCACCTGTGTGGGGATGTGACACCCTGGTGATGCCCTTGGGACATTGTGAGTCTGGGACCTCCTTTCAGCGATGACAGCACGTTGTAGGCAGTCAGTGGGATGGAAACCTGTGTTTCCTCAATCCATCAGCCTGTTATTCCCATCCAGCTTTATCATACGTGTTTCTTCCTCCCCTCAACCCCTCTTTGAAGTGCCGAGTGCTGATTACTGCTGGCCATGCACAGACAGCCCCATGGCAGCTGGCACCTACCCCTGGTATCTCCAGGTGAGCAGGCTCTGGTTTCTCTCCTCTCTGCAGAACTACACCAACTGCAGCTGCATCTCCGACCACGGGCTCATGGGCTCTGCCAGACCCGGGACCTGCAGCACCGGCTGCTCCCGCCTCTTCCTGCCCTTTGTGATCCTGTCCTGCCTGGCAGGGATCCTCGCCAGCACCTCCCACACGCCGTCCTTCATGCTCATCCTCAGGTGAGCACCTTGGGTTGGCCATGGTCTGGGTGCAGCCACAAAAGACATCACAAAGTGCTGTTTGGGAGCCCAAGAGGTCCTTGAGTTGAGGAAGGTTCTCTCCAGCTGAATCAACCCCATATTGCACCTGCTCATCCCATTGTTTTTACATGGTTTTTGCACGTGTTGGTGCAGGGAATGGGGCTTCCCTGCTCCCATCAGGGCAGTGCATGTGGTTGTCCATCGAGGCTATGCCTGGCTCTGGAGACCTGGCGTTGCTGGGCAGGACAGAACCACCAAGCATCTCCGGTCTCAAATGCTGGAGCAGGAGAGACCTTCAGGACTTGCTCTTGAAGACCCAGCACTAACAGAGCTCCTGCTTCCCTAAGACTGCAAAGGCTCCTCCAAGGTCTCTTTGGTTATTGCTGCTGATCCCTGCAGACTTAAGCAGCCAAGTGAGGATTTCAGGCTGCTGGAGGCTGTATCGTGGAGCCACGGTGCTGTGGGGCCAATTGCTCCTGTAGGGATCGTGGTGTTCAGCACCATGCCAGGCCCCCACAGCCCCCCCACCCAGCAATGGGGCCGTGGGGCTCGCAGGAACCCCACATGGCCCTCAGCACCCTTATTCCTTCAGATCCAGCAGCAGAGCCTGTTCCTTCTCCCCACCACGGCTGGTGCCTCAGGAACGAGATGCACCATTAACTCAGCACTGCAGAACTTCAGCACTTTTTAATGCACCTCTGTGCTCAGTTAAGAAGTTTCATTACTTTCCTTTCCTTCTGGTGGATCTCCCTTGGGCACAGCATCCCTTTCCAGTGCAGAGAAGCAACTAGGACCGCAGTTGCCCATACCCTTGTAAAGGTGCCTATGGGGCAGGCTGGAGCCAGCCTCAGCACAAGCTCCGGGCTGGGATGGGCAGGAGAGGGAAAAGCCATGGATTAGTCTGTACATGATCTTCCCAAGCACATTTCTGTGGTCAAAGCCCTCCAAAGAGTTGCTTTTTAGGGATAAGCTGTGGTTAAAACCTGGTTTTAGCTTGACTTATTATTAAATCATATAAACCCCACCTTTAATGCCATGAGTGAGGTATGCGTACAGCAGGCAGTCAGAGAGGAAAGGGAAGCTGAGTCCCTTGAAGTGATGCCCCATCCCTGGCAGTGTTCAAGGCCAGGGGGGTGGAACTGAATGAGCTTTAAGGTCCCTTCCAACTCAAACCATTCCATGATTCTATGCTATGTGTTGGCCTGGAGGTCTTCTCCCACCCAGTCCCCTCCCATGCGTGACCCCATCAGGAACCACAGCCTGAAATACTTCCAGAAAACTGGGGTACCACCAAAACACACACTGGGACATCCTCAAGGAAAGCCACTTCCTCAACGGGTAAATCTCCCTTGCAGCCACAAAAAGCATCCCTTCTATTGCTTGTGTTTGCAGAGCCAGCAGCTAAATTGGGTTTTGTTTGTGACTTCCTCTTTAAACAAGAAGCAAGAATACTTCACTGAGCTCCTCCCTGTCTCTTATGGAGCTCAGCAGGTTTTCCAGGCCAGGAAAAGGCGTCTGGCCCTGATGAATGAAGCTTCATCAGGACACTGATGTAAACGGGAACTGCCTGGGGTCCTGGGCTGGGTTGAAGGATGGTTTGGGGGGTGAGATGCCATCAGGCTTCATGTGAGAGCCGGGAGGGAAACATCCATCTTTGCAGCACGATTTCCATTCTGTGTTTCAGGAGCATCCAGCCTGAAGACAAATCCTTTGCTGTCGGGATACAGTTCATGCTGCTGAGAGTTTTAGGTAAAGGAGAGCGTGTTGAAGTGTCAGCCTGGAAAATCGTGGCAGCTCCGGGGGTTGTGCAGCCCCAGGGCTGCAGGAGTGGTGCTTAATCAGAGTTTCAGACTGGATAAAGCCTGTTCTAACCAGGGAAGATGCGGCCTTGCAGGGTCTGGGGGGCTGCACATGGTGGGGAGGGAATGAGGCATCTCCATGGGGTGATGAATAAAGGGCAGGGAATAAGTTTAGATCCACGCAAGCAGCCCTTGGCTGTGTGAGGATACTGCCACGTTTGCCCTCAGCCTATCAGGGTGGCTGCAAGCCGTGTCTTGTGATCCCACTACTTAGTTTTCCTATGGTGAAAATCCATGTTCACCTGGAGACCCCCCAGAACGTGCCATTGCAGTTGTGGGATGGAGCATCCATGCGCAGTGCATGAAGGAGGTGAGCATCATTCCTTTGTCAAAGAGCAATGAGAAAGGTCCTTTATCAAAGAGCAATGAGAAAGAAGGACCATCTTGCATCCCAGTGGGGTGCAAACACACAGCCAGCCCTTGGTGCTCTGTGCAGGACCAGTGCCTTCGCAAAGACCATCCCCAGCCACTTCATAGCCCCTCACATGGGAGAGTAACCAGGGTTGGGTTTGTCGCAGCAGAGTTGCTTCTGTAACGTCCCAATGCCCCCCTTAACCCTTTCTGCTTCCAGCGTGGATGCCAGGACCTGTTCTGTACGGCAGCGCCATCGACACGACCTGCATCCTCTGGGAGAAGAAGTGTGACAGGAAAGCAGCCTGCAGATACTACGACAACAACCTCTTCAGGCAAAGGTAGGGGTGTGCATCAGGACAAGGGCTGAGGGTGCAGAGGGACAACGCGGCATCAGGCCACCTCCTGCATGGGATGAGTTGCAGCATATGCCATGGTAAGCAAGCAGGGAAACTCGCATCCCCCCCGGCCCACTCTGACTCCCAGCAATGCCTAGGAATGGTTTGGAAAGTCATTGGCACAAGTGAAAACCCTGAACAGGACCTTGTTAACTTGCTGCTGTAGACCACAGAGGTCCAATTCCAGAACTCCCTGCATGGAACTCCAGGCTTGCAGCAGTTGCTGAATGTGCCCAAGGAGCCAGTCCCCATGTTCAGTGTCCGCTGGGTGCCCGGGGACACTGGGTATTGGTGCTTGATGTGCACAGGAACACGCTTCCTACCCTGATTTATTGTGTTTCCACACCACAGGTACCTTGGACTCCAGTTTTTCTTTGAGGTTGGTGCCTTCCTGTGCTTTGTGACCGTCTATATGATCCTCAGACGGCAGGAAAGGGAAGCCAACAGTGCAGCAGGGACAAAGGCAGACCCAGAGAAGGAGAAACTGGCAGGCAACTCCATAAAGAGCCCAGAATCCAAAGTGTGACACCAGAAATCCATGTCCTTGGAGCTGAAGTCGTGTGAATCGTGCCACACCTGAACTGTGAAGGATGGATGGTTGGAGCGGTGGACAACGGGGCGGCTTCCTAATGTTCTGGGTGGGATGGACTACATCTGTAGTGCCATGGACGTCTGCCTCCTCCACCTCAGTGGTGCAGCTTGCTCCTTCACGTGGATCAGTCCACACACATTAACCTTTGGACACTGCAGCCTTCTGGATTCATGTCCTCCAAAGCACTTGCTCCTACTGACGGTCTTGGTGACGCCAGCACGGCGCAGTAACCACGGAGCTGAAGGATTCCGTGGGGTTTTTAAATAAATCATTTGTAAGAAATGGTTTTGTACTGGGTCCATCCATCTCCATGAGGGATGGGCTGTCCTTGTCCCCAAAACGTCACTGTGCTTGTTCCTTTTGCTCTTGCAGTGTTAGATGGTCTCTTGAAGGCTTCATCCCACTGGAGCTGACATTGATGGGGTGCTTGTCACAGGCTGTGGACCATGGCAAGGACAAACTTGTCTGCTTCACCCTGCTGCTGTGCAGAGGCTGCTTTGAAGGTGAGGGGAAGGGATGAGGATGCTGGGGATGGGAGGATGTCAAAAGGAGCCACAGGTCCAGCCTGGGAGAGAAACTGCAATACCTGTTCAGTGCCTTGTTCAGCCTGGAGAAGGCTCCTGATGGCGAGACCTTAGAGCAGCTTCAGTGCCTAAAGGGGCTGCAGGAAAGCTGGAGAGGGGCTTGGGACAAGGGATGTAGGGACAGGCCAAGGGGAATGGCTTGAACCTGCCCCAGGGGAGACTGAGCTGAGCTCTTAGGCAGAAGCTCTTCCCTGGGAGGGTGCTGAGGCGCTGGCACAGGGTGCCCAGAGAAGCTGTGGCTGCCCCATCCCTGGCAGTGTTCAAGGCCAGGTTGGACACAGGGGCTTGGAGCAAGCTGCTCTATGGAAGGGGTCCCTACCCACGGCAGGGGTTGGAGCTGGATCAACTTTAAGGTCCCCTCCAACACAAACAACTGTGATTCCATGATTCTACCCACAGACTTTGGCAGTTTGGCCACGTTTTGCAGCAGTAATACTAATATTAATAAATCTTATTTTTTTATCATCAGTACTTATTCAGGGGCTTCCTGAAGCACGGCAGTGTTAAGGCTCTTTCCCATTTTCCAGTTTGACAAAGGCAGGACTTTCCCCAGGGATGCAGGACCAGAAAGGGAGGTTGAACCCATCCCTCCCACAGACAGAGCCCACAGCCCAGCCAGCCTCGCTGTGCTCCTCGAAGGGGTTACTGTCAGAGGCAGCTCTAATTACGGGGTGAAAGTCAAGTGCGGTGTTATTTTGGGGCGGTTTCCTCTATTTCCTGCATTCTTCCCATCTCAAGGCTCCTTTCCATCCAAGCATAAATCCTGTCCCTGGTCTCATGCCATCAGTGTGCAGCCGCAGACCATTGGGTAACTTGTCATTTTTGGCTGAAGAATGGAGTTCAGTAGAAACCCCCAAACTACAAAGTTCAACCCAAATGTGCAGGACAGAGAAGACATACACAGAGGAGAAAACACATTAACTCCTCACACCCTGGCAAGCAGTCCTATGGTGAGGGGGAAAGGCCGGTGGTTAAGTGGCTGGTTTAGATAATTCACCAGACTCTTTGCACAGCCATTGTGAGACCAAATTAACACACATCAGAATAAGAAACTGATTTGATTTAATTTAATTTAATTTTATTATATTTTATTTTATTTTACTTTATGTTACTTTATTTTATTTCATTTTTTTACTTTATTTTATTTCATTTCATTTTATTTTACTTTATTTTATTTTACTTTCTTTTATTTTAGGGGTTTGGGGGGGGGCTATTTTTTTGCAGAGCATTTTGTTCATTGAGATGAGAGACTCTCCAGCCCCTTTCTCAAGTACCTAAACACAGAGAAGTGACTTCTGGCTTAAAGAAGGTTGTTAGAAGACCCACAAAAGAGTGAATGCTGAAGAGATGTAGGTGGACCCACTCAAGGAAGGACCAATAGCGTATGCTAGCCACGAGCATCAGAAAGCCAAACTTAGGGGAGTTTTACACTGTTGTTTTCAAGCCATGATGAGCATCTGCTCCTAAACCAGGGTGTTAGCAGGCATGGAATAGAACTGAGGTTCTGTCCTGGGTTCAGCAGCAGCAGTCATTTTCCTCCTCCTTAGTAGCTGGTGCAGTGCTGTGTTCTTGCCTTTCAGCCTGGGAACAGCGCTGATAACACCGCTGTTTTCAGTTGTTGCTCAGTAATGTTCACTCTGACCAAGGACGTTGTGAGCCTCATGCTCTGCCAGGGAGGAGGGGAAGCCGGGAGGTATTCCATACCACAGCATGTCATGCCCACTGTACAAACTGGGGGCAGTCACCTGGAAGGGAGATCACTGCTCGGTCAGGCTGGGTATCGGTCAGCGGGTGGTGAGCGGTTGTGTTCTCTCCCCTTGTTATTTCCCTTATCATTATTATTATTGGTGGTAGCAGCAGTGGTTTGTGTTATACCTTAGTTGCTAGACTGCTCTTATCTCAACCCATTGGAGTTACATTCTTTTCGTTCTCCTCCCCATCCCTGCAGAAGTGGCTGTGTGGAGGAAGGGGGGCAGTGAGAGACAGACTGCGTGGCAGCCGGGCTTAAACCACGACAGGTACTATGGACAGGAGTTGAGAAGAGATGGTCCATGGTGCTCACCTCCAGCTCTTGGCAGCCCATGAATGTGCAGCATCCCCACTGCATCCCGTGGAGAAGAAGGTTCTTTCCTGGCTCAGCACAAGCCTTTGGCTCGCAGGCAGTTTCCTGCCTTGCTCAGCACAACCTCAAGTGGCTCCAGGGTATTTCCCACCCACCACAAATGAACACCAGCCCAATCTGCTTTGTGTGGCATGAAAACCCAAGAGCAGCACTGTGCTGAGCCGGGAATACCCTGGGATGGGCTTGCAGAACGACTATATGAAGCCAGAAGGGCTGCACCTCCCTACCATTAGAGCAGATGGCTTCAGATGGGGACCAGACCGTGCTTGAGCACCAAAGCAGCTCACTGCATGGGTCCAAGGGGTCCTGGGCGCTGTGTTTTGGTGTGCCAGTGCAATCCGTCTGTGGATGCAGACCCTTTGCTCATCTGGGTCTGCTGATGGGCAATGATGGGGACAGGCTCAAGGGGTTGCAGCCAGTGGAGCCCTAGAGTTCCTCTGTTCTGAATCAGAGGGACCCAGTGCTGGTTTGGGCTGGGGTAGGGTTAATTTTCTTCACAGTAGCTGGTTTAGGGCTATGGTTTGGGTTTGTGCTGCAGTGTTGGTAATTCAGTGAGGTTTTAGGGATTGCTGAGCAGCACTTACACAGAGGCAAAGGCTTTCCTGCTCCTCACCCTACCAGTGAGAATAGGGGTGCACGAGGAGTTCAGGACAGGTGACCCCAACTGACTCAAAGGATATCCCATACCATACGATGTTGAGTCAGAGAATCCCAGACTGGTTTGGATTGGAAGGGACCTTAAAGCTCCTCCAGCTCCAACCCCTGCCACGGGCAGGGACCCCTTCCACTGGAGCAGCTTGCTCCAAGCCCCTGTGTCCAACCTGGCCTTGAACACTGCCAGGGATGGGGCAGCCACAGCTTCTCTGGGCACCCTGTGCCAGCGCCTCAGCACCCTCCCAGGGAAGAGCTTCTGCCTAAGAGCTCAGCTCAGTCTCCCCTCGGGCAGGTTCAAGCCATTCCCCTTGGCCTGTCCCTACATCCCTTGTCCCAAGCCCCTCTCCAGTTTTCCTGCAGCCCCTTCAGGCACTGGAGCTGCTCTCAGGTCTCCCCTTCAGGAGCCTTCTCTTCTCCAGTCTGCCCCAGCCCAGCTCTCTCAGCCTGGCTCCAGGGCAGAGCTGCTCCAGCCCTCATAGCATCCTCGTCATGCTCAGCTTATAAAGCTGGAGGAAGAAGGAAGGAAGGGGGGACACTGGGAGTGATGATGTTTGTCTTCCCAAGTCAGATTTATGTGTGATGGAGCCCTGCTTTCCTGTAGATGGGTGAATACCTGCCTGGCCCTGGGAAGATGGGAATGAATTCCTTGTTTTTCTTTGCTTACTTGTGTGTCCTTTACTTTCCTACTAAGCTGTCTTATCCCACCCACAGATTTCATCACTTTTACCCCTCTGATTCTCTCCCCACCCCACTGAATGGAATGAGTGAGGGAATGAGTGCCTGAGCAGGGCTTAGCTGCTGGCTGGGGTTAAACCACAACAGAAACCCTCAGCGGGATGACTGTGCAGCCTTTCACAAAGCCCCCTTGTTTCTTAACTTCACATCTACCACAGCAGTGGTGTTGCTTATAGAAAGGAGGGGAAAAAGAGAGGAAAACCCCAGCCTCATACAGCAGTTTGTCCTGTAAGTTTGCTCACAAACAGCATTACTCAAAGATGAACAAGTTCAATCACGTCCCTTGCAGCTGTGGTGCTCTTTGAGGTGGCAAGGCAGGATACACCATCCCTCAGACGTCTTGCTCATGATGGATGCAGAAGCCACCAGCAGCATGTCCTGGCCAGCTCACTCCCTCTTCTTGCTGCCGGGCTCGGGACTCCACGGCCATTTTCCACTTGGAAAACTCCTATCACATCACATAGAGATTTTTCACAGGCAACACACAGGGTACAGCCCGAATTCTTGCTTTCCCCATTACCCCATCACCAGAGGAGGGCTCCCTGTGGATAAGCATCCAAAGCAACCAGCGTGCCTTAGCTTTGTGGTCAACTATAGGCCTGTTAGTATGCTTTTGCTGTGGTAATTTCCATTAACTTGGGCTGGAGTTTCTATAAAGAGAACTAAACCCACGTTCCCCCCTTCCCCTCCTCTGTGGTCTTTCAGAACACTGTTGAAAGGGACTGACTTGCAAGGGAAGATTAAAAGAAGGCAGTTTGGGAAGGCAACCTCCTGCTGCCAGCAGGAAGGGAGATAAAACCCAGGGAATATGAAAGGTTGTCAGCTCCAAGGTGGGAGGAGGAGTGTTTGATGGAGAGCAAGGGGCAGGCAGGTAGGACTGCAAAGGGAGGAAGCAAAGGAAGGTGTAGCATCAGCAGAATCCAGCCTGTGCTCTTATGCTTTGCCAGGTTTTCCCTAGAGGAGATATTCCCCTGGAGATAACTTAAAATAGACTTTACAAAGGACTTAAGGGTATATGGTAGGCAACAGCCATGAATTACATAAGGGAGGTTAATATGAGTCAATCCAGCTGGGACATAACTCCATTGACTTTTCTGTCTTGCTGCTTTGTGGTCCAGGAAGGCTAAAGAAGATAACCCAACAGCAAGGCAGGTATAGGAAGGACATCCAAACCAGGAACTGAATGCACTGGATGTGTCTGTGCAGCACTTTGTACTAGGAGGTTCACAGACACGGAGGTCAAACAGGGCCTTTAGTGCTGGTGGGAGCTGTACAGGGTCAAAAGGATGAATTAGAACCGGAGGGAAAGCTATGTCCCCAGCTACAAGAAGGCTTTGCAAGGTGCAAAGGGTTGGGTGGATGTCGTCAGCTCCAGCAAAGGCAGCAAGCTGGTGAGCAGAGACACAGAGCTCTGCAGGAAAACATCTTCAAGGCTGGTTTTGTGCAGTTATGGGTTTTAAATCACCCTCTTCAGGTCAATCCATTACAAATTCGTCTGTGCTCTACGGCATCCTTCCATCATATGCTGACACTCCTTATATGTGTGTCTTGTTCTCCAGTACAATGCAGCCTCCAGTTTAAGCAGTTACCAAACACAGCATTGTAGAAGGTCCTCAAGAGCTCAACTGTCCCATTTGAGGGTCAGGGTGACAGAAAGGCTCTAAGAGACCTCTGGAGGTCACCTAGTCAGCAAGAGCATCACCAATACTAGGTGAAGGCAGCCATGACTTTGACTTAGAAGAGCCTCCAAGGTTGGAGACACCACAGCATCCTGGTGCCAGGGCTTCACCACCTTTCTGGTGTAAGATGCTTTTCCTAGTGCCCAGCCCCAACAGCCCAAACCACATCCTGTGGCTGTTGCCCCTTGTTGTGCTGTTTGCTGTGGGTGAAAAGAGTTCAGATGCGTTCCAGTACCTGAAAGGGGCTACAAGGATGCTGGAGAGGGACTCTCCATCAGGAACTGTAGTCACAGGGCAAGGGGAGATGGGTTCAAACTTAAACAGGGGAGATGTAGGTTGGATATAGGGAAGAAATTCTTTACTGTGAGGGTGGTGAGGATTCTATGGTGATTCAACCCTTGGTAGCCAAGGCACTATGATGCTGGTAGAGCAGTGGTACCCAAGACAGTGAGAACACCCCAATGTACCTCACTCAACAAGTTACCCTCTATCATCTTCAAACCAGAAGGAGTTAAGACATCAAAACAAAGCTGGACCATCCATCTCAGAGCTGGCCTCCCCCTTTTGCCCAAGCTGCCCAGTGGTCAGTGCACTGGGAAGCCCTTCAGAGCAGACAGCTCAAATCTTCACTGCAGAATTAACTCACTTCCCCATGTCTTTCCTCAGGGGAAAACCTGATAGTGTCCCTCTTAACAGCGACTTTGCTTTTACTTATCCATTACACTTTGACCTTCCCCTTTCTGGAGTAAATAAACCCAAGAGATTCAACCTTTCCCTCCTCGCTCTTGTTCTCTAAACCCCCAAGAGATCCATCACCGTCTCCTCTGGTCTGTCGCCGTTTCCTTCATCCATCAATGAACGTGCAGCACTTGGCTGGGCTCAGCTGGGACCTCCTCAGGCCCGGCCAGAGCAGGAAAGCGATGATGCTCAGTGCTAACACCTCTGGAGGGCAGTTTCACCTCTCAAACCCCCATCAACAGGGAGAACCCATAACACTGGAGCATCGCTGTGTCCAGGACAGCATCTGCACGCCCAAGGCACTGCTTGGCTGCAGGGGAGGGGGGGAAATGTCAGAGATGGTGTGAGAGGGGGTGTGGGGATCAGCACAGCACTTTACAGAGGCTCACACTGGAAGAAATGAAGATAGGGATGAATTTGAAATGTTTCCCAGGATTTGGGGCGTTGGAATTAGATGGGGGTTGGAGCTGGAAGAGCTTTAAGGCCCCTTCCAACCCAAACCAGTCTGAGATTCGATGATTTGAATTTCCTCAAAGCCAAGGCCATCACCTCCATCCCTGATGAGGGACAGCCCAGTCCTTCCCCACAGCCCCTCGCCCGAGGCCACCAATTCCTCAGGCAGAAGATGTGACACCAAGAGCTCATTGGTGCCGGACTCACTGCCAAGGAGTGACAAACGGCAGCACAAACGGTGAGAGCAGCAAGTCCTGTAATTGCTCTTGTCAACGGTATAAAATTGAGACAGCTTTAACACCCACAGCAGTCCTCTGCATCCCTGGCCAGCACCCAGCCTCCATCCATCCGGCAGTAAAGGCAAGCTGGGTGCCTTGAAGTCCCACCACGCACAGGTAAAGGCTCACAAAGGGGCAGCTCTGCATTTCCAGTGGAGAGGACCCCTTCCTGGCTGGGATAACCCCTCCCACAGTCTCTTACACAAGGCAGGGATGGGGACCAGCACCTCAAAATGGGGTTCACAAAGCTGAGGTGCATTGCTGGGAGCTGCTTGAACCCAGCAGAGATAAAGGAAGGTTGGACTTGATGATCTGAAGCATCTTTTCCAACCTGGTTGATTCTATGACTCTATGAAGCACCAGGGAGGTGAGAGGGAGATCTCTGCCTACAAAGCCATAGCACCTCTCTTTTTCATCCAGTTAACCCATGAGTACAGCTTTTTCTTGGGCAGAGGAACCCAAACTCCAGACCTTGATTTCCATGAGGGTTTTCAATGCACTGCATCCTACAGACATCTGCATTGGTGCTGTTCCTGGCATTTTAACCCCTTCCCACTAAACAGCCGTATTCCAACGCAGGAATATTCACTCCTGGGCCAAATCTCTGCAGGCTGGAGAAAGAAAACATCAGGAGAGTTGGCCAAAGATTTAGTGAACCTGGTTCATCACTGTCTGTCTGAGCGGGGAAGGATCCAAGGCATTTATGGAGCTGGGCACTACTTTATAGCTCAGCACAGTGCTCATTCCTCTGGAAAAGAGCAAAGCCAAAGCTATTAAATAACCTCACATCCCTTCAGTCTATTTATCTCAGCTACGTCCCTCCTTGGGGTGCTCCTGGCCACGGCTCTGCTGCAATCCAAGCCCAAAGGGGTTCTCCTGCTTGTCTGCTGCTGTTAAAGGAGGAGGGTTTTCAGCAGAGGGGATGGGGATGGGGATTCAGTGACTGTTGCAGAATGCCAACACAAAACGTCTATCAAACCCACTCAGTGTTTCTATTAAAACTCACTCAAACTGCCTCTGGCAACCCAAAATCTGTTCCCAAAAGGCTCGGTGAACAGACACAAAGAATCCCTGTGCCTGGCCATAGGCTAGGGCTGAGGCACAGAAAGAAATCCAGGCCCAGGATGGGGAGGAGGAAGGCAAATAGTTCATGTATTTGCATATCAATGGTAGGAATACCCAGTTTAGGAAGGTCTGGGAAGTTCCCGATGGGATACGGAAGAGAAGAGCCAAGGAATCACTGAATTGCTACCAATTACCCCACAATTTGCTGGGATTGGGGATTTCTAAAGGATCTTAGAAAGGGAAAAAGGAGAAATCAGTCAGATCCAGACCCAGCTCAGCCCCCAGCACCAGAAAGGTGGTGAAGCAACTACTAATCCATGTACCATCACTTGGATAACAGTATCATGGATTGTCATAGATCACATCAAGCACTTCATTTCTCCTTTGGACAAGGAGCTGCTTTACCTGGGGAAGCTGTGCTACCTCTCAAGGAAGGATTTGGGCCTTATCCCACCCTATTCTTGTAAAGTAATTATCAACCATATGAAATGATCATGCAGGGAGGAGTAAAAAGAAAGGGGAAGAGCAAGTTTCATTAGAAAGCTTCACTTCCAGGGGTTACAAGTAGTTATCACCTACCCAGAAGGACTGATCCCTCAGCATCTCACTGCAGTCTGTCCTGTCTCTGATACTGATCAATACTGTAATTAATGGCTTGGATGATGAGAGAAAGAAGAGCCAATCAAATCTGTGCCTGTGGGTGGGAGCACTGCCCATGGCAAGATTGGAATTCAAATCACTTGTGGCAGATGGGAGGAACAGCCTGAAATCAATAATGCTGGGATTTAACATGGGGAGTAAAACAGCCCAGCTGAGGAAGGAGGGCTTGGGTGCAAAATGTGCCCTATGAGAAAGGGGATGTGGCAGCCGCCTTGTACAGAGGAGCTGGAAGGAGAGGGGAGATCAGTTGTTCCTAGGAGAAAAAGCTATGAGTTGGGGTAAAGATGGAGGTGGAGGAGCAGGAAAGAGCTTCACGTGCAATGAGGTGCCCCAGCGGGGTCTAAAACCCTGGGTCCATCAGTGGAAGGCTTTAGGAAACACAGAGTCATAGAACACCAGGATGGAAGGGACCTCAGGGCTCACCTGCTCCAACCTCTCCAGGCACAGCCTGACCCACACTGGATGCCCAGCACCCTGTGCAGCCCCATCTTAACAGGGTCCAGCCCTGGGGAGTCACCACTGCCCTGGGGACATTATTCCAGTGGCTGCTTGTTCCCAGTGGGATGATTTTCCTCTTGTGTCCATTGGGAATCTCCCAGCAGTAACTTGTTCCCATCACCCCTTGGCTTTCCCATGGGACTCCTTGTGCAAAGGGAGTTTCCATCTTCTCCCCTTTACCTCCTGGCACATGGATCAGGTCTCCCCCGAGCCTCCTTTTCAGGTTGGGTTTCACTGAACACATGGAGAAATACTCATTCCACTGTCAACCCTCTTAGATATCCAGTGCAGTTATATTTGTATGTTCACTTCTTTGGGGAAAAACACCAATAGGACCAGATTTTGGATGCAGGAGAGTTGACCTGGAAAGGGAAAGAGGAAGAAGAGACCTAGATCTTGGACAGTAAAGTCCTCTTTATTCCAGTTGTAGTTCGGTTGGGAATGGCTCCCTGTCCCTGAGCCAGGGACTGAGGATTTACAGAAGTCAGTTTAAATCAAAGAATGCTTAAATCTTGCCTAATTCCATTACTAAAGACAGAATGGCACCAAATGGGAGGAGGGAGTATCCATGCCTTTAATCCAAACTCCCAGGGTAACTCTAATACAGATAAAGCCTTTTCTTAGCCCAAAATATCTCTGAAGCTGTTGAGCCTCTTCCAACCCTCCCTTCCCAGGCTCTACTGAAGCTCCGAAGAGCAGAGAAACAGCGGGGAACGTCTTGGGACCCCACGGGGATGCTTGGCACTGCTCCGGAGCTGGCATCCCCGCAGGGATCATCCCTGTGTTGGTGCTACCAGCTCTGTGACAGTGGGTGAAGCTGGCAGGAGACACGTTCAGTACAGTCACAGGAAGTCTATCCCCAAAGAGCAGCTTTTCTCACCTGCGCATTCCGTGGTGGGTGGGAGAGCTGAAGCCAAGGCTTGTTTGGGCGTTCAGAGGATGTAGGATTCAGCCAGATCCTGGGAATGCCCAGAATTACACCAGGTGTGGCTGAAAATGGAAAAGGGAAGAAAATGTCAGGTTTTAAAACATCTTCTGTCAGACGGGGAGCAGCAGAACTTGCTCTTGGGGTTTCATCCGTGGTGCAGCGCTGAGACAGGTTATAGAGCAATGCACAGCACTGGTGTGATGTGATGTAGGCAGGAGATCATCAAGAAAAGACTGTCCCCTGCAGGAAGCACTGCTGGTGTCTAATGGTTGGCTTTGCTCTGTCCTTTTGTTTGATCACTGACCCACCACCAAAGTGAAACAGGGGAAGTTCAGGTTGGATGCAAGGCAGAAGCTCTTCCCTGGGAGGGTGCTGAGGCGCTGGCACAGGGTGCCCAGAGAAGCTGTGGCTGCCCCATCCCTGGCAGTGTTCAAGGCCAGGTTGGACACAGGGGCTTGGAGCAAGCTGCTCTATGGAAGGGGTCCCTGCCTGTGGCAGGGGGCTGGAATGGGATGAGCTTTAGGATCCCTTTCAACCCAAACCATTCCATGATTCTATGAGCATCATCCCTGTTAGCCACTTATCCAAATGCTCCCTCCTTCCTTTCCTGCTCCTGTGTGGCATCTGACTGTCCCTTTAAAGAAGTTCTTACACTGCAGTACTGGTTGCTTGGATCACCATTTCCTTCCAGGGCTGTGACACCGAAGGCCACAGAGGACCTGCCATTTACAAACCTGCCTTCGTTCGGCTGTATCTCAGAATCCTGTCAGGAAAAAGAGGAACGAGCAAGCTATCCATCAAAGAGCAACCATCCCATCGAGGGATGCAGCCTTCCCTGGGCGACCTCCCTGTCCCTGGGCCAAGAGCATGGCAGGACATGGTGGAGGTGGCAGCTGCCTTAATGCGAAAGAGTGCTGGGATTTGGTGAAGATGCTCTGTCTTTGTTATAAGAGTTTTAAGCTCCTATCATCCCTTTAAATTAAACTGGCATTCACTCGCACTCCTCTGAGGAGGAAGTACAGCTCCTTGCACTTTGAGGCAGAAAATTATCTCCCCATCTCACCCAATTGAGTGTGTTTCCTTACTTATTGCTGAGATTTTCCCCTCCTCTCTTCCAGTTGTGCTTACACGAAGGTCCAAGACAAACAGAGCAGAATAAATCTGGAAGCCCAGTCTGTGTTTAGAGGCAGGTTGGGTAATAGATTACTCATGAAATATGGAACTCGTCTTTGAGGGTTTAAGGTAGGCACAAGGAAGCTGTGCGGGAGCTTGTTGGTGGAGGCTCTGGAGTTATTGTGGTGAGGGAACAGCATCCTTTATCCTCCCGGTCTGAGGGGGGAATATTCCCAGCTCCATCTCCATCTGTTGCTTTCAGGGCGCTGAAGGACAGGAGCGCTTTCAGACAGCGCTGATAGCGGCTGCTGTGACATCCTAATCCCTCTCACCTCGCTTTCCTAGTTAAAATGTCATCTGATAAAGAGGGCAGGAGCTGAGATGGTTCCGAGCCGTGCATGCGGTTCCACCTCCCTGAGCAAACCCCAGTGAAGGAAAAGCATTCCCCAGTCAAACTTCCTGTTGGCACCTGCTTGCTGCTATACCTGCTGGTAGAAAAGGTTCCCTTTTCCACCTTCCCATCCCCTGCTTCCCCCAGTCTGTGACTTAACCATATCTGTGACTGGATGTAAGCAATCAGCCTCATACAGTTGTGCTTATGGGACCCTGTGCTTATCTTCTTTACCCTCAGCTTCTGATTTCCTGTGGCTGCTCTGGGCACAAATACAGAGATCTGCAGAAGTCACTGCAAGCAGGAGGATGAACAGCCCCACAGGAGGATGTGGGTCTCTGTCAAGGCAGAAGCACAGTGGGGTTCCTACATCACCCACTCCTTCAGCCTAGATAGATGCTTCCATCAGGCAACCCTGGAGAAAGCAGAAAGATGTGGATAAAGCAGGGACCTGGGGCTGAGGGCCTGCCATGGGGGGCAAGGACACAGCGTGAAGGACCTTGATAGCACAGAGACAGTATCTACACCTCCATTGGCGGAGATATAGGAGAAAGATAAGCAGGTCAGAGTCTATGGAGACCCCACAGAGATGGAGGGGATGGAGAAGGACCACTGGAGAGGAAGTGGTCATGGTAGACGAGGACAAGAGAACTGGGAAGCATCAAACATTCTGAAGTCCTGGTCTTCTTCATCACATGCAGGTGACCCTGAGCAGGCTGGGGCACATGGGCCTTGCTGCTGGCAGATACACGGGTAGCAGAGGAGGAGTGTGGGAAATCTAGGAGCAAAGCATTGAAACACATGGGGATTAAACCAAGTACCACCTTCCCTTCCAGACAATCTCATTCTGAGTCTTGGTGCACTGATCTCCTCTGTCTGGAGCAGAAAAGGGCAAAGCTCTCCCCTCCAGCAGAGATGTGGCACAGACAGGTCTGAAGACCTGATGATCTTAAAGCTCTTTCCCAGCATAGTTGGTTCTATGATTCTATGACGATTGATTCTATGTTCAGGCATGCAAGGCAACACGTTGCTCTTGGACCCAGGTGATAACAACAGGCAAGCAAAAAGGAAACTACAGCTTTACTCTTTCCAGGAACCTGGAGCAAAACTGTGATTAGCAGCCTGGTGTGCAGCGTAATTCCCTGAAAACCCAGCTGCAAATTCTCCTGGAATCCTCATAGCTCAAGGGAGCAATCGTAGATGTTCTGGGAACAGAGGACAAAGGGCTCTGTGATTTGTAACAAAAGCCAGGATTCAAAGGCAGCTCAAGCAGGGAGCACGCTGCAAAGCAATCACACCTCCCAACAATGCGATGCCTCATCTCCGGTGTGGTCCCCACCATCCTGTTCCCATTCCCTGGACCACAAACCTGTTTTCCAGAGGCTGGGAGGCATTGCAAGTGCAAGCTGTGCACAGAGCAGAGCAGTGAGCCATGGGCCAATGAGGTCCATGATGGTTTTCAAGCCAGAAGCAGCATCTTTCCTCACCCCCATATACAGATGCTGAGATGTGATTCAGTTTGCACATTAAAACCCCTAAATGTAGACGTCCACCTGCCTCAATGTGCTCTCCTATTTCAGCTCGCATCACATCCTAGACTCCTCTATACAAACACAGCTGTGGAAAATCATTTAAGCCACTGGGATCCTAAATATTAATGCATGTTCCCGAATACCCAATCCAGCAAGGGCATCCCGCATCATGATGGATGCACACGACCTGCTGCAGGGCCACCAAGCAAAGGGCACAGAAAAGGTTGTGATGGACCAGCTCAGGGAACACCAAGAGGGTTTTTGCCTATGAGGCCTCTCTTGGAGAGGACAATAAGAGGAGGATGCCCAAGGGTTAATGTGGGCCCTGCTCTGCCTCCTTCCCCCAAGAAGTTTTGTGTTTGTTTTTCTCCATAAATGTAAAAGAACCGATTTCCCAGAGGGAAACAGCTCCTTCCGCTTGTTCCTGGGCTGGGAAGTGAGAAAACTGTGCAGGTGCTGGGAAATGCATGGGAAAGGACCATTCCGCAGCACACCCCTTTGAGACCAGCAGCACATCCCACCGCGGGGTTCCCAGCCCACTCCTCTGATCCATGTAGCTCTCTCCTGTGCTCCTCTTTCCACCTAATCGTGCAGGATGTAAAGCATTCAGAGGAACACAATATCCCTGCAGGCTGCAGGATGAAACCCTTCCAAAGATAACAGCCCTGCTGGAGCTGTTAAGGTTTCATTTGGCACCGAGCAAACGGCCAGGTCTCAAAGGACACGGTTCTGTAAAACCTGGATGTCCTCAGATCCCATCGTGTTGGGCATGATGGGAAGCAGCACACACAGATCTGAGCCCTGGAAGGTGATGGAGGCTTCCAAACACACCTCTTCTGGTCCATGCAGCTTTCATTTCAAAGCATCCTTTGAGCCAGAGGACCCTACCTGTGGCCTGGGTATAGTTAAATAATAGAAAAGGAGGGAGAAATGAGGCAGAAAATTTATGTATTAATAATAAATAGGGAAGGAGAAAGAACTGGACAAAAGCAAAGGCAAGAGTGAAACAAACAGATGAAATGTGAAGTGGAAAAGGACAGAGGACACCGTGGAGGAGAAGGCTTGAGGTCTTCCTTGGCTTCCTCTGCTGGGGCTCCATCGTGAGCTGGAGCATCGCTGGCTCGATTTGGGGTCAGATGCAGCAAGCACTGTGCACATTATGCCATGGGGACTCCTTGCATGGGACAGAGCAGCCTGGGGAGTAAGAGCTGGAAAAGCCACATCGGCTTTTAAATCCAAAGTGCCTTCACAGCTGCAGGAGGAGTTTGAAGCCTTCTGCTTTGTACAAGTGGCTTTAACTCCATCCATCAATAACCTGCACACGCTGCTGCAGCAAAGTGTGCGCACCCCTGCAAGGCAGAGCTCTCTCTGGCACAGCAGGGCACAAGGTTAAGTCATAGAATCCCAGCGTGGATTCTTCACCCTCCCAGGGAAGAGCTTCTGCCTAAGAGCTCAGCTCAGTCTCCCCTCGGGCAGGTTCAAGCCATTCCCCTTGGCCTGGCCCTACATCTCTTGTCCCAAGCCCCTCTCCAGCTTTCCTGCAGCCCCTTTAGGCACTGGAGGGCAAGTTCACCCTGGTAAACACTGCAGTGCTCAGCCCATCACTTGGCTCAAAGCCACCTTTTCTCTGCTGCTTCTCTTCCAGAGTAGCCCCAGGATTCCCAGTGTGTGTTCTCTGTGCGTGTCCAAGAGTCCCTAAATCCTTCTGCCCACCATAGGGTGTGTGTTTAGAGGTGATGCAGCAATCAGGCAGCTCAGGGAGGCACAGGGGGCATTTGCTGAAGGCTACAAGGCTAAGAAGTCTTCAAAAGCTTGGCTGAAGAGCTCAGTAGCATCTCCACCTCCTCCTAACATCCTCCTCAGGCTCATTCAGTGCCTTTCTCCAGTGCTGGAGTGTTCCAAAGACAAATATCTGGGGTCCTGGGGGGAAGGAGGGTGCCTTCATCATGTGCAGGCCCCCACACGCCAACACACAACACAGTTGGTGCTCCTCTGAGCTCTTGTGCACATCAGCTGCTTGCCCTCTTTTATCCCCCAGCACTTCTGCAGCTCCCTGCCACCCGTCTCCACTGACCAAAGGGCTCCATGGTACCTCGGTGCCACGTTGTACTCCTTCCCAATCGCCTCCTATTCCACGCCTGGGATTTCCCTGAAGGTTCTCACTTCTCCTTGGCTTGATTTATGCAGCTGCATGAGATAAATGGTGCTTGCACCATCCATCCTTGCTCTGACAGCCGAGTGCTGTGCACTGCGCATTCATTTCTCTCCCCGCTGACCTCGCCTGTCTTGGAACGTCCTCGAACAACAGGGAAGCGGGAGCGCTGCAGTTACTGTCTGCATTGAGCAGGGAACATCACAAGACAGCAATGCAAGTGCCCTGGTGATGGGTTGTCATTCTTGTAGCTAACAAAATGTGGGGACAGGCTTTTTCATAGGGCCTCTGGTGATAGAATCATGGAATCAGGGAATGGTTTGGGTTGAAGGGAGCTTAAAGCTCCTCCAGCTCCAAGCCCTGCCACGGGCAGGGACCCCTTCCATAGAGCAGCTTGCTCCAAGCCCCTGTGTCCAACCTGGCCTTGAACACTGCCAGGGATGGGGCAGCCACAGCTTCTCTGGGCACCCTGTGCCAGCGCCTCAGCACCCTCACAGGGAAGAGCTTCTGCCTTATCTCCAACCTGAACTTCCCCTGTTTCAGTTTGAACCCATCACCCCTTGTCCTATCACTGCAGTCCCTGATGAAGAGTCCCTCCCCAGCATCCTTGTAGCCCCCTTCACACACTGGAAGCTGCTCTGAGGTCTCCACACAGCTTCTCTTCTCCAGGCTCAACAACCCAAACTCAGGACAAGGGGTGATGGTTTTAAACTAACAGAAGGGAGATTCCTCCCAGAGGATCTTGGCAGGAAGGATTTTTCCTTTCCAGGTAATCACCTTCACCCTCAGCATGTCCGGAGAGCACAGGACCTTGCAGGAAAAGGATGGAACATGCCTGGGGTTTCTAATAGATGCTCTGAACCCAATGCGTACCGGGGAAGTAAGTTCAGCAGCCAGGAGTTGGGTCATGTCATGACACTAAAAACCAAACCCTTTGAAAACCAAGTCTGGATTTCCTGTGCTGTGCAAGGCTTTGCCTCTATTAAATACCCAATAAAGGATTCAGGACTCATTCTTGGAGCTTCCTTCATCAGGGACTGCAGTGATAGGACAAGGGGTGATGGGTTCAGACTGAAACAGGGGAAGTTCAGGTTGGAGATAAGGCAGAAGCTCTTCCCTGTGAGGGTGCTGAGGCGCTGGCACAGGGTGCCCAGAGAAGCTGTGGCTGCCCCATCCCTGGCAGTGCTCAAGGCCAGGTTGGACACAGGGGCTTGGAGCAAGCTGCTCTATGGAAGGGGTCCCTGCCCGCGGCAGGGGTTGGGGCTGGAGGAGCTTTAAGCTCCCTTCCCAACCTAAACCATTCCATGGTTCTATGATTCCCAGAGAGAAGCCATTCACTGTGGCTGAGGGGTCTGTGAGCTGTTTGCAGAGGGCAGGGGTGGATGCTCTGCACTTTGCTGGCAAATCTTCCATGGAGAGCAGCTGCTGGAAAGCCACCTAAATCCACCTCCATTGACTGCCAATGTGGCCACAGTCAGAGGCTTTGAGGCCAGGGTGAAAAATGTCTCTTTGTTTCTACTAGATAAAGCAGCAGAAATGCAGCTTGGTGAGTGAAGGCCACAATTAAAATGCTGGAGGGATGACAGAAAGAGCACACCGAGCGAAACCCAGGCAGGCCCACAGAAGATGTCTCTATCCATCAGTTACTATCACCTCTCAGGATAAGGAACAGTGGGTTTAATGGTGTGAATGTGGAAAAAGCCAGTTAAAAATGAATCGCTTCTGCGGGAAACCCCTGATGGGGATGCCTGCATAGGCAGGAGCAGGCTGTCACTTCTCTGCTGACCACTTTGATGTCCCTTCACTCCCAGGACCACTTGGGCTGCTGCCTTTGGGTCGAATCATCTCAAAGCCTGGATGGTGGAATGGGTCTGCGGCAGACTCATGACACTCATGGGTCTTCCCAACCTCCAGCAGACCCTGGTCCATCCTCTCTCGTCACCCCTACCACCAAACAAGGACTGCTGCTTGCTCTTCTCAATCGCTTCAGGCCTCAAGAGCGAGGACATTCGGATGCAAGCACAGAAACAGCGCTCAAGCGATAAGAAGTCTCCCTGTTGATGGCCTCATTGCTTCTTTCTTCTATAGCCCTTCATCTGGAGAGCCAGGCAAGCAGTTTCTCATGCCAATAGATCAGGTCAGTAAAAATAACCCTTTCCAGCTCCTCTAGGCTAATGTACGTGTGGTGTTTATACAGCAGGAGAGAAACTCCTCATGGAAAGAGATTGTGCTTAAGTGGATGCCTCCCGGCCAGTGATGGAGCTGGCTGAGTGTCCAGTATCTGACAGAGGAGGGGCAAGGCTTCCCCTATAGCCTGCAGGGAGGGATAAGCAGAGCATGGGCCACACACATGATCTTGAGGCAGGATGAAGCAGCCTCCAGACCTCTCTGTCCCTCCCTATGCCCAGGAGAAGGAGCAGATGATTGGAGATGCCGGTGGCCCAAATCCTACTGGGTGTTCAGAGGGCAACATCTCCATGGGCTCTATTTTGCATGGACAGCTTTGAGCGACAAATCCAAGTCACAGCCAAGTGTGAAATATTCAGAGGTTGCCCAAGGAAATCATTTCAAAGCTATTTGTTTCCCTGCTCCCTTCCAGCGCTCAGCTGCAAGAGGACTTGGGTCTCCATCTGGAAGTGAATATTGCTCGCTGCTTCCCAGTCTCTCTATCAGTCATGTACCAGTCATCATTAAGCCTCAGCATCCATCAAGTGAATGGATATAATAAGCTGAGATGGTGTGAGAGCAGAAGATGCGAGCAGCTTGTGGGAGGAGAACCCAGCAGAGAAGATAAGAAAAGAGCCAGGGTAATATCAATTGTATTCAGATTTCTTTGCAGAGAGCAATGAGGTTCTGTGATTCCATGTGCATGAAAAGCCTTCCGTGAACATGACTGTGCATGAAAAGCTGTATGTAAGAACAGAGCAGCTTGGATCAAGAATGAATCCTCTTGAATGGGGTGAGCAGCCAGGATATGGGACCTACAAGAAGCCTCTGCCCTTGGTGGCTGGCACTTGGGGTCTTGCCAGGATGCTCAAGGGCACAGAATCATGGAATCATGGAATGGTTTGGGATGAAGGGACCTCAAAGCTCATCCAGTTCCAACCCCTGCCATGGGCAAGGACACCTTCCACTAGAGCAGCTTGCTCCAAGCCTCATCCAGCCTGGCCTTGAACGCTTTCAGGCATCTCAGACAGCTCTGGACACCTCTGGTAGGCAACCGGACCAGTATCACTTGTGCAGGGGGACCTGAGGCACCAAGGGATGAAAGCACAAGCTCGGTAGCTACAACCCCAAAAGCAGCATCGGAAGCTTCTCCACAGCCCACAGATTTATGACCTTTCTGCAGCTCAGTTTCCCTGCAGCCCACATCACTGCTCGGGAACGGTTGAATGGACTAAATCATCCAGCACGTTGGTTCATCTGCAGTAACCCCCTGTGCAACTGCACTTAGTGCTGAAGGCTGTGTCTCTGTCAGTAGGAGTGGGAAGCACAGCCCAGTGTCTGCAGAGATGAGCTTAGAATCATTGGAAAGACCCTTAATTAAGATCATTGAGTCCAGCACTTACCCCATCAGTGCCAAGGCCACCACTGCCCCATGGCACTGAGGCCTCCTCTCCATGGGGTGTGAACCCTTGCAGGGCCGGTGCCTGCAGCCCTGCCCTGGGCAGCCTGTTCCAATGCCTGAGCACCCTCTGGGGCAGGAATTGTTCCTCAGCTCCATCTAAACCTGCCCTGGTGCAGCTTGAGGCCGGTTCCTCTTGTCCCATCCCTTGTTCCTTGGGAGCAGAGCCCAGCCCCTCCTGGCTCCATCCTCCTCTCAGGCACTTGTAGGCAGCCATCAGGTCCCCCTGAGCCTTCTCTTCTCCACACTGAACCCCCCAGGTCCCTCAGCCCTTCCCCATCACACTTGGGCTCCAGGCCCTGCACCAGCTCCCCTGCCCTTCTCTGGCCCCGCTCCAGCACCTCAATGTCAATCAAAGACTTCCACTTGGAGCCAAAATCTCCAAGATACCCCAGAAACAGCTGCTTTGCACCAAACGATAGCGGAGCTTTTATCACGTTCTGACTGCACCACAAGGAGCTTCACTTGTGTGTAAATCTTGGAAATCTTTGCCTCGAGTGAAACCAGACTGATGACTGTAAAACACGGTGCCGTTTGTAAAGAGCTGCTTTATTTCCCTTTAGAGATGCTCAGATCTATGCTCTGGTTATCGTGACTAATAGCAGGCCCTCCCCAGCAATCGCCTGGCTCCAGCAGCACACGGAGCTGGCCGTAAAACTTCCAGACTCGGTCGTTTCCTCTGTTATCACCACCAGCACTCGGGTTCAGTGATTTCTAATGGTTGGCTTTGTGAACAGAGAATGGGACCTGGTCCCCTTTGTTTGTACAGCCGTCAATTGCTCCTCACTGGTGGGGTCTTTTCACCTCCCGGTCAGTTATTTCTGATTCTCTGTCAGCTTTGGCAAATGCAAAGGGCTTCCGGCGCAGATGAATGGTGAATGACACATTTGGGTACCCCAGGAGCATCTTTATTGTCTTCCTCTTGTCGTACATCCCCAGTCTTCCTGTCTGTGACAGCGATGTCCTCGGTAATATCAGGGCTGTCCCCATGGCTCCCTGAGTGAAGCCGTTCTGGAGAGCCACAACCCATTCATCTCCATCATCTCGCAGCATCAAGGTCCACGTTAATCAATGTGGATGTGGAGCTGTTGGAGTGAGGCCAGAGGAGGCCATGGAGATGCTGCGAGGGCTGGAGCAGCTCTGCTCTGGAGCCAGGCTGAGAGAGCTGGGCTGGGTGAGCCTGGAGAAGAGAAGGCTCCTGAAGGGGAGACCTGAGAGCAGCTCCAGTGCCTGAAGGGGCTGCAGGGAAGCTGGAGAGGGGCTTGGGACAAGGGATGTAGGGACAGGCCAAGGGGAATGGCTTTAACCTGCCAGAGGGGAGACTGAGCTGAGCTCTTAGGCAGAAGTTTGGAAGTTCATCCCAAACCATTCCATGATTCCATGAAACCCCTCTTGGCTGTTATCTGCCTGTAACCCTCCCTCCCTCCATCCACAGGCGCTCAGCCCCAGGCTGTGCTCTCTGTGCTCTCCCTGGCTGTAACAGCTATCTCAGCCTGGCTCTCTCTTGCTGTACTTTCAGTCCATGACTTCTTGTCCTGTCCCTGGACGAGCTGTTTATTCCCCCCCTCTTTGCAATGACCTTTTACATAATTGAAGACTGCTCTTCTGCCTCCTCCTTTCTCCAGATTAAATGACACCGACTGCTTCCCAAGGGCTCGTGTTTTCCCAGCCTCTGCTTATTGCTGTTGGTGTCGCATGAACTCTCTGTGCTGTCCTTGGGGCGAGATGTTGAAACCGGGCTCGGTATTCCAGCTGTGGTCTGGAAGCGGAGAAGAGGCGAAGCGCCACATCTGCTGCCACCTCCCCACTGTGCCGGAGATCACCCAGAGCTCTGGTCATGCCTGAAAACAGCAAATAAATCCTGATGGATGCCATGGGCTGGGATTGCTCCCGGAGCCGACTTGTGAGGATCACCCAATGGGTTGGGTTGAAGGGACCTTAAATCCCATCCAGCTCCAACCCCTGCCCCGGGCAGGGACCCCTTCCATAGAGCAGCTTGCTCCAAGCCCCTGTGTCCAACCTGGCCTTGAACACTGCCAGGGATGGGGCAGCCACAGCTTCTCTGGGCACCCTGTGCCAGCGCCTCAGCACCCTCCCAGGGAAGAGCTTCTGCCTAAGAGCTCAGCTCAGTCTCACCTCTGGCAGGTTGAAGCCATTCCCCTTGGCCTGTCCCTACATCCCTTGTCCCAAGCCTCTCTCCAGCTTTCCTGCAGCCTCTTTAGGCACTGGAGCTGCTCTCAGGTCTCCCCTTCAGGAGCCTTCTCTTCTCCAGGCTGCCCCAGCCCAGCTCTCTCAGCCTGGCTCCAGAGCAGAGCTGCTCCAGCCCTCAGTGAGTTTCCAGCTGAGCTCTCCCAGTCCCTCCCAGTCTTGTTTGCTGCAGATCTGGTCTCCCACACCCCAAACACCCTTAATGGTTTGCACTGTGTTTGCTACCAACAGCCCATGGGCTGAGCACCAGAAACATCTGGTTGCAACCCAGCTCTGGGATGTGCAATGGGGAACCATAGCATTGTAAAGTCATGGAATCCCAACGGGAGGGACCTCAGGGCTCACCTGCTCCAACCTCTCCAGGCACAGCCTGACCCACACTGGGTGCCCAGCACCCTGTGCAGCCCCATCTTAACAGGGTCCAGCCCTGGGGAGTCACCACTGCCCTGGGGACATTATTCCAGTGGCTGCTTGTTCCCAGTGGGAATCTCCCAGCAGTAACTTGTGTCCATCACCCCTGGGCTCTCCCATGGGACTCCTTGTCCAAAGGGAGCCTCCATCTTCCCTGTAGCCACCCTTTAACTCCTGGCACAAACACTGCAAATAGCTCCTGAGGCTGGAGAAGGTTGCAGAGGAGCTGGGAGGGTTTTTAGCTGCAGCTGCACTCTTTGGAAAGTCATTTTGAAATGATGGATCTGTTCCTCTATCCAGGCTAGGGAAGAGCCAAGAAATAAATGGGAGAGGCTGCAGGGAAGAGCTTTACCAATGATTCAGGAGCTGGGATAGCACGAACCAGAGATAAAAGAAGCCCTGGCTATGGAGATTATTACAACAAAGGTTAAGAGGCTGTTAAAATGCTCTCTCTGCTTCCCAGTGAAGACAGAGAAAACCTGATGTAAAGGGAGGCTTACCTTTAGCTAATGGCTAGAAGATACCATGGCCCAACACTGCACGTTCCAACTGCAAAGAAGCCAGTTTTAACATTGAGGGGGGCAGAACTGACTGATCTTAAGGTCCCTTCCAACCCAAACCGTTCTATGACTCTCCAATTCTATGATCACCACCTGGTGATGGACATGGGCAAGGCTCCTGCTCCCTTTTCCCCACTGCTAACACCAGCTCCCCTCTTCTTCCTGTTAGAAACACAGCAGCCTTGCTTCAACACGGTGGATTAAAGAGCCACACAGCAAAGTCCTGATGTGAGTTAGATGGAGCGGGGCCATCTGCCCGCCTCGATTCTTTTGCCAGCATTCGTTTCACTGCTCCCTTACCTTTTTTACAGCTGACATCTCCATTTCGAGTCATTCCAGCCGCCGTTTTCCTCTGCATCCAAAGCCAAACCCCCCACAAGGCAGAGCACAACTTTGCTCACGACTTCCTAACCAGGTCCTGACCGTGTCCATCATCAATTAAAAGGGAGATGAAACCCGCCAAGAAAGTCATTAGCGGTTGAGCAGAGGGTCAGAGAACAGGTCATTGACTTGCTTTATCCGGCTCCCAAATCCTCCCAAGAATAGAGCACTTTAGATTAACTGGGGGGAAAATGGCTTGGAAAGTTGCAATTAAGTTGATGTCATAACTTCGAGAGGACCAGGTGCTTTGCTACAGCTCTAGTTCTCCTCTGCCTGCCTTTAATTGGTGTTCTAGTCCCAGTTGGCCCTATCGAGAAGATGCTGCCCATAAGGGAAGTATAATTAGCATTGGTTTGAGAGGTGCCAACTTTTAAAGAGAAAATGAGGAGGAACTAAACTGCGACTTGGGGGTTTTAGGCTTTTTTAACCTCCTGGAAGCGTTGGGTAATTGTAGCTCAACGCAGGAGTGAGGTCAGATAAACAGGGGAGAAGAGCGTGATGCTTAATTGCACAGGCACTGGCTTAGCGCGGCGGTGCCCTCTCAGCTACATCGGTGACACCAAGGAGCTCATTAGCGGGGTTATCATGTAACAGTGATCTAACAGTGTATAATCATTCTGCAGCCCACTGAGATATGGAGGTGAACTCATCTAGAAGGGAAAATGATACAGCTGGAAACAAGGATTTCTGCAGCACAGGAAACCAGGATTTCTCCTGATGAACAGGAAGGAAATACAGCCCATCCGTGTCTCCTTTGGATGGATCCTGATGTTAAGAACACTGTGTGAAAGGCTTTTCCCAGCCTGGGTAACTTACAGCTTCCCAGCATTCACCTTGCTCTGCAGAGGCAGAATCTGACCCACACAGCCAGATTGAAGTTTCTGATCAAGCAAGCCCATGACAGCAATATCTCCTGCTTCAGAGGGAAGCAGATATTGCTCTCTGTGCCTCTGCCTTGACTGGCGTTTGCAATACGTGCCAGCACCAGGACAAGTCTGTAAGGTCCTGAGCTGATCCCTGCTTCCCCCATCCTCGGGAGATGCGGCCTTGCTGAGCACAGAGCAATTCAATGCACTGAGGACCCTGTGCAGGGAAAAGGGAGGAGAAATGGAGTTTCTGGCCTTCTAACATGATATCTGCTGCATTAGAGCCAACGATCCTTCCCTGCATTGAAATTGCAGGAGTGAATGGGGAAGTGTGGACCCTGATAACTGCAAGCTTGCAGGGAGCAGTTCCCTTTGCTTGCCCCAGGCCTTCCCCATCCCAGCACTGCCACCACTTCTTTTTGGGTGTTTCTGCCCTTCATCAGCATCAAAGTGTCCTTTGCCATCATTCACTTGAGCTTTGCATAGTTAACTCTTTTAATTTTCCACCAATAAATCATTCCCTTCCAACCTTTAATCATTTTCAACGCTGTCCTCAAGAGTTCCTTCAGGATGATGACACCCATCAGGGACCCAGTTTATTAATAGATGGCAGAGCCCTTCCAGCGCTGAGAAACTGTCTGAAAAGTGCAAAGGGAAGAGAAGATCAGGTTTAACCGTGGGATGGGGCAGCCACATTTGCCTCAAGAGGAAAAACTGAGCAGCAAGTGGGAGAGAAGCCTGCATTCACCTTGGAAATGGCATGAGCAAAGGGGCCAGAGGTTCATGCTGGCACGCGTCTGGATACGGGCCCTCTAGATCTGGGGCAGCCCCATAAATTGCAGGTCAGACTCACGGTGCAGAGGTAGTAGCAAGTGTAACACCACTCACAGCTTTTTATGGCATGGAACAGTCATGGGGATCTCGTTTTGGTGGAAAATGTGGGTACAGGTTGGGTCCTGCATCTTGACACATCAGTGCAGGTACCTGGGAAGAAGTGCCCCTGTGCTACTCAGTGCAGATACAGTCATTGCTGTTGATGGATTCTGCTCACCCTAAAGCAAGCATCTGCCCATCAGTAACCCTGTTCTCCACTGGACTCTGTTCAGCTGCCTTTAGCATCCTGCTTTGCCTCCAGGGCTCTTCCACACCTGGGGCACCTCCAGCCCGGCTCTAGGCACCCAGAGATGCCATTAAATTGCTTGTCTCAGTCTGGCAGCCTGTCTATGAGCATCTGAAACCATGTGAGAACCCTGGGGTATCTCAGACATCCAGCTGCAGAAGGGGGGCAGACACAGACCCTGTGGGGACATGTCCCGTGCTGGACTGGCTGGACCAGGTGGGATCACAGAACCACAGACTGGTTTGGGTTGGAAGGGACCTTAAACTTCACCCAGTTTCAAGCCCCTGCCACGGGCAGGGACACCTTCCACTAGAGCAGCTTGCTCCAAGCCCTTTCCAAGCCGTTCCCCTCGTCCTGCTCCTACAGGCCCTTGTCCAAAGACCCTTTCCAGGTTTCCTGTAGCCACTTTAGGCACTGGAAGGCTGCCAGTGTCCCATCTCCCCTCTTTACCTCCTTCTGTCTCAGACACACTTCATTTTGGCTCACTGGGGAGCTGCTCTCACCTCCTTGGAGCTGAGCTGGTGCCCATCCACATGGTGCCATGACCAGCAGTGTGGGGCTGCACTGAGCACTAGGAGCAGAAGGTCAGAACTGGGAGCCTGATCGGATTTCCCCTGCAATAACTCATCCTTGGAGTTATTCCCCTTCTCCATAGACATCCACAGCTCCCCTTCCTTCAGAGAGGAGGGAACTCAAAGCAGGGCTTTGCAATGAGAGGATGTCACGTCCCTGTGCCAGGCCAGGGATGGGGTAAGGACATGGAACAGGTACAGCTCAGAGGAAGATTTATTAACCTCTTGTTCCCTTTTTCCAGCAGCTTCAAAGTCACCTCCGCGCTTCTGCATCGCATCCAAAAAGTTGCCGGTGCCGATAACATCTGACGTGGCTCTGATTTACCGACAAACTGCTGGGGAAAGCAAGCAGAGATAAAGGAAGTCAATTCATCTCGCTATTCCATGCGGATAGATCCATGCCCTTCGGTGTAAATCATCCAAGCTGCCTCTGTTATGAGCCCTTTGGCTGCAAGGAAGGTCCCTGCTCGACCTTCTGGGTAACATCACCGTGGCCTGGCTCACCCTGACTTCCCTTTTGAATGGTGTAACTGGGAAAACAGGGGTTTCTTTGGAACACAGGGACACTTGGGAAGGGAGAGACACGCTCCGGGATGACCTGGACAGGCTGGAAGTGTTGTTCCAAACCTCTTGCACTTTGATGAGTGTGAGAGGAGGAACATATTCATGCAGATGTTTTCCATAGGAATAAGACCACTGACCTTTCACTTGACAGCTATGCGGGTATTAAGCCATTTGTGGGCTCAAGCTGCTTCACATGGAAGGTGTCAGAAGCAGTGTATGAAGCAGTTATGCTTCTTTTTGGTAAAAGGAAATGAAAAAGGCCTCAGATGACAACAGCCAGGAGGAAAGCCCCATGGAAAGGTTGAGGATGAGGGACTGAAATCAGCTGCAGAGGCTGAGGAGGTGCGACCAAGGCTGAAAGGCACTCGAGAGCTAAGGAGAGCCCCAAAGTCTTCTGCAGCACACTCAGGAGAGAGCTTTGGGCGTTCATGAGTCGCTAGTGCTCAATATGGTGCAAGGACTTTGCCTTCAGGACTCAAAGACATTTAGGAGGTCTTGCTCTGCTTGGCTGTTCTTGGTCACCCCTTCCTTGCAGCTCACTTCTAATGGCACCAAGCCAGACCAGTGAAACAAAATGATCCAGGTTAAGAGAATTCCAGCCTCAATAACCTGATTTCCAGCAGGAAAGGGGTGGATGACACCCTCAAAGGCTTGGGCCAGCAGCAGGCTGGTGAGATGGAGGTGCAGGAGGGGAACCTGCACCTCCAATTCTGTGTGTGCTCACATCCACGTGGAGGAAGCAGATGGGCTTTGCAGGCAAACGGTGTTACATCAGTGGTCCTCCCATCCATCTTCTCCAAGAGAACAAGCACCACAGCAAATATTGGCTCAGAGGTGGAGTGGAGAATGGGGCTGTCTGTGTGTATCGCTCCTGGTTGTGCTGTGCTTCCTAAAGACTTACGTCATGGGGCCAGCAGAGAAAGTCAGAAATGGAGCAGGAGCACTTCAGATATTCCTGGGTTGATGCAGGAGAGGTTTTAAGAGGGGATAAGCTGGGGACCTCAGCTGGTGGAGAGCAGGGAACATGCATGGTTAAGGAAGGAATAATCATAGAATCATAGAATGCTCATCCAGTTCCAACCCCTGCCACGGGCAGGGATGCATTACACCAGACTATGTAGCCCAAGCCCCTGTGTCCAGCCTGGTCTTGAACACTGCCAGGGATGGGGCAGCCACAGCTTCTCTGGGCACCCTGTGCCAGCGCCTCAGCACCCTCACAGGGAAGAGCTTCTCCCTTATCTCCAGCCTGAACTTCCCCTGTTTCAGTTTGAACCCATCACCCCTTGTCCTATCACTGCAGTCCCTGATGAAGAGTCCCTCCCCAGCATCCTTGTAGCCCCCTTCACACACTGGAAGCTGCTCTGAGGTCTCCACACAGCTTCTCTTCTCCAGGCTCAACAGCCCCAGTGTTCTCAGCCTGTCCATTACCAGTCCTGCAGAAGTAAAGTGCTGTGGGATGGATGTGTCTCCAGTCAGGCATTCCCAGAGATTCCCACTTCCACTTGCACCTTCAGATTCACAAACCTGCTGCGGACCTTGGCCGCACATGGGGAATATCTGCTCTGAGGGGAATGAGGAGGCAGAGGATGTGTCCTCTCCTCCTGGACTACCTCTGCCCTGAAGGGTGATGTCAACCCTGGTTATACCTCATGTATTTCTACTCCACTGTTACCTTCTATTCCTCTCCAGTGTAAAACTGGGGGGACACACACACAACAATGATGATGATGATGACGAAGATGACTTCTTCTTTCACTCCAAACAGAGAACTGGGGCAAAGACCCCAAGAAAAAGCCTGCTAACAGCTTTTGAGATGGATTCCAAGCTGATGGAAGAGCCTGCGCTGCTCCTTGCAGGAGTGGTTGGACCCCCATCCCTGCCAGCACATGCTGCTCCAAGGATGCACATCGCCTCCATCCCAGATGGGATGCGCGCTTGCTGCTTTAACACCACAATCTGAACTCTTGGCTCCCAAGATCCTCCTTATCTCTTGAGCTCACAAGTGGTCACCATTTGCCACAGAAATGCTGCTGTTTTGCTGGTGTTCCCTGACTCTGACCCTGTTTTCTCCTTTCTCTCTGTACCCTCCAGGCTCTTACCTGGTGCAGAGCTTTCTTGGTAGTATCTGCTATAGAAACGCTCCTGCCTTTGCACATCTTAGAGTATCCAGGGCAAACTCTTGAGTACTGGCAACTGGAGTGTCCTTGGACCCCTTTGGGACACCACAAATACCTTCCAAATATATCCAAACCAGACATGAACACACACATTTTCCTCTTCTCCCATCAGTGTTTAACCAGCACAAACCCTCCCTGGCTCCTGTCACTAAAGAAAGCAGCAGGTCCACAGGAGCTCTGCTGTTTGTATTTGTCTCTGACCAATATTTGCCCGTGGCTGTGTGACAACTCATCTGTTTAACCCGCGAGCTGTTGCAATCGATGCTGCGTCTTGTGATGGTTTGGAGGTGGGCTTGGCCATGGGTTTTGCAGGGACATGGCATTAGGCTGTTCTCCCCAGTGAAAAGACAAGATGAAGATGAGATGGGGATTGGTTTTGTGGCATCCTCTTGGGTTATGAGTAAATCACTTCCCCCCTATCATACAAGGCTGGATGAGGAAGTAGGCAGCTGAACATCGCCTCGGTTCCCCTTGCAGGGCTGCACCTAGGGTACACAGCCCAGAAGAAGCCTGTGTGCTCCTGAAGAGGTGGGCAGGGTGGTACAGGGCATGTGAACCAGCACCAGGTACTGGGGTTTAGACAAGGAAGACCCAGGCTGAGGTCTTGGCCCCCAGCCCACCTCCACACACTGTATAAAACACCCCCATGCCCTCTGTTAAGCCTTTTGCACTTGGCTGCTCACCTCTCCTCCTGTCTTCTAGGAGGTACCAAAGGATGATGCTGCTGCAGCCTTGGAGTGCTGCAGTGCAAACCCTGCCCCTGGAACGCAACACCTGCTCCCTCCCATTCATTAAACACAAACCTGCTTCAGTGCTGTGCCTGGGAGAAGGTGGCTTAATCCTTATCACCAGAGGAGAAATCCATCACACCAGCAGCAGTGGCGAAATGGAAATGGGAAGATGCATAATTCATGATGGAGCAGGCACAATTCAGAAGGTGTGCTCAGCAGCAGCCACCACCTTGCTCTGCACGCTCGGGCTGATGTCAGGTCATATGGGATTAGGCAGACATCAAGGGTTTTGGGAACCTTTTGTCCTCCCAGACCTCGTCTGCACATCCAGAGCCCTCCTTCCCTCGAGTTACTTGCAGAACCTGCTTGTGTCAGAAAGAAAAGGGCTTATTTACACATAAATGAGAAAGCAAATCTCCGCAATAGATGTCAGAGGCAGCAAGGAGCAGGGGGTTACTGGCAATTTCCTTTCCCTTTGCTTTGCAAAGGCAGAGACAACCCACAGGTTCTCCCACTCTTACCCCAGCGGGGCAGGGATATGGACTGGGAAACGGCATGAGCTGACACTGGACACTGATCCCTGCAATAGGACAGCTTCACTGTGGGACCGAGATGTGCACAGAGAATAGAGCAGAGCCTTGGTGCTGTGGGTTGAGGGGGCATCCCTGAGCACTGGACAAGGCAAAGCATGCACAGAAAAGCACTTTATTCCTGCCTGGGCTTCCCAAATCCCCTTCTTGGGTTCCTAAATAGCCATTCCCATTGAATAAAAGCAAGTCTACTTGTCTTCATCACATCAGTGGGACCCAAAGCATGGTGAAGATGCAGGGATCAGAAAGGATGTGGATGACCCCATGGAAATGTAAATTTCAGGGGAGTTTGTGCTCCCAAGCCCTGTATGGGAAACCCACCACTTCTTTTGGGCATCTTTCCTGCATTAGGGGAGGCAAACTCTGGGATTCTTCCAATGGGAAGCATGGGAAGGATGAAAACCCCAGTCTGGTCCCCCCCCCCCCCAACACTTGACTCAGGCTTAAAATACCTAAATAACCGTCCAGGTTCTTCCCAACCCATCCCAAAGGAGGGGGATTCTCCTCCCCCTGCTCAGATCCAAGCCAAAGGCAGATTGACGACAAGCCATCAGCGATGGACAGTGAGGAGGGAAACGGAGGACTTGGCACGACTGATCCCACAGGAGCTTCCCGGTTCCATCACCCGCAGCCCTGCTCCCCAGAGACAAGTTCTCTGCGTGAGAAAAGAGCTTTTTCTCACCTTTCCCCCCACTTATTACCTCCAAAAAGCTGCTCAGCTCCCGGGGTACTCATTGAGAAAAGCTTGAGCAAAGCAGCCAGGCAAAAGCGGAGCCAGAGGGGAAACCTGGCCCGGTGCTCAATCACAGCGGCCCATTCTGGCAGTGACAGGGGCAGCATTTCATCAGGGAAACGAGCTTCCTGCGCAGCACAAGTCAATTCCCATTAGCACCAGCGCTGGCTCCAGCAGCTGATTCACTGCAGCCGGCCCAAACGAGCTTTGTGCAGTGGCCAGGAGCGCATCGAGCATCCTCTCGGCTGGGCTCCTGCTCTTGCTGAGGGCTCGAGAGCCCTCTGCTGTCCGCTCATCCGGCCCTATGGACTTGTAGGACGTAGGACTGGGGGTTTGCTGCCTCCCCATCAGCTCTGGCCACCTCTCCAGAGCCTAGCGCTGAAGGTCTGGGGTGGACATGGTCAACGTGGTGATAGATTCATCAGTTCCCCATCGGTGGGTTCGTGTGGCTTCAGGATATATGAGGGTTTAACAAAGGCAGGGAAGGAGACTGATGGGGCTTTCTGGTGTCCAGCACAAAGCCACTGAGGTCTAAGTGGTTCTTTCTCCTGCATGAGCATCACGTTCCCTTGTACCCAGTCTCCATCATCTGCAAGAGCTCCGCTCCACCCGTGCAGGTTTCTCTGTAACAAAGAGCTGCTGAACCACTTTGGGCCATCAGGATGACCCTGGGCCTGGCAGACTCATTGCATTCTCCTTTGGACATGGAGAAAGCTCCTCTGGAAGGTTAGAAAGCTTCTGTACTCCAGCCACTAAGGCTTTCATGGCTTTCAAGGCATTCAAGGCTCAGAATCTGCCTCCAACATCAACACACAACTGGAGCACTCCCCAGTTTGCCTTCTGCTAGATAATCTTAGGCATCATAAATGAATTATTAACACAGTGCTTATCTACAGCATAATAAATGTGTATTAAATGCTCATATTACACGTAGAGGTGCTATGAGAGTTGGATAACCTATACAATTACCAGCCCAGAGGTTGTAATCTCATTCTAGTTATCACAGATATCACTTCAGCTCATTTATATACACACAAAAACCCCTATGAGAGTATTAGTGCTGTGGCTGTACTATCGTTACTGCGAGTCTTGAGCAATGGAGATCATGGTGAGCTGGAATAGAGGGCAGGTTTGGCTGGATTCAATAATTCATATCTGTATAAAACTAAATGGTGAGAGGGAGGATTCCACACAAAGTTGTCCCCAGAGCCAGAACTACTCGCTCGTGCTTGGCTGTGTTACCTTAGGCAGCAATGAGAGTTTTATTCTTTGTTTTACTAGAGGTATATAAAAGCCTCGTTATTCAGTTCCTCTGGTAATACATTATTGATATGTGACATCTCCTTTTTCGCAGCTCTTGCCCTTATCTGGCCCATTTTGGGTGCCTGGTGCCCCTCTGGAATGGGGGGTGCTCCTTGGGTTGAGGGGCTGCCCTGCTATGTCCAGAGAGACAAGGACAGAGATGCTCCAGCCCCATGGCCACAACACTTCCAGATGCAGCTCTAATTATGGGGTGAAAGTTGAGTCTGGTGTGATTTTGGGGCAGTTTCCTCTATTTCCTGCATTCTTCCCATCTCAAGGCTCCTTTCCACCCAAGCACAAATTGCGTTGCTTGTCCCATACCATCAGCGTCCCTGTTGGAAATCAGGGAGGGAGTATGGAGCTATATGGAAAGGAAACTGAGGCTGGGGTCGTGTGTGCATCTGGGATCCAGTGCTGGCTTTCTGTAGGGAATCCCATTTCAGTAATCCATTAGTACTGAGATCTTGTAAAGCCAAAACCTGAGTCTGGGCTCAGGTTGGAGCAGTCATCTCCGCTCCAGCAACTGCTCCTAACATCCAAGAGACCCCAGACTTCACACCTGCTTGCAAATCCAGCTCTGCTTGCAGTTTTCCTGCCCAAACCCAGCTTTTCCTACCCGGTCCAGGCCTCCCTGCCCACTCACACTGGGCCATGTGCTGGGGTCAGCCAAACCATCCTGAATGGGGGGGGGGGGAATTTCCTGCCTCTTGCCCTGGTGCAGATCACATCCTGAGTGCCAGCCACATGCATCCCACTGATCCCAATCACGGTCACTTCTCCAGCCCTGCACCAAATCCAGGCTCTTGCCTTCACTTGCAGGCGCTGCCTGGTCCATGCTATGTAATTTACCCCCTCAAATGCTCCTGGAAGTCAGCTCTCACCCTCCCTCTTCCTTCTCCTCCTTCTTCCCTCGCCCCTGCTCTCTAGCGCCCATCACATAGGGATCCCATCCACCTTGTTGCACAGCGACTCACAGTGGTGTTTGCACCCCAACCAGCACAACGTTTTGTGCCTTTCCCATTGCCCATCCCCGTGGATGCATTTGATGCCATTAGTAAGAGCTGGGATTAGAGCAGTGTAAATGAATGGGATGCTCCCATGAAGCATATTGCAAAACACCAGATGCCACCAGGCAAGAAGCAGGTCTCAGATGTTGGAGCCAGGCTGTGGCTTTGCTCTAACTGCAGAGAGGAGAGAAGGGGGAGGAAAAGGGGTGAATAACCACGTTTTCCCTCCTCTGAATGTTACTGATTAGCATCCAAAATCTAATGAAAGCGGAACAGGGATCTGCTCTTGTTTGTACCCCGTAATGGATCATGATGCCGAGGCGGCTGGACTCTGGATGGGGAGATGGAGGGTAGTGGTAATGTGACAAGAGCTAATGAAACGTAACCAGACTTTCATATAATTAAAGGCAGTAATTGCTGGCAGGGTGGCTCATGGAGAACGATGGGCTGGGGGTGGGCAGGCTTGATTAAAACTGGGGACTGGCTACAAGTGATTAGATTAAACTCAATTAACTGTAGAGTTGCTGTCTGGCATATGGAGGATAATTCAGTTATGTAAGTGGCAGTGGGATTTGCACTTGGCAACTGTTGTTCCAGTGCAGCAGACCAAGCTTAGGCAACCTGGTCATTGAACAGCACAGATTGCTCATCCTGGGGGGGGGATTGGGTCACACAATGAAGGAAGAACCCTCAGCACAGGGCTGTTGGCTCAGCAGCAGGGAGGAAGTCCCAAAGACGGCTACAAACCCCCACGATTCCCTGGTTATTTGTAACCAGGAGCTCTTTTCATTACGCTTTTAAAGACCGGTTGGATTAAGGAAGCTTTAGAGGAATTCAGCCTGGCCGGCGCTGCATCCTCCCTCCTCCCGAGAGCCTGCTGGCGGTGGTACCCATTAGCGCTAATGCAAGCGCATTAGCACGTTGAAAGGATTCCTGTGTTACAGCATCCCTGATGACTTCATTTCTTCTTCCTTCTTTAGGGGAGTGGAAGCCTGCAGAGTGAAGGCAAAGAGCTGCAAAGCAGCATTGGGGCAGGGGTGAGTCTTGACCTTAGAGCAGCTCCAGTGCCTAAAGGGGCTGCAGGAAAGCTGGAGAGGGGCTTGGGACAGGGGCCTGTAGGGCCAGGCCAAGGGGAATGGCTTTAACCTGCCCGAGGGGAGACTGAGCTGAGCTCTTAGGCAGAAGCTCTTCCCTGGGAGGGTGCTGAGGCGCTGGCACAGGGTGCCCAGAGAAGCTGTGGCTGCCCCATCCCTGGCAGTGTTCAAGGCCAGGTTGGACACAGGGGCTTGGAGCAAGCTGCTCTATGGAAGGGGTCCCTGCCTGTGGCAGGGGTTGGGGCTGGATGAGCTTTAAGGTCCCCTCATCCCAAACCAGGCTGGGATTCTATGATCTGTTCTGGAAGAGCTCTGGAGATCTCTCATACCAGCAAAACCACTGGTGCTTTCTGTAGAAGCAGGAAAAGTCGATTTAGGTCAGAAATGACTCTGTATAGAGCACAGCAGCATCTCCTGAGCCATCTGCCAGGCACCGAAGCCAAACTCTGCTTACAGCCTGCCGAGGCTTTAAAAAAAGTAAACTGTCTGGTTTTCGTTCAGAGCTTTCAAACCTCTTCTGCTCTTTATAGGGTCTGTTTAAACATGGCTCCACTAAGCTGCTGCCCATCAGAAATAAGCTCTTGGTTCTTGATGTCAAGGAGAAAATTAACCCTGCTTCTGCCTCTCTGCTGCAGGAAGGCTGAGTTCCTGCATGGGAAGAGGCCCTTGGTTTGAGTCCTCATGTCTAACGTCAGCTTTGATGGGGTGAACGCATCTTCCGTTGCCCGCTGCGCACCCCAAAGGTGCAGAACGACTGCATTGACAGGCTGAGAACACTGGGGCTGTTGAGCCTGGAGAAGAGGAGCGGCGTGGAGACCTCAGAGCAGCTTCCAGTGTGTGAAGGGGGCTGCAAGGATGCTGGGGAGGGACTCTTCATTAGGGACTGCAGTGATAGGACAAGGGGTGGTGGGTTCAAACTGAAACAGGGCAAGTTCAGGTTGGAGATAAGGCAGAAGCTCTTTCCTGTGAGGATCTTCAGGTCCCTTCCAACACAAACCAGGCTGTAATCCTCTATGATTCAATGAACCAGCGTTGGTAATCTCCAAACAGATCCTCTGCTCTTCCCTTTGTCTGCTCTTATGGTTAGTTCTTGTGCATTGGTGCAAATTCCCTCTTTTCCCAGCTGTGGGGCCAGCACACTCTCCACTTTAACCCTCCATTCCTTACCCATAGCCCATCGGTTTCTAGATCTCAGCTGAGATCTTCCTTCTTGCTCCTTTTCCTCCTTCCTGCGGCCAGCATTACCCTGCAATCATCTGGATGCCTTTTTGGGGGCCACGGAAGTGCCACAGAGCCGCGTTATTGCCGTATGAATCCCTCCCTGCCGTGTGGAAGGTCTGCAAATCACCAACAAGGCAGGCTTCCGAGTGAAATCTCTTTCATTATGGAGAGATGGAGAATCATTGTCCTGCCTGAATGAGATGCAGCAGATTTATTGTCCTGACTCAGCCAGCAGGTTTATGTGGAGGAGGTAAGGTCAGGACAGGGTTTATAAACGCTGTCGATATTCCTCCTCCAGCAGGTTTTCCCTCTGACGTAGCAGTTCAGCAATGCTGGGTCCTTGTTTGATGCCTTTAATAAAGCCAGAAGGACACAGATGTCGAGAGATAATTCACTCCTCTGCCCTGAATCAAGTGGCAATCCACACCGTGGATTGCATCGGCGCAGTCTCAAGGCTGATGCTGGGAAATCATTCAGTTCTCCCCAGCCCGTGGGTCATACCCAGCCCCGGATGTGGACAAAACCTATTTTCTCTTCTGAAATCCTTTGTATCTGCAGCTTTTCCTGTTCATAATCAGGAAACCAAATGATCTTGCTCTGGTTTTGGTTTAAAGAGGACAACGCTCTGGGCTGCTTTGGGACTTTTGCTTCTGAATTATGACATGCTTAAATTAAAACCAAAGCAGTTCCAAAAGGTAAATTGAGCCTGTTCCATTTCAGAACACTCTGCTCTGGGGGTTTTTCGATGGTTTCTTGAAATGAAACGTATCTTTGAAATGCTGCTCGTTGAATGAGCCCAAATTCCCCTTCAGGCACAAGATCATTATGAACAGCTCTCATTAGCTTTCACAAAAGCATATTTAGATGTAGCCAGCATTATCATGGAAATAAGCCCTGGAACATCTCCTGCCAGAGATGGCAAAGCTCAGTGGGTCACCTTGTCTCCATCTTTTGGTACCTTGTCCTCCGTCACGGAGAATATCCATGGATTCTGCAGTCTCTTGGTCACCTTCAGGTGGGCTAACCTATGGCACAGCTTTTTCCCAGCTAGAGGGTGGCTTATAGAGGGTATCTTCACTCTGCCCAGGGCATTTGTAGGGGAAAGACCTCTTCTAAAGCCAGCTGGGCTTGGACAAGTCAATTGGCTCTGCCCCAGGTGGAGGGTCAAGCAGAAGGACTTGGAGCTGTGGGGAGACTGAGCTGAGCTCTTAGGCAGAAGCTCTTCCCTGGGAGGGTGTTGAGGCGCTGGCACAGGGTGCCCAGAGAAGCTGTGGCTGCCCCATCCCTGGCAGTGCTCAAGGCCAGCTTGGACACAGGGGCTTGAAGCTGCTCTAGTGCCCATAGCAGGGGTTGGAGCTGGAGGAGGTTTAAGGTCCCATTCCAAACCATTCCATGATCCTCTATGATTCTATGAAGGTTCCTTTAGGTCCATGATACTCCAAGGCAGGCTCTGTGCATGGGCTCTGCAGGTTCCAACCCTAACATGACACCCCAAAAGCAGAGTCCCATCTGCCCTTTGTTCTCCCCCTCTCCTCTCCATGGGACCTGCACTGCAGACCTATAGCTGAAAATACCCTGTGGGTAAAACCCAGCCTGTGGTCAAAGAGGGTGATGCAACCAAAGCAAGATCCTGCACCAGACCAGGGATGGGTGGGAGGCATAGAATCATAGAATCCTAGAATGGTTTGGGTTGGAAAGGACCTCAAAAGCATCCAGTTCCAAGCCCCTGCCATGGGCAGGGACACCTCACACTAAACCATGGCACCCAAGGCTCTGTCCAACCTGGCCTTGAACACTGCCAGGGATGGAGCATTCACAGCCTCCCTGGGCAACCCATTCCAGTGCCTCAGCACCCTCACAGGAAAGAATTTCCTCCTTAGATCCAATCTAAACTTCCCCTGTTTCAGTTTGAACCCATCACCCCTTGTCCTGTCACTGCAGCATGGCCGGGGTGTGCCAGGATGGGAGATCTTCCAAAGGCAGAGTCCATTATGCACCAGGTACTGGTACCACGAGCTCAAGCTCACTGCTAAACATCACCAAGGGCTTGTTGCAAAGCTCCCCACAACCAGTGAAAGGACTGCCCTCTAACAACTGGCTTTGGACCACGGCCTCAGCTTCACCCCCAGCTTAGTCAGAGCCACCACTATGGATGTCTATGATGCTTTTTGTCCTCGGATCACCAAACCACGGCTCTTCACCATCCTTTTGCTCTCAGATAACCCAGCCACGGACAGCTGACACGCTTTTGCTCTCAGGTCACTCCAGAGCACACGTTCTATTTATAGGCATCCCAGAACAGCTTGTGAAGAAATCAACACCCACCTGAAGCCTCCCAGTGCCTGATGTTTGCTGATGATGCTCTGTCAGCTCCATGCTGAGTAGCTGAGCCGAGGAGAAGCACAGCTCCCTCCAGATGGTGAGAGCTGCTGTCAGCTCAGATAGGGAAAGAGCAGCTGAAAAGGAGATACAAACTGGCAGGAGGCAAGGTAGACGTGGAAATCACTTGTGATGGGTGAGGTCTGTCACTACCTGTGAGCAGCAGCCTGTGATTACCTGTCATCAAGCAGCCCCTGCTGAACCTAATTGCAAACCTGATCTAACATGTTTTCAACAAGGCTCTTGGCAGCAGCAAGGAAGCAGGCGGCTGCAGGGAAGTGCCAGGAAGCTCTATGGGATTAGGGGACAGCAGGTTTCTGAGGGCAGCAAAAGGAGGTCAGGTCTTGGGCTAACATGGGGCTGAACCAATGCTTTGAGTTGGCAATGCGAGGGGATAGGTGCAAGCTCAGCAGAAGTGCAAGCCCTTGGGAGATTTCCTCTTAATCATAGAATCATGGATCACAGAATTCCAGGTTGGAACAGACCTCAAGGATCATTGCTCCAACCTCTCCAGGCACAGCCTGACCCACACTGGATGCCCAGCACCCTGTGCAGCCCCATCTTAACAGGGTCCAGCCCTGGGGAGTCACCACTGCCCTGGGGACATTATTCCAGTGGCTGCTTGTTCCCAGTGGGAATCTCCCAGCAGTAACTTGTGCCCATCACCCCTGGGCTTTCCCATGGGACTCCTTGTCCAAAGGGAGCCTCCATCTTCCCTGCAGCCATGCTTTAAATACTGGAACTTCTCTGTCATCCCCCTAGGGCACTAAGAAGCAGAAATGAAGCAAAGCATGATACCCCTTTTGTTCTGGGAACATCTGCAGCTTGTGCTAAGCGTCCTCCTGGGATCCCTGCAGGTGGACACTACCTGAGGTGGCTGCTGCCCATGGGAAGGCCAGGATGCTCAGTGCTTTCCTTGCCTTGCACTCAAAACCCATGCCCATTTTACACGTGCCTTGAAACCCCATCAGGTTCAAGCCATCCCCCTTGGCCTGTCCCTACAGGCCCTTGGCCAAAGCCCCTCTCCCAGGAGGGTTGATTTTCCCTGCCCACAGCAGCTCTTCTGTCTGGGACCTGCCTGCGGAGGTGAGGCAGAGGTCCCTCAATGCTCTGCATGACTCTAGAGCTCCCCACAGCCAGACCACCCATAGATCAATGCCCCAGGCTCGTGGGGGGGGGCTCCAAACCCATACACACATCAAGGACTCAGATAAGGTATTTCTGAACCTGAGCAGCTTCCCGTGTTTGGGTGATGCAGCATCTGAGATAGGGAGCCCTTTGGGAAGAGGCTGCGCTGCAGGACGCCCCAGGGAATGGGCAGGGTCTGGAAGCAGCAGAGTTGTGTTATCTAGGTTTTCCCTCTTATTTGCACAATTCAGTCTCCTGTTAGCCCGCATGAGAGAGAAGCTATTGCAATCCTAATTAAATGTCACATACATTTAACAGAGCTCAAGTCTCCATCCCACACTCCCAGCTGGCTCCAGCACAGCTGAGATCAGACTTCACAGCCTGTGAAAGGATGGGAGGGCAGTTGCTGTTTATCACAGCTGTGATTGATGCCTGCAGTCAGTTCATGGTAGAACGAAGGGAGTTCAGGCCGTACGATGAGGGTGTATATTTGGAAGATGAAATAGTACCTTGTGAGCTGTTAAGCATCATAACATTAGCTTTGGGGAGTGTAAATAAGAAGTATAACATGAGGGTTGGTGAGTCACCCTACCAGGGAGCTGTTCTCTATCCAATAACGTGCCTGTTTTCTCTTGAGGGAAGAGTTGGAGCTGGGTGACACTTCCATTCAGCCCTTTCACACCAGCATCTGCCCTTCTGCAAGCTCCATAGATGGCTTGAATGAGTGACTCCTTCATTCCCCTGCACCAGATGGGGGAACAGGACCGTGAGCATGGATGGGGAGTGGTTTGGCCCCCAGATCTGCAGGCTTGCTGGTGGCAACGCTCTCCAAACACTGCTGAGCACATCCCATCTCCCTTTGGTGGATGTGGGCTCTTCATAAGAGACTGTAGGGATAGGACAAGGGGTGATGGGTTCAAACTGAAACAGGGGAAGTTCAGGTTGGAGATAAGGCAGAAGCTCTTCCCTGGGAGGGTGCTGAGGCGCTGGCACAGGGTGCCCAGAGAAGCTGTGGCTGCCCCATCCCTGGCAGTGCTCAAGGCCAGGTTGGACACAGGGGCTTGGAGCAAGCTGCTCTATGGAAGGGGTCCCTGCCCGTGGCAGGGGTTGGGGCTGGAGGAGCTTTAAGGTCCCTTCAACCCAACCCATCCCAGGATACTATGAAAATGGCCTGCATGTCCCTTCACCTGTGGCAGGGTTTAGCCTCAAGCAATATGAGCTTTCCATGGACAACAGAGGGCCAACTGCATCGCAATTACTTCTGCTGTTGCAGTGATGAGGAGCTCCCTTGGATGCTCCATCCCATCACTGTGTAGATGCTGGGTGGAAAAGCAGCGTTGCTTTCATGGGCAGCTAATGTCCCTGGTGGATGGAGAGGGCATCTTCAGCCAGGTGGAACTGCCAGGGAGCAGTTTTGGTGGGATCATTGGTCATACATCCCTGCGAACCCAACTGCCCTTTGGAGCTCATGAGGGATCAGAGCTCAGGACTGATCCAAGGAGGGACTTAGGAGAGACTAAGGATGTGGCTGCACTGAACTTTGTGCAGGAAAGTGAAGGAAACAATGGAAATAAAACCAAAAGCTGGTCTCTAGGAGCTCATCCATGCCCACCATCTCCTAGGCCAAGCTGAGCCAGGCTTTCCATGCTGGAGAAGCAATGGTATGGAGAGCAGGGATAGAAAACCAGGGAGGAGCAGTTCACGGTGCTGTTGAGGCAGAGCAATCAGATCAGAGCTTTGGGTAATGGCACAGCATCATTATGGGCTGGCTGAGGCATGATGCTTACTAATTGACGATGATTAGACCTTGACACATCCCCAGGTGGTGGGGAAAGACGTTGCAGGGAATGAGTACATGAGAGCAAGGTGCTCCCGGAGGTGAGGACTCAACTCTCTGTGGTCTGAGGCCACAAACCCCGGAGCAAAGGGTGATGCTTTCTCTGAGTAATAGCTTCAATTATGAGTATAGCTCCTGCTCTCTTTGTTTTAGGGCAAAAATGGGACCAGTGACCTCTTGTCTCCCAGTTTCTCTCGGGCTGCCTCTCCTCAGCCAGTAATGCATGTTTAGTGAAAGCTTGAGCAATCACAAGCAGCACGCAGCTGAAACTCCTACTGACGAGCTGATACCCATTGTAAACTCAAGGTCTTTTCTCCAGGTGGAAAGCATGGATATCAGGAAACAGAAGCCCATTTAATACCAGCCTGAAAGCAATGGATAAGTCTCCATCCAGCAGTTAAACCCTGATAATGATCTCCTCCCTCAAGCTTTGCTTTCCAAAGTCATAAAGCCCTTCTCTCCCAACAGCATGGAGCTTTTAGGCAGCAAATGATGGCTTTATGGGTGGAGGGGACATAAATAGGACCAATTTGTTTCATGCCTGGAGGGATAGCTCTTTTCTGGCAAACAAATGTCAGGAAGGCAGTGTGTGAAAATACAGCGTTCCCGCATATGGGCTGCTTTCCCTTCCTATCTCACCCCCTCTGAACCCTGCACAACATAAATACTAAGAGCCCTGTGTGCTTTTGGAGCAGGTACAGCGTTGTATTTAGGGGAACCAGAATGGATTTCTCCATAGGTGGAGAGGTCCTGGAGGAGCTTTTCCCATTAAGCCCAGCCTGTTCCCACAAGCCTTGGGTAAGTCCCTGAATACAGAATACACTTCTTCCAACCGTGGGGCACTGGAATCACAAAGAGGGGCCAGGATTGTTGCTTGCACAGCATCTCCCATGGGATGGACTTGAGACTTTCACTGTGGAGCTGCTCAAATCCCTGCGATGGGGAGAACCGGTCCCATGCACTCAGCTGAGTCCCAAAGCTTGATGAAGGAAAGCTTCCCCATTCCCCAGCACATACCGGTAGCTCAGAACAATACCCAGAGTCAGCAGTAAATGGGTTGAATAATTTAGTGGGCTCTGGAACATGGGAATGGCAAAAATAGGAAATCAGAGCTAATAAAGGCAAGCGGCAGTGGAAAATTCATTAAGCATTTTTTCAGACAAGAACATTTTGCCACTCGCAGGGAGAAAAAATGAAGCCAGAAAGGAGGGAAATTTTGTTCTACAGATGGAGGGGTTTGATAGCAACTGTAGAAAAAGCTGAAGAAACATTTGATTCAAGACTGGGAGGGAAAAGCTGTAAAAATGAAGTCTACAACTTGAGTTTTGATTTTCCGAGGCCCAGATCCATCCCTTTGGGTCCCGCCTGTGTGAGCAAGCTCTGGACCGGTGCCTTTCGGGGTGGAATGAGTTCCTACCCCTGAAGGTAGCTCACCTTTAGGGGTTCACCCTGCTTGAGGGCTGGGGTGGGTTGGAAGCTGGGTTCTTTGCACGAGTCTTGAAGCCATCACTTCCTTCCAGGAGTCCCGATCGTCTCGCTGTGATTTATCAGTTATCACCTCCCTCCATCCCTCTGCTTCCCCAAGCCCTTTGCTGTCTCTGCAGGGGATGTTTTGCAGGTTTTATACCACTGCTGCACCCTTGGAGACGTGGCTCAGACTCAACTTGAGCTGGGCAGGGTCCCACTGACTCCACATCGTTCAAAATGCAATAAAAAAAGGGTGAAAGAGTTGTTCTTCTTCCCTTTAGCTCCCCAGCACCTCTCACATCCCTGCCCAGCCCTGACCTTGGACTCAAAGTCCTGTTCTGCACATTGGTAGCACCTACTACCTGCAGAGCCCCAAGTGCTCTCCTGCATCAGTTACTAACTGCAAGCCACCCAAGCACCACGCTGCATTGGTGCTGCAGCACTTTGGGCTGATGAATCAAAGTCAGGAAGCTCGAGGAGACCCCCCAGTGCTCCCTAAACCCTGCAGCACTGCTGGGAGTCAGGGCAAGCAGATTCCATAGCGTGGTTTAATGGGGGCTGAATGGGAAGAGTTATACCTGAAGCAGGGAAGCTTCGTGGTTGTAACTTAACCCAGAGGCTGCTGATGCTTGTGATTGTTAAGGTCAACACTGGAGGTATAGCAAGGGACACGTGTTCCTCCTCCTCCATGGTGACAAAGCCCTTCATAAAACCACCCAAGATCTCCCTCATCCAGCAGCCACCATAGCCCAATGCCATCTCACAAGGTAACAGTGCTGGTAACATCCCCGTGTCCATAGCTCTCTGTCTCTCTGCACAGGTTCCCTCTCCTGGCAGGATTAGATTCCTTAGAGGCCCCCAGGTCTCCTGTTTCATCATTCTGGGCATAGCAAGTCCATCAAACCTAAGTGAAATTGAGCCCCAGCAGCAATTCCTCTTGAGACCTTTGACAGCAGGAATGCAAAGTGGGATCATTGGGATCATTTCAGTTTTGAAAGGGATAATATGGATTTAAAGGCAAGCAGCGCTCCCTCTTACCCCTTTGATATCCCACTTTGATCCCCCTTGTCTCTGCCTGCTTCCCAGTCCACCCAGCTCCCTTCTGGCACCCCTCCTGCACAGGCAAAGCTCCTTCCCTCTTCTAAAGCAACCCAGGTTCTTCTCATTTCCCCCATTGCTGGGCTGATTCCTGTCCTTGTGGTTGTTCCCGACCAGCTCCCTCCCCAGATTTCTTCCTTTCCCTTGTTGTTCCTGCAGGTTCTTTCCTTTCCTTTCCCTGGGCAAGCAAGACATCAGAGAGGTCTGAAGTTACCTGCAGTCATCTCACAAGGGGACAGCTTGTACAGCACATCCATGACACCCAGGAGGACCCGGGGAGGCGGATGGTTAGGCAGGGAGGGTTCCCATCTGGCTTCGGTGTCTTCTTGGAGATAAAGGATGGGTTTGAAATGCCTTGAACACGAGACTCCCTGACACTGTGACAGAGCTGACAGCCATCCACTGCCTCCAACCCGCTCATCTGTGGCCCTGATGTTAGTAAAGCATATGGTACCCATCCATCTCTCTAACAGCCCATGTCCAAGCTGACTGCCTCACCAAATCCGTTCAGCTCCTGAGCAGCCTCCCTGAGCTCCCGTTTACAAGCAGAAGCAGCAGCACCTGAATCAGGTCTGCATCCTTCATCCCACCCATCTTAGGTCCTGGTTATCTGCAGGAAGGAGGTTCTTGGATTCTCCTCCAGATGGTGGCCCTAAGGCAAGATGTCAACCCAGGATGAGCCCCAGGTGCTGCTTTGGTCCTGAGAGGGGTCTTTAAGGTTTACCTGCATGTATAACTATTATATCCTGCGTATATAGTGTTATGTACTGTTCTTCACTGCATATAACATATGCAACAGTATTTGTTAGCAGGGTTTGGATAAAGAGATGTCATCGAGCAATCGGTTTCCAGTGCAGGGCACTGGGTATCTCAGAGGTTCATCAATAGCAGTTCACAGCCTCTTGTTCACCTGGATTTCTCCATTTGTGCTTCATTTATCAGTAGCTCCCCCACTCCCCCATAACCTCCATCACAATCGCTGACACCTCTAGCACTGGGGAGCCCAAAGTGATGCAGAACCCTCACCACCTCTGCACTATGTGTCTGTGGTTGCCATCAGCGTGCACACATCTATGTTCCAGCCCAGTCACTTGGTGCTTTGGGGGCATTTCTGACACTGGTCTCACCTCTCTGCTGCCCAGGGGCAGAGTCCTGGTGCCTGCAGAGTGCAAACTTCCTGAGAACTTGTTAACAAAAAATCATGGAATTATGGCATGGTTTGGGTTGAAGGGAGCTTAAAGCTCCTCCAGCTCCAACCCCTGCCATGGGCAGGGACCCCTTCCACTGGAGCAGCTTGCTCCAAGCCCCTGTGTCCAACCTGGCCTTGAACACTGCCAGGGATGGGGCAGCCACAGCTTCTCTGGGCACCCTGTGCCAGCGCCTCAGCACCTCACAGTAAAGAACTTTTGCCTCAGATCCAACCTGAACTTCCCCTGTTTCAGTCTGAACCCATCACCCCTTGTCCTATCACTGCAGTCCCTGATGAAGAGTCCCTCTCCAGCATCCTTGCAGCCCCCTTCACACACTGGAAGCTGCTCTGAGGTCTCCACACAGCTTCTCTTCTCCAGGCTCAACAGCCCCAATGTTCTCAGCCTGGCTCCATACAGGAGCTGCTCCAGCCCCTGAGCATCCTCGTGGCCTCCTCTGGACTTGCTCCAACAGCTCCATGTCCTTCTTATGCTGAGGACCCCAGAACTGCACCCAGTGCTGCAAGTGGGGGCTCACGAGAGCAGAGCAGAGGGGCAGCATCACCTCCTTCACCCTGCTGGTCACGCTCCTTCTGATCCTTCTCAAGGTGCCAGGGGATTTAGTGGCAGATTTAGCAGTTATCTGCACTATACTCTGTTATAGGAGAGATCCTCCATGTCTCTATGAGATACAACAACCATTTCTCCTCCCTCTTGTCCTCTTCTCACCCGCAACCCTTTCTCTAAGCCCTTAAGTCTCTATTTCCTCCCAGGTCCTGGCTGTAACACCAGGATGGACCATTTGTACCACCCTTTCCCTCTCTGTGTTTGCACACTCCACTGATTCTGACATTTAAAGCACAAACAGACCAGGCTGAAAGCTTCTGGTCCTCACCAGAATATTGATGCCAAGGATGCCTGTGACCAGAGGAACTGATGTCTGCAGGCAAAATAGGTGTGAATAACCCAAAGTGCTTGCAAAGTCAACCCAGCGCGGGCACAGGGTGGAAACAAGAGGTGGTACCAACAGACCTGGGATGAAATCACCAAAGGCCAGGGAAACGTCCCCTCTGAGCACAGCTTCTGCCTTTGCAGGGGGAGGAATGGAGGAGTTTCAGCTCAGCCATGAGCTACCAAGAGGCCTTTGTCTGGGGAGCAGGGATGAGTGGGAAGTTTCACTGGTGGCAGATTTCTTACATGGGCTGGCCTGAGGGAAAACGAGGAGTTTGATCCTTTGGGGAACCCCAACTCCCACCTTCATCCCTAATGGGAACGTCAGGGCAGGAAAACTCCCCATGAGCAGAAGGACAAGGCCAAAATATTGAGCAATACCACAAAGTCTGGGGTTTCATTATTGGGTCCCGAATGGAATGGGTCTGATTGCTCCGGGGCATCGTGGGAGTAGAAAGTGTGGTTCTCCAGAACTTACCTGGGCTCTCTCTGTCACAGCAAACCACATCATCCCCTGGAGCTCACTGCAGATGGACCGGGTCCTGCGCTTGGTCTGCAAGAGGTGAAGAGGAGCATCAAGCTCTGATCTCCTCTGATGTCGCTGTCTATCAGCAGACAGAAGTGACTCCAGCCTGCAGTGGAAAACATCACTTCTGTCCTGAGGAACCCCAGCTCCATCGGAGTGAGGGTGCTGGGGAACATCCCCAGGGGCATCACCACAGGGATGAAGGTGCCCTTGTGCCACTGTGCTGGGCGCTGCTCAGGGCACCCCTGGAACATGGGCTCAGGTTGGGTCCTGCTGCACAGCAAAGCTGTGGCCGGGCTGGAGAGGGGCCAGAGAAGGGCCTCAAAGATGCTCCAAGGGCTGGGCAGCAGTGAGGAAAGGCTGAGAGAGCTGGGACTGCTCAGCTGGGGAAGAGAAGGTGCAGGGAGACCTGATCCATGTGCCAGGAGGTAAAGGGGGGCTGCAGGGAAGATGGAGGCTCCCTTTGGACAAGGAGTCCCATGGGAGAGCCCAGGGGCGATGGGCACAAGTTACTGCTGGGAGATTCCCACTGGGAACAAGCAGCCACTGGAATAATGTCCCCAGGGCAGTGGTGACTCCCCAGGGCTGGACCCTGTTAAGATGGGGCTGCACAGGGTGCTGGGCATCCAGTGTGGGTCAGGCTCCTGGAGCAGACGAGCCTTGAGGTCCCTTCCATTGGGATTCCATGATGACCTCTCACACACACTCCCAGTATTTCTCCATCCAAGTGCATTGAGTCCAGGGGCAGTTTACATTTCACATCCCTACAGAGCTTCATGAACGTGCACGATGAGCACAGCTCCAAAATCACCCTCTCTGGACCCCTTGAGAAGCACCTGCCCCTCTTGGGCAGCGGTGGCTGGGAGGAGCTTCGTTAGTTAATGAGGCTGAAAGTTGAATTCTCCTCTTTTATCAAGCTTTTAAGTGACTATTCAGGGGCTGGAGCATTCTCAGGATGAAAACCCTTTTATTTTTCCCCATTCAAACCTGGGCAGCACAAGGTCCTGTGCAACGTGAGCCAGCTGGTTCTTCCTTGCCCTCAATTACTGTGATAGAACCATGGAATCCCAGACTGGGTTGGGATGAAGGGACCTTAAACCTCCTCCAGCTCCAACCCCTGCCACGGGCAGGGACCCCTTCCATAGAGCAGCTTGCTCCAAGCCCCTGTGTCCAACCTGGCCTTGAGCACTGCCAGGGATGGGGCAGCCACAGCTTCTCTGGGCACCCTGTGCCAGCGCCTCAGCACCCTCCCAGGGAAGAGCTTCTGCCTAAGAGCTCAGCTCAGTCTCCCCTCGGGCAGGTTCAAGCCATTCCCCTTGGCCTGGCCCTACAGGCCCTTGTCCAAAGCCCCTCTCCAGCTTTCCTGCAGCCCCTTCAGGCACTGGAGCTGCTCTCAGGTCTCCCCTTCAGGAGCCTTCTCTTCTCCAGGCCGCCCCAGCCCAGCTCTCTCAGCCTGGCCATTTGTCAGACACAGTTTTGGGGCCAGTTTTGTCTCCCTGGTGCAGGATCAGGCTACAGATCATCACACCCTGTTCTGGGTGGGTTTTTGCAGCCACCTGGGCAGCTTTAGCTTTAGGTAGCATCATCCTCTCCATTTTGCACAGGCACCAGCAGTGGGGGGACCTGACATTGGCTCTGTAGCATCCCCAGCCCCGAGCTGCTCCTGTGGCCCGGGATGCTGCCTTGGACACAGCGTTTTGCTGTATTACAGGAGCCAGGGAATGATGTGTCCTCTTTCACTTTCCAAGGAGTTAATTTGAATCCAGTTAATTTGCATTCCTCCCTTCAGGTGAGCTCTGGTCGAGCATTCATCACCTTATTGGTGCCCTGACACCCAGAGTGACTCCAAGGTCACGTTTCACAAGGAAGATGTTGGCTCTTCTTGTCTTCCCTCCTCCCCACAGGACCTGAGCAAAGAGAAAACCTTCTGGTGCTGCAGTCCTGACCTGGAAACCAGGGACAGAAAGCATTTGGCATGCAGGAGGTGCCGTGAAGGATCAGTTACAGGCGCTGGAAGGAAAAGGAGGGGGAGGAAGTGAATGGTTGATGTCCCTTTCGGAGCCAGTTCCCTTTGCAAATAGCTGTTTACATGCTGCGGGAGGTGGCAATGAGAGCTCTTCATCAGCAGCCAGACAGGCAGCTTCTTCCCTTGGTCAAAACGCCCCTGATTTCCAAGCAAGGCTGATGCCAGGGGTGTTATTTCCCTGCCAAGGCTGGTCTGACCCATCTCAGAGCAGTTTCCCTCATAGGGAGGACTGAGGGGATAGGGGAGAGATGGGCACTGCTCACACCGGAGGCTTGGAAGTGTTCAAGGTGATGTTGGATGGGGCTTGGAGCAAGCTGCTCTAGTGGAAGGTGTCCCTGGCCGTGGCAGGGGGCTGGAACTGGATGAGTTTTAGGGTCCCTTCAACACAAACTATTCTGTGAGCAGCCAGGGCTGCTCAAAGCCCCATCCAACCTGGCCCGTCTATCTGTGCTCTTGCCAACCCAGTGAATGCAGTTTCCCAAAGGGATAACTATAGGATTTATGCTGCTCCTCAGCCCTATAAGCTCCCCACAGGACTGATACTTGCTCAGCAGAGTGCCTCTGGTTCTGAGGAGGCAAGCTCTTCCACCAGCATTGCAGAAGGAGGGCAAGGCAGACCCTGCCCCACACAATATCTATTCTACCTCGCCTTTTATTGTCTCTCTCCCTCATCTGATCATCCCTGGCAGTGTTCAAGACCAGGTTGGACAGAGCCTTGGGTGCCATGGTTTAGTGTGAGGTGTCCCTGCCCATGGCAGGGGGGTTGGAACTGGATGATCTTAAGGTCCTTTCCAACCCAAACCATTCTATGATTCTATGGGCAGTTTTCTCCCCTCCCTTCTGTTTGGTAATTGCAAACAAGTCTTTATCCACACCACTGGTCTGCAGCAGAGCAAGAGAAAGGCATCTGCTATGGGCTCGCTGAAGCAGGGAATGGAAAGCTCAAGCAAGCATCACCTGGGAGCCAAGCCCAGGCAAATCATTCCACGGACTGCTCAATAGATCTGGGCTCAGGGACAGTATAGGGACAAAGCCAAGGAGAGGAGAGGTTGATCTGGGGCTGCCTGTGCCTCATGGCTTGGAAGATAGTGGGGGGACCACACCAAAGAGACATCAATCCCTCTTTGTGCGCGTCCTGGACCAGCCTGCACCATCGCCATGCAGGCGCACAAGACCGCACACCTGCACTGTCACAAGCTGCTTTACAAGAACTTGGCTTAAAGCAGCAGCTCTGGGAGTCAGGGATTATTTGAGAACAGCAGTCTCCATGCCAAAGCCATTATTCTCCCCAGCCCTCGTGCTTCCAGAGGGAAGCTTGAGAGCATGGGACACAAAAGCCAGAAATCAGAAGACAGTGAGAATTATTCCTTCGCTGTTTCCAGGCGAGGGTGGTGGTGATGGGATGCACTGCCAACTCCTGTCTGGGCCTTTGGGAACACAGCTGCCTCCCAAATCCATTTCTCAGTGTCTCCAGAAGTGGCCAAGGTCGTATCAAGACTTGTGGGTGGCCCAAGAGCCCAGCAGCTTCGTTGCCATCCCTCTCCAAAGCAGGTAGGGTCACAACTTCAACCTTGAAATGAAATAAGAACCAACTCCAGGAACAGATCAGTGGTGGAAGTCCAGTCTATTCGACTCATTTTCAGTGATTACAAGCTGCCACCCCAAATCCTGACCGTTCCCTGCAGGACAGAACCCTCCCAGGTAGACCCAGGCCATCCCCAGCCTCGTGCAACCACGTCTGATGTGACCATCAGTAAATCTCTTTGTTTCTCACCCAATTCCTTCCCGGTTACCCTCTGGCTGGGGACTGCAATGAGTGTTTTAGGAATCAGCACTGGATGGGGTTTACATGGCAAGGTTTTGCTTGGGTTTGCTTCTCATTATCCTGTTCTGATTTCATTGGTAGTAAATAAAACTGATTTTCTCAGGTTGAGTCTGTTTTGCCCATGATGGCAACTGGTGGGTGATCTCTCACTGTCCTTATCTCAACCAAGATGCTTTTCATTGTATTTTCTCTCGTCTGTCCAGCTGAGGATGGGGATAACAGAGCAGCTTTGGGGGGCACTGGTGTGCAGCCAGGGTCACCCCACCCCAGGCACCTTGCACCAAGGAAGGGGACAATTCCCAGCTCCAGCTCATCACTGCAGCCAGTCCCAGGTGAGCAAAGTCAGCACTTGACCCTGGATGGCCCAACACCACGGTCACCCTGCCCTGCTTTGTGCTGGTTTTATTGCCTGAATAGTATTTCTTCTTTCATTTTCTGCCTGCAAAGCTCTTTCTGGTCACTTCTGCACCTGGCACTTGGACTTCATCCCAGAGGGCTCATATTGAGCCTTGCTGTTCATCTCCCCATCACTTCCTACCTCTCTGGCCATCAGAAGTCAGACAAAGCCTGAGGGCATTGAGCCTGGCAAAGCCCCTTTTGTGAGATGCAGCAAGCAGTTATTCACACAGCATCCCTTAGCTGCTGCCAGCTCCCTTCCTGACAAGAAGATGCTCTTGCATGATTCTTAGTTCCCAGCTAAATAAAGCAGCAAGAGGCATCACATGCACCCACGATACGTGGAAGTGAGGCTCAATGCTGAAGAGCATCCTTGGAGCACCACAGTGACGCAGTGAGGAGACCCCCAGCACTGGTGGTACCAAAGCAAAGCCTGAGATGAACAGACCCAATCCACTTGAGAAAGGAAAGCTGCAGGCAGCTCCATCACAGATGGGTCAACACAAGGTGAGAAAAGGCCTCTGATGTTTCCACCATCAGTGAGATATCCCTTGACAGTGTGAAACCCCATGCAGGAGACCCCAGGGGTCCAGGATGGGTTACAGCACCAAAGACACCAGCTTTGGATCAGAAGGGAAAAGTAGCCAGAGGCTGCTTTATGCTCTTCTTGTTTGAGCACATTGCTTCCAAAACGATCCCTGTGGAGTTAATGGACCTAACGGAGAGCAGAGCTTAGCCCCTGTATGCCTGAAAGATGCGTTTGGTTCTTCAGCTCTGCTGGAAGAGAGTTCTGCGATTCTCTTGCCTAAGAGCCTGCCTGGGAGGGAGAAGAGCTGCTAAAAATGGAGACAAGAATTTTCCACAGAAGGTACATTTAAATATAATCTTTCAGGCCATAAATCAAAGTTTAATCCGACACGAGAGTACAACTCGAGTCTCATCAATTCCTCTTCCGCGGTTACACGTGAACGTGAATATAAAGGGCTCCTGATTTAGCCAGCCCAGAGAAGCTGTTCGGTGTTTCTTTTAATAGCTGATGCTTTATCTATCAATTCCCCACTCCCCCAAGCCTATTCCTGAGCAGCTGATTAGATTTTATCAAGATCTATACTCCGCCACCAAGCAGACCCACTTCCCATTAACTTCTAAAGCGCCGGCCTTTGGAAAGGGAAACGGGAATATTTATCAACCCCGGACATATCGACATCAGGAAAATAAGATATTAACATTATAAACCTTTTTGTTGCTTTCTTTTAGTGCCACTTTTCCATTAAACCAAGAGCAACAGCCACCACCGTGCTGCCTCTGCAAAGCAAAAGGAAGGGGCTGGTCCTACCTGGACCTAAGCTTAGTTCCCTGGGGTCCCATCAAGAGGGTTGTGGGGAAACCTTCCCTGGAGAGGATTTTAACTTCAACAACCCCTTTACAACATAAAAACCTAACTCACCGCTCCAGCCTGCTAAAGGGGAGCTGCCATTTGAGGCTGACCCCACAACCAGGGAGCAAAGGTGGTTTGGGGACCATAGCACTGGTTCCCCTTTAGCTGTCTGAGCTGTACCAGCAGCTCCTCAAAGCCCAGCATCTTCCTTGTGAAGCTTTGTTGACTTTGGGTTAAATATAGGAGTGAAGCAACATCAAAGTGTAGCAAGTATTAATTGCCCTCTGTGGGGACAACACTGTTTCTGTGGCCATCCATTGCCTCCCCCCCTCATCTCCACATGTCCTTTGATCTCTCCAGCTTGTGTTTCCAGTCCCTGGCCGCCTGTTTTTATCTTTCTCCGTGCCCTTCTCCCCCCTCCCCATCATTTTCATTAGCAGCACGTTGCAAACACGCTTAAATCCTCTGCTCAGCTGCCTATCGCACCCCGCTGTGCAGTAAATTGCCTTTGGACGTGGGATCCTAGGGACGTTTCTCCCACCTCTCCCAGTGCAGCTCTTTAGGGGCAGAGCACGGCTTTCTGGGACAGCTTCCATCAGGGCACGTGCCAGCAAGAGGTAGGATCACGGGCGCTTCACGCCGAGTCCCCTGTGTCCCATCCCTGCTTCGGAATCCGCAGCGTTCAGCTGTAATTTCTATTACCCGGCATTTAAGTTCCTCATTAAGACACGTTAACTCCCATTTAATTCCCTCTCAGGATGGCAAGTGCTCGTGTTTAATGAACTCTCTGCAGAGCTGTCTGGGGAGATTTAACACAAAGCCTCCAGCAGCTGGTCAGGGTGTGATTAATGACGGCTGTGGGCTCCAGAAAGAGAAGAGCCAAGGGGAGAAGAGCTGCCCATGAAGAGGTGCAAGCTCTGCCTTGGTCAGTGTAGCTTGTTCCTTCCCAAACCTCAAGTCAGTTCACGGTGAGGATGCGGTCAGCATCACCGTGCACCGCTCTGCCTGCTTGCACTGCAGGGTGAAGAGCTCCAAGCAGAAATGATGGAGAACAGGATGAAGCCCTCAACAACTTCTTTTGGGACTGGACACACAAGCATTTTCAAGAAGCAGATTGACTTCAGGGCCCCCCTAAACCATGAATGTCTTCTCCTATGGCCACACTCACAGAGGAGGATACTCTGAGGTAGACACCTGAGCCACACAGTGCCATGGGATGTCCCTGGGAGGGAATTCCCACCCAGATACTCTCATTCCCACCACCTAAACCCCTGAAGGTATAAAGAAAACCCAAAGATGCCTTTAAAGCTTTTCTCACTTTGTTCTGCTGTTAAGCAGTTACATCTTGGCATCCTCCACGGTATCCCCAAAGGTTCCTAATGCATCTGTCTCAGGAAGAAACCTGTAGTGAAACAATCACTGTACCCCACTCGGGCCCATCATCAGCAATCCCCTCCGCTATGTGCCTGTCCCTCCCGTGTCCTCTTCCTGTCAGTCAGCCAGCGAGGAAACAGGGTTCACTGACAACACCTTCCAGCTTCACGCTCGCAAGGGAAGCTCTGAGAGCTCAGGAGCCATCAGCAGAGCACGAAACAACTTGGCAATAATCCTGTGTCATGAGCAAAGAAGCTGCAGTCAGCTCCCGACAGATAATGCAGGGAAATTCATTTCACAAGTCATGGCTGCTTACAAATAGCTTCCCCAGCACCTGGGGCACACTCTGGATCTCTCTCCATGCACATTAAGCAGTTATCTGGTTTATTCCCCTTCGTTTTTCCCTTTAGTTTGATGTTCAAATATTCTTCCCAGCTGTTCCTTGATGCACTGCGTTGTACAGCAACAGACCATGACCGTGCTCCTTTCCTGCTGTTCACGGCCTCTTCAGCATTCATATGGCAGGACAGAGGTATAGGATATTTGCTGTTCAATAGGTAGTGCTCTGAATTTAATCCTTTGCTGCTCCTAAAGGCTCTTAAAATCCTCCTTTGAGTTGAACACTCCACAAACGCCCCTCAATTTCCAGAGAGGTCATTAGACTTTACCAGCAATGGCATTTACTCAGCCCCTTGCCAGGGGAATACTGCAGGTCCACAATGTCACGCTGTTATGTTGAGGCTGTAAAAACGTGGCTTTCCCCCATATAAATCATACTGCAGTGTCAGAAGGCAGCAAGGGGGGGGAAGTTGTTTAACCCTGCACTGCCTGGCAGCTGGGTCACCTTCCTGCAAAGCCAAGTGCAATCAGCCCTGTTCCCTTGGGACCCCGCAGTTTTCCTCCCCAGTCTTGTGCAGGAGCTGTAAATCCTTTTGATCCACTTAACTGCTTGTTCTTCCCCTTCGTTATCCCTGCCTCGTATAACCCAGGCTCTGGGGGAGGAGGCGCTTCCAGTCGTGACCCTCACATCGCAGCCGTCCATCACCCATTGGCACCTATGGCTCTCCTCCCTTGACACCAAACAGCATCATCACCTCTCCCCTCAGTACTCAAACCCTTTCCTTACCTCCATCATCTGCTTTCAGAGTCCCAGAGACTCCTCTTGAAGAGCAGCAGTCACTGGGGAAATGGCCAACACAAAACAGGGGTGGGATGGACTGGAATAAGAAAGAGAGAGGAAAAGGTGGACCATAAGCAAGTTGTACCAGAAGCCATAAAATTCATGGTGCTGTGGGCTTATCCAAGAACCCTTGCTATGAAGGTGATGCTTAGGTATCACTTGAATGCAGCTCTGCCCTCCCTGTGCTCCTCCTTCACTGCTCGTGCTAGAAGGGACCATGACGAGTGAGGCTTTGTTATGGTGACAGCCCCGAAGAGTTTCCAGTTTCATAAGACAATCCAGAAATAAGAGAGCAGAATTATCCCCATTTTACAGTTTGGGAACTGAGTCCATAAGGATTGCACACTTCTGATCACACCGTACCCCACCAATAGAGCTGGAAAGTGAATCACATCTCCAGAGCCCCCGGATGCTAGCGCTCAGTGATCGAGCTCTTGGGTCGCTGTGACCTGCCAATGGTTCTGCTCCAAGGTGATGGAGGAGTGGTGACTGTTCCTATCTGCTCCTGTATGAATCCAAAGGCAGCTCTGCATTAAATGGGTGTTTTCACCAAGGCAGGACTCAAACCTGCAGATTGTCATCTTCATCCATGGCATAAACCTCTGCTTTGAGGCTGCTGGCTGGTGCAAGGGGTCTCATGAGCCCTTTGCATGAAATCCAAAGGGGTTGGTTGTCTAACCCCAGTTATGAGATGGCCTCGTTGCTCCTGCTCTTGCCTCCCCAGCTGCTTTCTACTTTGTGGATGGTACCAAAACTTGCCAATGACACCCAACTGAGTGGGGAAATGGACACTTGGGAAGGGAGAAGCACCCTGCGGGATGAGCTGGACAGGCTGGAAGAGTGGGCTGACAAGAACCTGGTGGAGTTCAACAGCCACCAGGACATGGGGATGATCAGATCAGCTGCAGGAGGAAACCAGATCTTTTGTGCCTCTTAGAAGGTAGGATATGATGTGCCCCTCCCAGGGCTTGGCTGGGGTTTTAGCAGAGGTCCATGGGCATAAAGACTCATAGAATCATAGAATCCCATGGGAACAAAGACTCATCGAATCCCAGACTGGTTTGGGTTGGAAGGGACCTTGAAGCTGATCCATAGGCAGGGACACCTTCCGCTAGAGCAGCTTGCTCAAGGACTTGAGGAACAGAGCTCTAAGTCAACTAAGAAGCCCAGGCACTTATAAACCAGCCAACACACCACCTCTCACCCTGTGCTTGCAGACCCTGTCTGCAGAGGGCTCCGTTCACACCAGCATCCCCAGGGAGATGCTCTGCACCCCCTAGTTCTGTACCCACTCACTCCAACCACCCAGGAGAGGAGGCTGTGATCAGGATTGCTCTGGGGAGGCAACATCTGGAGTGGTGGCATGTTTCCCAGCATACATACGAGCCAGTGCCTCTGGTTGTTGATGGAGCCGTCAGACCGATGCAGCACTTTCATTCCCTACCGTGATTTGCTCTTTTCTTCCTCATCCCTCTTTATAATACAGAGGCTCTTCCCCCCCCCCTCAGTTTCTTATTTATACCTTAATGGCCCTTGATTTTCAGTGGGCTCTCAGAGCCCTGTTCTGTGCACACTCTGCACTGCTATTAGGATTTGCAGCGCTCCTTTGTTCTCTAAACAACCTTCGTCTGCTTTTCCTGCAGAGACATCCAACTGTGCCGGGCTTACCCAGCTTCTCCTCTTGGTGCTCCCAAAGGAAACCAGAACAGCAGCGAAGCCTTTGGAATGTGTGAACACACGGAGCCCCTCTTGGGTGCTGCTCCAAAGCATTCACGCTGGAACAGACCTGGTCTCCGGTGTTTCTGAGCTGAAGCTGGCCGAGCAGCCACTGCTTTCCCCATGCAGGGACCTCTGAGTGCAGATCAATGCTGTTTAATTTTACAGTACACTGTTCAATAGCACCAACACAAGCAATGAGGGTCACTTAATAACAGACCTTGATGGGAAAGCTCCCACCAGCCTCCTGAGTGGAGGGTTCTGTGGGCTGAGTCTTAGGAGATCGGGGCTGGCAAAGTCCTCTGTGCCTGAGCCCTTCCCCTGCATCCCATTCGGGTGCAAACAGAGCATCTCTATTCCTGCCCAGCCTTTTGCATGTCTGCTCTGTGCTGTTCGTCTTCCCTCTCCCAGAAGTGTTTTCTGAAGGGAACGTGTTTGTAAAGCCTCTACATTTCCCTTTCTTTGTATCAGATGCTCTGCCTGACCTCCTGTCCTGGATGACAAGGAAGAAGTGATCGTGAGCTCTCTAGTAAATATTGATACTGGTGTTTGTTGTTCCTTTCAACAGGCAGTCTTCCCTGGAGCCATTCGCTTTCCAAGACACCGAGCTGCTGCTCTAAGGTCTGGTGCACCTCCAGTTTTCACATCCATCCCCTAAAAACAGGAACAGCATCCCTTTCATCGTGTCAGTCTCTCCTTTTCCATGCCCAAGTTAGTTTGCACTGTGGCCCCTGTGGTCTCCTCTTCGCTGCCCGTCAACCTATGGGCAACCAGCCTTTAAACACCTACACTGGCATCAGGAGGAGCCATGTCTGGGGCAACCGTGGGACTGCAGCTCTGCCTACCCCTGCTGCACGCACCAAGGCTCCGGTCGTGGCTGGTGACCAGCCTCATCTGCTCCTGCACCTCCTGGAGCTGCTCAGCTCCATCTGAGACAGGCACGGAGCGCAGGTCTGCAGGATACAGGGGTTAAGGATGTTCAGACCTGATTCATCTCGCACCTTTGTCTGCTGTGCTTGGAGAAACCTCCTGTGGGAGCGAGAATTGAGCCCTAAGACTGGCTTTGCACATGCCCATGGGTGTTGTTATTGTTGGTGGGGCTGACAAGGGCTGGATGAAGAGGGAGATCCTACAGGGGCAGCCGAAAGGCCCATCTGGACTAAGACAACCTTAATGCTTACTCATGGAGGCTGTTTTTCAGTGCCCAAAGCCCAGAGACTTTAACTTGCTCCTTAATTTGCTCCTTAGAGCAGTTAGCAGAATTCCTGCTATCAATCAGGCCGTGGCAGCCTCTCCAAAGGCACAGCCAGGAACGGCACATTAATTGTGGATGCTTTGCTGAATTTACTGCATGGCAGCACCGAATTTGTCACTCTGAGATGAAGCACAAATGTGCTGTTGGGCACAATCAATATTTCCTTGATTGCTAGGAAATTGGGAGCGATTCGGTACCTTGCCTCCTCTCTTGGGCAATGCATAGGGCTGTATCAACTCATTCCCTGCAGAGGAGCATCTTGGGTCAGTGTGGGAAGAAACGGGGATAAAATAGACACCTCCATGCCATCACTTGCAGCACCGGGTGCAGTTCTGGGGTCCTCAACATAAGGAGGACATGGAGCTGTGGGAGCAAGAGGAGGCCACGAGGATGCTCAGGGGCTGGAGCAGCTCCTGTATGGAGCCAGGCTGAGAACATTGGGGCTGTTGAGCCTGGAGAAGAGAAGCTGTGTGGAGACCTCAGAGCAGCTTCCAGTGTGTGAAGGGGGCTGCAAGGATGCTGGAGAGGGACTCTTCATCAGGGACTGTAGTGGTAGGACAAGGGACTCAGCATGGGCTGGGGTTAGCAGGGAGGACCACAGCGCTGTAATGCTCACTCCATTGCTCTCATTGGAGATGTCAGGACCACTGATAACAGATCACTGCGCGGGGCTTGCAGCATCTCTCCCTCTCACCTCCATTGAAGGATTCAGAGCCGTTCTCACCATGTCTCTGAAAGCCTTGGACACCATCTCGGAGGAGGCAGTGCACGTAGTGTGGCTCTTGTCCTGTTGGGAGCCATTTGCTCTAAAACCAGGTTTAATTAGCAGCGGTCGTGGTTCATGCTGAGAGGTTAATGTGGTCCCTGAATGGGATGGTCAGGAGATTTCAGAGTAGCTTCCATCAGAACCTTCTATTTTGGGGGTGGTTTCTGCTCATCCTGAGCTGAGTGTAGTGATGGCTGCAGAGGCTGGCAATGGGGCTTGAGGGGTAGCATGAGGCTGCAGAGCAATTCCTTACAGCCAGGGGAAGTCTCTGTTCTGTGCCAGCCCTTGATGGAGACGTGGTCTTTACAATCATGGAATCAGCCAGGTTGGAAAAGACCTTTAGGGTCATCAAGTCCAGATGTTACCACAGCACTGTGAAGGCCACCACTAACCCATGGCACTGAGGACACGAGGCCATCTCCCTTCCCTGTCCACAGGCAATGCCCATCTCCAGACCTTCTCTCTCTCCCAGGTGAGCACTACCATTGCTTCCATGTTTTCCAGCACTGCCACTTTCTTTTTCATCCCAAGTGCCACAATGGACACTTTCCTTTCTCCTCTCAGCCTCCTGGGAATTACCAATGTGCCATTGCACCCCAAATCCAGCCCCGGGATGCTCAACTGAGCCCTCAGGCTGGCACCATCCCACAGCAAACTTCCCCAACAGCTTGTGCCATGGCACAAACCCATGAGGTCAAGAGCAAGATCCCGAGGTCCATCCAACACCCTGACTGCTGGTTCCTGAGCCCCGTGGCTGGATCAGATGCAGGTGATGACCCCATGTATCCAGTTCAAAGAAGGGTCTCAAAGCCCAAGGATGAGCGTGGATGGTCACTCTGCATCCAAAGTTCTCTCCCAGCTCCCCATGGAGACCAAACCCAACTCCAGTTACCCAAAGCAAAGCACAGGCCTAGGAGACAGTGTTCATCACAGAGCACCCTGTCCTCATCCTCCCCTGGGATCAGCCCCGGGTACATCCGAACCAGCCCAGGCGGGCTCCTGCAGCTCTCCATCCTCCTGCAGCCACATTGGCCATGCAGCAGCACAGGAATCCCTCTGACTCACTTGGCCAGACCCAGAGCATCGCGCTGAGCTCCAATGAGTCCTTATGTCCTATGTGGGGGATGCCAGATCCATGCTGAGAGCAAGATGCCCTGCTCCGGACTCAGCAAGGTGCAGCTGTGCCGAGGCAGGGCTGCAGCTGCAATGCATGGTCCCCAGAGACAGGGAAATAGTCATCATGGAATGGTTTGGGTTGAAGGGACCTTAAAGCTCACCCGGTTCCAACCCCTGCCCTCACCTCCGGAGGAATGTGGGGGGCCTGGGATTTGTGTTTTCCAGTGAGATTTTGCTGCCTGTTGCCTGGAAGCATTAAAGGAGCCACACAGGCTGGCAAATGAATATCTCCAGTTGCCGTGTCCATCTACAAGCACATAAAGGTCAGGAGCTGAAGGTCGGGTCCAGCTAAATCTGACGTTCCGAGCAGTCCCACAGCGCCTGGGAAAATCCTTTTGGCATGTTCTTGTGTCCCTGGGTGTTCTGAAGTGGGAACTCACCTCACATCAGGCCAGGAAGGGCCCGTCATGCACCCTGGATACGTGGAAATGCCTTGGCACAGGGACACGGGGACACAGGTCTTTTCCATGGGTTAATGCGCTTGGACATCCTTGGACCAGCCACAAAGAGATGCTGCTCCATGAAGGATGCTCTTGGGTGCTCCAGAAGCATCTCTCCCTTTTCAGCTCATTTTTGCTGATCTTAATTGAGCTGCAACTGATTGGAATCAGCTTCAGTTAAAAATATCCCAGGTCTGATCAGCCCTGAAACACTTCCTGGCTGCCACCAAGGCCAGAGGCTCCTGCTTGTGTTGGCTCATCCCATAGTGATCTGTGTGGTCCCCAGCAGCCCCATCATAGGTGGCCCCATAGGTCTACAACCACGTAAAGGCATGGTCAAGTCCATGACCTCTTGCTCTCCCCCCAGAACCTTGGGCATCTGGGGCTGAGGAGTTTGCTGGTGTCATCTCCAGCACCTCAACCCATTGCTGCTCGGCCATACAGGGAAAGAGTGTGGTTTCCACCCTTTACATTAAGCCGAGCCTTAATCCAGGCCTCTGAGTGTGTCTGGATGTCAGAATAACTCCGAGCAGCCTCCTAACTCGTACGCAGTCTGATTTAAGCCTTAATTTACGGGTTTATCCAGAGAGCAGGAAGCAAACTGGTGCTGCCAACTAGGAGCCATCTGCTTTCTCCCAACCTTGTGCAGGCTTCCAAGCAGCAAACAGGAACCTCCACGCCTGGCCCATCACTTCTGCCAGGCACAAGCAACCCAACATCTCTCTGTGGAGAGCTGCCTCCAGGGACCGTGCCCTGGGGTCTTCAGGGATGAGTGGTTCCTTCCATCCCTGGGATCCTGGTGACCATGGCAGGGTGGAAGGGTTGCTCTGGAGAGAGGTCAAGGACCAGGATGAGTCAGTGCTGGAGGGGAGGGAGGTGTTTCCTCAATGGAGATGGTGGAGATGGTTTCTTCGAGTCTGAGCCTGCACCTGAGGATCTTGCACCTACATGATGGCATACGGAGGACAGGCCTGAGAGGGTAGATGGAAGGGACAACCCACAGCAAAGAGGGATGGACAGATTCCTCTTGCAGAAATAGCTGTTTCACACATCCCTTCTTGAAGCATCCCAAAGACAATCATAGAATGGTTTGGACTGGAAAAGGACCTTAAGATCAGCCAGCTCCAACCCCTGCCACGGGCAGGGACCCCTTCCACTGGAGCAGCTTGCTCCAAGCCCCTGTGTCCAACCTGGCCTTGAACACTGCCAGGGATGGGGCAGCCACAGCTTCTCTGGGCACCCTGTGCCAGTGCCTCAGCACCCTCACAGGGAAGAGCTTCTGCCTTGTATCCAACCTGAACTTCCCCTGTTTCACTTTGAACCCATCACCCCTTGTCCTATCACTGCAGTCCCTGATGAAGAGTCCCTCTCCAGCATCCTTGCAGCCCCCTTCACACACTGGAAGCTGCTCTGAGGTCTCAACACAGCTTCTCTTCTCCAGGCTCAAGAGCCTCAATGTTCTCAGCCTGGCTCCATACAGGAGCTGCTCCAGCCCCTGAGCATCCTCGTGGCCTCCTCTGGACTTGCTCCAACAGCTCCATGATGATGCCAAGAAGATGCCAAGGAGCATCTTTCAGCCTGAAGAGGTGATCGTGGCTGAGGGAGAAGAGGGGTTGACAAAGCCTAAATTCCCCCTGCCCAGAACAAGACACCAGGGACAACCTTGTGTCCCAACAGCCAGCACAAGGAGGTGGCCTTCCCTGCTCCTGTCCCCTGTGTGCACCAACCTCAGGTGAGGATGGATACTGGCAACCAGAGCTGGATCTGCTCCCAGGCCAGCTGGTCCCACACCCTTGGTTCATCACTTGGCTGAGCAATTCCAGCAGCTCTGAAGTTCATAACAACTGTGGACGTGATCACATCAGCTTTGCTCATCCCTAAATCCTTCTCTGTGTAGCAGCTGTTTGGTTTTGGGGGGGTTAAACCTCTATTTGAAGCCCAGCACAAAGCTACTTGCAGGGTGCTGGGAGGTACCTGCCCTTGTGGTGCAGGGACATCACCTCACGTCATCAGCAGAGAGGTCCCCAAAGGAGGTGACTCAGAAAACACCTTTGAGAAGTCTTTGGACTTGATGATCTCAAAGGTCTTTTCCGACCCGGTTGATTCTATGACTCTGAAAAGCTGGGGTTCTCCTTGCTCCCCCTCCCATGCAGCAGCTCCGGAGCAGCCCTTGCTTTGGCTCTCAGAAGGTTTCATCATGACCTTGCTGGAGCTTGTTGGGGTTTTAGACACCAGCCATTAGAGAACAATAAACTAGCAATAACAGGAGGATCCTTCACCAGATGTTACCACTTCCTTTGTCTGCATCTTCTCCTGCAAAACATTCTGGATGCAGCATGCTCGGGTGCAAGGAGTGAGGAGCAGCAAAGGGGGAAGAGCCGGGGCTCCCCTGCAAGGCTTGGGGTGCTTTGGAGGGATGTTTCCTGTGGGTGGCTCATGACTTTGATTCATGGTGCTAAAGATGCTCCTGCGGGAAACACCAGGTTGCCAGCTCTGCTGAGTCACGGAGCTGCTTTCGACAGCAACCCCTCCCCGTAGGCACCTTCCCCACCCAGCTGGAGCCTTCTGTCCAGAACACCTTCCAACGGGTACCACGCTCTCCTCAAGACATCACAGACGTGATCTCTTGGTGCGGTTTGGGCTGAAGGACAAAGGCCTCTGCCAGGGATGGTGCAGGGAAAAGACTTGGAGGAGGTTTGGAGGCATCACCATGGATGGGGAGAGGCAGGAAAGTTCTCCAAGCGTGGATAACGCACAGCCCTGGTTCTGCCATTGGCATCCTGCAGACTGAAGGTGAAAAGGTCCGAGCTCAGCACCGCTGGCTGCCCATGGCTGCTCCAAGCGTAGCTCCATGAGCAGTACTCATGGAACGGCAGGGAATATCGCTCATCCCACACCCGCTGCGCAACCCCTTGGTGAGCAATCCCTGCCAATCCAAACGAGGCAGCATTTATCCCCCCCCACCCCAAGAGCTGGCATTGCTGGGCTGAGCCCTGGCCACAACCGATGCAAGCCCAGCACCTTCTCTTTCCCCTTTCACATCGCCCCTTCCTCTGAAGTTGCCCATTGGCAAGGAGCTCCCAAGAGCATCCACAGAACCGCCCTGCTGCCCTTCTGAACCATCCTCCTCCTCACAGTGCCACCAAGGACAGTGTCCAAGGCCACAGCATCAGCACCAGATCCCCCCCCTGCCCCGTGTCACCTTGTTGTATGTGGGGTTCCTTCATGCATTGCTCTGCTGGGACAGCTTTTGGACCACCTTCATTCACCTCAGGGTCCACCCACGGTGGGTTTTAGTTTCCGAGTCCCCTCAAATGCATTTCAAGCCATCAAATCACTGTGGTTTATAGAAGAAAACGGATTCATTTTCCTCCTTGGGTTTTTGCTGGGGTTTCAGTCCACCAAGCCAAAGCCCTTGATGTTTTACAGCCCTCACTAATGCACCGGTGCTTCCCCAGGCAACCTATTTCTGGCTGTGCCGCAGAAGGGAAGGTGGAAGGTCCCCACAGCAAGTTATTTATAGTCCTGCTGCTCGCTGGCCTCTGCTGCTCCCCCGAGCATCCCTTCGGCAGGCAGGAGGCAGGAGCTGTTAAACACTGCCATTAACTCTGTTGTCACTCCTTGCTCCGGAGCCCTCATCGCCTCTCCCTCAGGAAGAACTCAGCCTTAAAGCTCATGTGCCGAGGCCAGGCTCATCGCAGGTGAGCTGCGGGATGCTGCGCACCCATCGTCCTGCCCCAGCACCACGGCAGCCCTGTTCCCCAGGGGAGACGAGCAACGTCCGTATGTGAAACATCCATCACCCCTTGGGAGATGGGGAACAAAGGCGGAGCGGTCCTTTAGGGTCCCTGGGGACTACAGGGCACTTGGCTCTCGTGCTCTCCTTGCAGAGGTCTTACATTAGGTTCTCCTTGTCTCCGAGGAGGCCACGTTTGCCTGGTCCCTGCCCAGAGGAGGGCAGGATCCCCTCCCTGAGCTGCTGCTCACGCTCTGGGGGTGCAGCCCAGCACACGGGGGGGTTCTGGGCTCAAGCACACACTGAAGCCGGGTCATGGGGTTCTCCTCACCCAACACCCCAAGTCCTTCTCCTGAGGCTGCTCCATCCTGTCCCCCCCCCAGCCTGGGTTTGTGCTGGGTTAAGTTTGTCTCAACGCACCTCTGTGTTGAGAGGGATTTCTTAATCCTGACAAACAGACCCCATTTGTGCATCTGAGCTGCTACAAGGAGAGAAACGGGGTCCCTGTAAAACTTCATGAGCATTTTACGTGCTGGATGTCTCCCACTCATCACCAAGAGCAGGGCCGCTCTGCGCTGGTAAGAGCACATACGTTTAATAAGGCAACATAAGCCATTAACACGCAACAGAAAGGGTATGAAGAGGATTGCTGGGCTCCAGCAGAGAGCCACCTCTGTCCATCACTGCTTCCCCCTCTCCCGGTGCAGCTCAGCCAGCTGATCCTATCGATGCTGTTTAATGGTCATCCCTATGCTTCCTGCCTGCTGTGGGACGGGCAAGGTGGTAAAGGGCTCTGAAGGGCTCCTCACTTGAATTGTCTCTGTCCTCGTGGCAGAACACCCCCTGGAGCCCCTCAGACCCGTTTATCTCTTTGCATTGCTTTGGAGAGCTATTATCTCATGCTTTTGAGGGTGTCAAACCCATTTCCAGAGTGACAGGGTGTGATGGAGAGCCCGACCTCCCGCTACCCCATGCTGCTCGGGGCTGAGCTTCATACCCAGCTGCAGAGCTGCCTGTAGCATCCCCGATTACCAAGTCAAGTGGAAGCCAAGGGAGGGATGCTATTAGAGAGCGAGCGGCTGACGGGTTGCTCGTGCTCCCTCCGCGCTCCGACATGTGCTTCTGTGGGATATATTTCATTGCCAGCTGAGCTCTTGCTACCACACCAAGCAAATCAAAAGCTATCCATTTTCCTGCGTGTGGGACCAGGGGGGACAGCCCGATACAATTACTCATATCAGAGCTGACAATTAATAATGGAGACATGACAAATTACACACTCACCTTGAGAATATTGCATTAAAGCTCAGTGAGGTGGCCCCTGGGCACCCTGAGTATGGAGATGTGAGGTCGTGGTTTCGATGCCTGATGGCAGAGGTAAGCTCTAAGGTCCTCCTGTGGGAATGGTGAGGGCAGGATGGAGGGATGGGGATCCTTGGGGATGCGGCTGTCACCTGGGGACATTGCTATGGGGACACCCTCTTGGAGCAACCTGCTCCTGGGGGCTTCCCTCTTCGTCCTCGCAGGATGGGGCATGGCATGGAGGAGGCTGAGCCTGGCCCCCAGGAGGCTGTGATGATGATGATGGTGATGATGGTGTGCTGATGTGTAAAGCTTACCCTTAACATGGGGCTGCAAAAGTGCCAGCAAAGCAATTCAGTCAAGGACATGCAGCTCCACTGCTCCCACACCACCCAGACCCCTACATCTCTTTTTAGCAGGCAGTGAGTTTACAAGATCCTTAGGACACATCACATCGGCATGTCCAGGTCAGCAGCCCCAGCACCAGCTAAGCCTTAAGCATCACCCCTTTGCAAGGGGGAAAACCTTGTGATCATCCCCTTCCAAGCCATGTCACCCCATGAATTACCTCTGGAGCCCAGACTTGCTGCAAGACTACCATGGGGCTTGCTGCCATAGCCATGGACAAGAGGAAAACCAGAGAGAAGAGCCCAAGCAGGCCATGATGCACGGGGTTTGCTGGTACCCAACCCTGTGAGTCCTGAGCTGGGCTGGTACAGCTCCCAGATCTCACCCCCATGGCTCAGCATGAAGATCCCATGAAAGCCAGGGGGATGAAGAGCTCATCCCTTTCCTCTGTCCTGAAGCAGAGCCAGTTCTGAGCTGTTTGCAGACAGGGGATGTATTAATACCCAGCTTCAGCAGAGCAAGGCTGCAGGAGAAAGGCTTGGAGCCAAGGTGTCTTCACCAGGAGGACATTGGACCCTGGGATGGATCATTCACAGCTGGTAGCAAGAGGATCCATGCTACCTGGGGTTGTGAGGACCCTTTTGAAGCAGCATGGGAGCCCCTGATGTGCAGACACAGAATGGACGTCTCCGATCAGCCCCAGCCCATGATTAGCCTGTGACCTCAGTAGCACAGGTTGGGATGGTAGCACACAGGACCCAAACGATCCCATGTCACATCCATAAATTCACTTAATCTCCTTTTCTCCCTGTACCTTGGTGAGAAGTGGGAAGAGTCCATGGTGCCCCCTTGGACCATCGGTGGGAATGATCCCGTTGGATCCCATCATGATGAGGATGAGTTCCTCCCCATGTACCAGGGATGGGGACGGTGACTTTTGGGGACCACATCCCGCTGGCACGGCTCACCGCATCTCCTACATCCGAGTGGGATAAAACTTCCCACATCGGTGTTCTCCTGAGCTTTCTGGGGATGAGGAGCACTCTGACTCCTTGGGAGGGTCAGCCCATGCAGGTAGAGGAGCACCGCGGGCAAAACCACTGATGCAAGCAGAGCCAGCATGCCATCAGGAGGAAGAGTGTGCCCTCGGGCTATTTTTGGCTTGTTCCTCTTCACCATGGAGCCACTGATCTATGCTATTGTCACTGCTGTGACTAAGGGCTCTGCAGTTGGAATCGCATCCAGCCAGGGTCGGAGAGGAGAGGGTTGCATGCGGCTCTCAGGGGACTGGTAATGGGAGAGAGCCCTTCACCTCCTGTTTACACTTTAATGCCCATCCAGGTTATTCATTATTTATTGCTAATGTATTTATAGAGCATTAGTAGCTTAGCAGGCATGTGGGGAATGGTTCCTCTCTCCATCAGATAGCGTGGTATAAATAGAGCGGTTAAACACAAGACGGCTCTGCCGACCCGCTGCCTTTGTACCCGAGCCCTGCTGAGCTTAAGGGACCATCAGTCCCCTCCTGGGCCTTGTGGCTTTGCCATGGGGGATTATTTGTCCTGCTGGGCTGGTCCAGCATTGGCTTTGTGTATCTGTTGTGTTCTGGGTACATAACAAAGCCAAACCCGGCTGTGGGCACCCAAAGCCTCGCGCCTCAGCACCCATTAACCTGTGCCCTCGTCTGGCCATCACAATCCACATCTGCAGGGTTCCACCTATATGGGGTGAAAACCCACCCTGATGATGCCATGCCCCATGCTCAGGGGATCTCAATTCAATGCCTTCACTTTCCCCCTGCCTCTCCCTCTGCAGCTCATCAGGAGCCATCCCCCCAACCCAGCTCCTACCACAGCGACCACGACCAGCCCCAGCAGGGCTGCATTTGCAAGCCCATAATGTTTAAATGCAGGATCCTTGATACCATCTTAAAATATGCAGCCATTAGCTCAGCGGGTCCAATTCCACCCTGCTCTCCGGATGCTGATGCATCAATTAGCAGGGATGAGACCTTGTGGGATGGATGAAGGCTGTGCTAGCACAATGACCCTCATCATCCTCTAACCAAGGGGGATATGGGACTGAAAGGGACGTGGAGCTGCTGGAGCGAGTCCAGAGGAGGCCTTCAATTGGGTTAAAAGCAGATTTTTCCAAGCCTTTTGCAACCCCAAGAAGATGCAAGCAAAAGAGGGAGAGAAATCCCCTGGGATGAAGCAAAACCTGAAGCACGACCACTCGCTTGAGTGCCAAACCCTTTGCAGATCCAAGTGGGAGGATTTTTCTAAGTGTGAGAAGTGTCATTTCCAACAGATTTCTGTGGGAAATGTCAAAAGAAAATATTCCTCATTTCCCAGCCTTTTCCCAAGGATCCTCCTGCAGAGAAACGAGGAATTCCGGTGTCACGGGTATGAGTTTCAAAGGGATGCTGAGCAAAGGGTGAGAGCTGGGTTCAAACCCTGCAATTTACTGATTAGAGGATTTCCCAGCAGTGAAAGGGATGCTCCCACGCTGCCCCAACGCGGTGGCTGGGGCAGAGAACCACCACTTGAAAGGGACCGTGAGGAACAGCAAGGAAAACCCAAAGGGAGTCAGAAGAAGAAGCAGAAATGCCCCATCCAAGGGGGCAGAGGAGGGAAAGCCACCAAGTGGGGTGGCTCCATTCTGCTCCTTCCTTCTCTGTCCTGACATATCTCATGATGCTGTCACAACCCTTCCCCACGACTGATGCCCAGGCTGTGGTATGATTCTATGGTTCTATGATTCTATGGTTCTAAGAGCATCCCCTTGCAGGAGCAGTTCAGCCTTTGCAGAGCAGGACTTGACGCTGTGCCCAGAAGCTCAAAGGCCAGGAAATGATTTAGTTTTCCTCTTTAAATAACCTATGATGTCTTCAGCTCTTCCCTTCTCACCAGTCCTGTGTGATGGGGGAGACCGAGGGCCATGGGTTTAGTGATGCTAACTGCCAGCTCAGGGCTGGAGAGCACCAGAAGTGTTTCTGCACCAGCCGTGCTCTCCTGCTCCTTTCCTGGCACGGACTCACCGCCTGGAAGCACAGGGACAGTGGGAAACTTTACACCCAGCTCTGGTTTTCACCCTGCCTGCAAACTGCAAGGAAAACCCAAGCGAAAATAACATGGATGATGACAGATCCCGAGACCCCAGCGAGATGTGGGGAGGAGGAGGAGAGCTTCAGCCTCATTTTGCAGCAGTGGGGAATGAGGAGGGGTGGAGGGGGAAGGAACGAGGCCATCACCGAGAGAAGGAGCCAGAAAAAGCTTTTAATGTCTTTTTGGTCCAGGCTTTACTGAAAAGCCACCTGCAACCAGCCAACAAGAGCGGCACCAGCAATAAGGAACCAGGGTAGGATGTAGTGGGAAAGGAGCTGGGAAGCCCAAAGGGCTTCAGCTCTGAACCAGGGAATCATCCCTAAGAGAATCAGCCCCTGTGTCCAACCTGGCCTTGAACACTGCCAGGGATGGGGCAGCCACAGCTTCTCTGGGCACCCTGTGCCAGCGCCTCAGCACCCTCCCAGGGAAGAGCTTCTGCCTAAGAGCTCAGCTCAGTCTCCCCTCGGGCAGGTTCAAGCCATTCCCCTTGGCCCGGCCCTACAGGCCCTTGTCCGGATAACACAGAAGGGGAAGGAGAAGCAGTGTCACAGAGCGTGAGGCTTTACACTGGTCAACAAAGGCACCGTGTAAGTAATCAGTTCTCTTTGGAAACCTCCAGAAGAGAGCAAGGCGCTGAGTAACGTGTGCATTGAATTGTAGGAACAGATCACATCAGCCCAACCCAACCTCATCCTGTGCCATGGTGATGGGCATCGGTGCAATGGGGATCTTTCACGCAAGGAGTCTTTGGTGCTGCTCCAAATGCAGAGTTGTGGTCTAGGAGGACCCCAAACCCACCCATGTCTAACAAGGGCTCAAAGGGGAGCCCATGCTTGAGGAGGTGCAGGGTTCAGTGTGACCATTAGGGATGAAGAGCACCAACCTGGTGGTCAATGCCCACATGTCAGGACTGAGAGTGCAGACGGGTTAAAGGGGTGGAAAACTGATCCAGGGCCATCAGGAAGGACAGGGGAATGTCGGTAGAGAAGGGAGGAAGACACAGGACCAATAGAGGAGATCATAAACCCAAAAGGGACCCATTTTGGGGGGATGATGACAGAGATGTCGTTCCGCTCCTTGGGGTCCCTGGACACTCAGGACAGATAGGACCCAGCTGCAGAAAGGTCAGAAAACAGCAGATTTGAAGAGAAAGAGGGGGAGATCTTGTCCTCCACTCCTGCATCTGAGAGGAACATCAGTCCTGAGCTGGCTTTGGGCCGAAACAAGGAGCAGAGATGCTACAGTGTGGAGGGGAGCAGCAGTTGCAGATGCTGGCGCAGCTCCCCAGGGGCTCCCAGCTTTGATGGTTGATTCATGTCCCATGCTGGGAGTTCATCACCCCCCCACACACACACCCCAGCCATCCCTGGGGATGCTGCAGCAGGCAAGGAAAGCACCATGGCCCCACCAGACACGAGTCCCCACGTCCCCAAAGCCGCCCTGCTGCAGCACGGCACGAGAGCACTCGGCTCCTCCAAGCCTTGGAGCATCTCCACCCTTCAAAGTCAAAGGGTTCAGCTCAGTTGGAGCTGCAGAGCGCCTCGTGCTCTCCCATCACCTCTAATGTCGTTTGCTGACCATGGTTTATGGCTTTTGGAGAGGGAGTGATGAGCCCTGCTTCATCCTTGGGGTTTATGACAGAGGCGCCTTCTCAGAGGGGCCACAGGAGAAGGACTAAAGCCATGTCCGCATCCCAGCAGATGGGAGCTTGCCAGGACATCCATGCAGAGCAGTGGACCCATTGGCCACTTAGTGAGACATTAAATACAAGCAATTAAATGTGATCAATGGGCCCCAAAGTGCTCTTTGGGGGAGAGGAGGGTCCGTCCAGGAGTGCACGACCCACATCCGCCTCTCCCCACTCCTTCAATGTGAGAGGGGACACTGCCCCACGCTCAGGTGTTTGATGGCACACAATTATGTGACATCTTCCCAAGTCGGTTCTTCTCCCCCTGCCTCTTCCATGAGCTTCCTTGAGTCCTTGGGCTGCTGATTGTCACTTGAAATATGGGGGTTGCTCAGTTTTGGGGTGGTTGGGGGCAGCATCCGAACGCTACCCTGTCCCTGCAAAATGCAGGCGGAAGGAATCCCAAGGTGAGGAAGAAGTGGAATCCTATGGGAAAATGAAGATCCAAGAGAAAATATGCCCAGGATGGAGTTTATTTAATGTGACCCACAGTTCAGGTCTGGGATTTAGAGGGATTTAGGCACCCAAAAGGGGTCCAGCACCCAAATCCTGCTGCTGACCACGCTGCTACTCCTGGCTCCAAACACAGCATCACCCCAGCATCCAAAAATCCCATGCTCATTCCAACACCAACCCTCATGGATTTGGGATTGTAATCCCCCACGGACAGCCCCCTGGAATGGCAGGGAGAGCAAAACAGGCTTTGCAGCAGAGGTAATGCCTTTTATTAGCCTGGCAGATACAATGAGGAGAAAACAAAGCCGGGAGCTCTGCTTTTCCAAGCCGGGCTAATAAAAGCAATGACCTCCCCATCGCTCAGCATCACCTTTCCTGGGAGTGCTGGCATCCCGGCGGCTGGACCTCATGGCTCCCCACAAGGCTGGGAAGGGGATGGGCAACCACAAGGGATGATGTGATCGAGTCCCAGAAAGCAGAAGCAGCGATAACTTGGAGGCGGGGGTGATCCTGTCTGTGCCTGTCTCCAGGCTGCAACGCGCAGGGATGCTGTGGGGTGTCCAGCCTGTGGGGACCAGGGTTGGAAGGGGACTGAAAGAGCCCCCCCCCTCTCCTCCATGGGCTGGAAAGGGACTGGGACAGACCCTATCCCTTCCCAGGGCTAGGGTGGGGGGGACCGCAGCAGCCCCCTGCTCCCCCCATGTTGGGAAAGGACCGGGAGAGCCTCCAAATCCTCGCGGGCTTGAGAAGGGATCGGGATGGCCGCAAAACGTTCTCCGGGGCTGGAAGGGGACCGGGACAATTCCCCCCTCCCCAAATCCGCCCCCCCGGGGGGATGAAGGGTGACAGGGACAGCCCCCAGCCCCTCCCGGGCTTGATGGGGATGGGGTCAACCCCCAAACCCTCCCCGGGCTGGAAAGGGACAGGGGGACGGGGTCCCCCAGGGCAGTGGAGCGTGTCCCCCCCTCCCATAGCCCCCACAGCAGCGAGGCACGGTGGGGGCCGGAGCTTGCGAGCGGGTCCGAACCGAGCCGAGCGGAACCGAACCGAGTCAAGCCGTGCCAAGCCGAAGGGAGCTAAACAGAGCCGAGCCGAGCCGAGCCGAGCCGAGCCGTGCCAAGCCGACCGGAGCCGGGCTAAACCCAGCCGAGCCGCGCCCCCCCGACGGCAGCCGCCCAGCCCGCAGCGCCAGGCAGCCCAACCCAGCCCCTTCCTCCTCCTCCTCCTCCTCCTCCCCATCCTCCTCCTCCTCGTTCCCCCCCCCCCCCCCCCCCAAGCCCGATTTGGGCAGCGGCGCGTCCGGTGGTGCCGGGCAGAGCCGCCGGGTGCGTGCGCGGCGCCGGAGGCAGCTGAGCCCGGGGGGGGGGGTGAGTGCAGGGAGGCAGGGTCCGGCCTCCCCCACCCTCCATCACCCCCTGCACCCCCCCACGGCACCCCCCGGGCCCCCCCTTCCCCTGCATGCCCGGGCAGCGAGCATGGCCCGCAGGCAGGAGCGGGCAGCGGGCAGCGGGCGCTGGCTGCCCTGGCTGGGCTTCGCGCTCCTGCCGCTGGCCGTGCCCCCCGCCGCCGCCCCCGGGGGCTGCCCGTCCGCCTGTTACTGCGTGGCCACCCCGGAGCAGGTGCAGTGCCGGTACGAGAGGCTGGAGGAGCCGCCGAAGGAGCTGCCGGTCACCGTGCACAACCTCAGCATCGCCGGCAGCAACCTGAGCGTCCTGCCCCGCGCCGCCTTCGCCGCCCGCCCGCTGCCGGACCTCCGCCTGCTCCGCCTGCGCCACGACAACATCCACAGCATCGAGGACATGGCCCTGCAGGGGCTGCCCGCGCTGCGCACCCTCGACCTGAGCCACAACCCCCTGCTCTCGGTGGCCGCCGGTGCCTTCGCCGGCGTGCCCCTGCTGCGCACGCTGCAGCTCAACCAAGCGCTCTTGGCCGCCCCGTTGGAGGACCAGCTCGCCCTGGCCGTGGGCAACCTCAGCCTGCGGCGCCTGGAGCTGGCGGGCAACGCGCTGCGGGCGCTGCCGGCCTCCCTCTTAACCCCCGGCTTGGAGGAGCTGGACCTGCGCAACAACTCCCTGCAGCGGCTGGTGGCCGCCGAGCTGCGGAGCCTGGATGCTCCGGGCTTGAGGGGCTTGAGGCTCACCTTGGGAGCCAACCCATTGAGCTGCGACTGTGCCCTGCGCCCCTTCCTGGCCTGGCTGCGCTCCGCCGCCGTTGCCCGCGTTCCCGATGCCCGCAGCCTGCGCTGTGCCGCGCCGCCGGCGCTGCGCGGGGCCGTCCTGCTGCGCCTGCGGCCCGAGGGGCTCGTGTGTGCGGATGCTGAGGGCGGTGAGCCCGGCAGGCTGGAAACGGCCTCGTACGTCTTCTTCGGCATCGTCCTGGCCCTCATCGGCATCGTGTTCCTCATGGTGCTCTACCTGAACCGCCGGGGCATCAAGCGTTGGCTCCATAACCTCCGCGAGGCTTGTCGTGACCAGATGGAGGGGTACCACTACCGCTACGAGCAGGACGCTGATCCACGCTGTGCCAGCGCCATCGGTACCCCCGGCCTCTGACGGCATCCTCAGTATCCCACCGTCCCTGCTCCGGCATCCAACCACCATGCCGTACCTCGACACCTCTGCTCCTGGCATCCTTCTTGCCTCGTCCCCATCCTCATTCCCTTCCCCGTTCCCATCCCCATCCCCGTTCCCATCCCCATCCTCATCCCCAACCTTATGCCCATTCCCACCCCATCCTCTTCTCCATCCCCATCCCCATCCTCATGCCCATCCCCATTCTCATGCCCATCCCCATTCTCATGCCCATTCCCATCCCATCCTCTTCTCCATCCCCATTCCCATCGCCTTGCCATGGCACCAGTGAAAACTAGTGTCTGAGGATGAGCCGGCCTCGGGGATGAGTGCTGGGGTGCATCAGAGTGGGGTGCACCCTCCCTGGAGGGCTCTGGACCAGCTCTCCCTACCCATGCCCCAGTCAACCCTGTCGCACTGATTCCAGAAGCAGAACTGGATCCATTCACCCCATCCCAGTGCCCGTGGGCAGGGGGAAGCACATCCTGATCCTCCCCATGGGATACCAGCACACGCAGCCCCGATGCTCCCGGGAGGATTAGGAGCAGCTTCCCATGGTTTCTCCGTTGGACTGCGGGATCCACAGTGAGTGTTTGCTTGGCGCATCCCGGGAAGCAGCGGGCCATACCTGAGACTGTCCTCCTGGATGCTCCTGGAGCCTGGACTTGACTTTGACCATGTACAGCTCTCTTTCCTATTAGATTTCTATTTGAGAGATGCAAAACTGAATTTCCTGATGCTTTCCCCTTTTATTTTGCTTCAGACAGAGGAAAACGCTCCATCCGGCCGCTCCCCCTGGGAACCCACGTCCTCTTCCAAGCCCGTTGATCCGTTTCATTTTGATCAATGACATTCCCAGCTCTTCCCAGGCACAGAACCATGCAGCTGGGTCGGAAACTCCTCCGGCAGCGTGCATGTTCCCCGGCGCACACGGGGACAGCCCTTCTCTAAGATGTATCCTAGACCAGTGTCAGCACTTTGTAACTTAAACCAAGCGAGCGCAGAGCTCTCGACCTCCTCCACCCGCCCGTGGTTGCTTTAGAAGCTGTTGTATATCCTAGAGCAAATATATCTAAAGCTGCATCCACGCCGTGGTCTATTTTCTGTAGAGCTCCTTGCGATGATTCCCGATATCCCCTCGGCTCAGGTGATGCTGATGCTGGAGGAAGGTGCCTGTGGGCTCCTTCCGTAGTTTTGCTGCTGCTTGGAAACTTCTTTTCCTGGCTTGGTTTGGTGGGCAGGGATGCGGAGAGGTTTGTGCACAGAGCTCGGGCTCTGCCAGTCCCGATCCTTCCCTCGTAGCAGGGGCTGGAGCTCAGGAAAATTATCCAGGTGATGGTTTCCTAAAGGAGGTTTTGTCTCCCGGGTGGTTTGGTGCCTAATCCGTGCGAGAAGGGAGTGATGAGGGATGCTGCGAGAGGCAGCGCGGCTGCGACCCGCAGCATTCCCAAAATGGGAAAGCTCCCCATAGCTTTTGCACTGTGGCACCCTAAAATGCTGAATCTGGGGGCTTAAAAGTGAAGTGTTGCATTGGGATGCATCCGTGTTTGCCTTCCTCCGTGCCAGGAGGATGATAGGGGAAGCTGGGCAGGGGTGAGGCTGCATCCTTACATCCGTGCTGGACCAGCCCCCCGTGTTTGCTCGGTGTTTTGGGATCCCTGATGCAAGGAGCAGCAGGAATCCGGTGCGTTGGGTTTGTAAGTGAGGGGTTTGTGGGATTTATGGACCCTGAGCCTCCGTGTGTGTGCGTTCAGCTGCCGGGTGGAAAGCTCTGCTGGGGGAAAGCACAATGATCCCCATCCCAGAGGCTTTGGGAAGGATGCGACCTGGCGCAGGATCCTTTCCATTTGATCCCTTTGCTTTTCCCCCTTTGGCTTTTTCTCCCAGTATCGAGGTGGGCAAACTGGGAAAAGGGAGCTGATGCAGAGCCATGCGTTTGGGCTGTGCTCAGGCAGGGATACGGCACCGGGAGACAAAATGAGTGTCCTGGATGCTCTGGGCTGGTCCTGCTGAGCTGGGAGCTGCTTCCCCACCGGAGCTCAGTCCCGATTCATGGGGAAGCCCCAGAGAGCCTCATGGCTCAGCTCATCAGAGACGAGCTGCTCCAGCAGAAACTCCCATCTCCTGAGGTTTTCTCCCTATCCTATGGGTCTGTGGGCTCCATCCCCACCTCACCACCCCATGCAATGAGTTATTGAGGTTTATGGGGAAGAAATCTCAGCCTGCCCCTCGCCGCCATCCACTTTCCCACCTCCTCTTTCCTTTTCCTATCCCCACGCAGCCAGAACGAAGCCGCAGAGCAAGGGAAAAGGCAATGGGGTGGGTTTGCACATCTGGCAGCCACATCTGGCAGAGCACACCATGCCAGGAGTGCACACTGCTGGGCATTGAGGGCTGTCCCGGGCTGCGACTCAACCGGAGCAGCGTCAATTCAAGGGGATGATGATGGGAAATCCTTGAGATTTAACATCTGGCAGTGAGGAGGGGAAGCAGCTGGAAGGGTTTCATAGAATCATGGAATCCTGGAATGGTTTGGGTTGGAAGGGACCCTAAAGCTCATCCAGTTCCAGCCCCTGCCACGGGCAGGGACACCTTCCACTAGAGCAGCTTGCTCCAAGCCCCATCCAACCTGGCCTTGAACACTTCCACGGGTTCTTTTTGCAGGCAGATGGGTGCTTGTTGGACCAGGAATCAGAGCATCCGGTGCCTGGAGATAGATAATGGGAAGGAAATTGCCTCCGGGCAGATAGGAAAGCAGCCAAACTCATCCAGACCCCAAATCCCTTTGGGCATGAGGGTGGCTGGTGTGGGCAGCTGGCTGCTCCGGCTTTCCCTGGGCTTGAAGGGAGGGTTGTGGTGGGGTTTGGTTTCCAGGGAGGAGGATATTCCTCCTTTCCACAGTGGGATATTGGGAACATCGTGGTCCCCATCCTCACTGGGTACACTGAGGTTCATGCACCAGCCCTCCCCGGGGAGGCAAAGCCCTGTCACCCTGTGAAGGTGACATGAGGGTGGTCAGATGTGGTGGTTGGGTGGGCAACCAGCTGCGGGAGCTTAATGCTTGTGGCTTGCTGATGCGAATGCTATTCCATACAGCACACACCCCATGGATGACAGAGCAGGAATAGGGAACCTCTGGACTAGCAAAACCAAGACTCAAAAGGTGCTTTTGGGTCCCCAGAGGCAGCTGCTCTCATGTTTCCAGGTGGTCCCTTCCCACAAAGGGCTCTGGAAGAGGGATATGAACCTCCCAGTGAGCTGGTGCCCAAGAGGAAAATCATCCTGATGGCTCCTTGAGCCAAATGAAACCCAGGATAGAAACAGCATCTGGGCTATGAATCAAGTGCAGGATGCTCAGAGCCCTCTGCAGTGGCTCGTCTCAAAAAAAGAGGGGAACCCCCCAAAACTCTCTATTTAAAAGCCCTGCATGTGAGATGCTTATAAAGCCACTGGTGTTTTTGCAGCCCCTGGTCTTTCAGATCTGGTTTTCTTCCCTTGTTTTCCAAAGAAAATCCATGCAGGAGCCAAGCAGTGAGATTTAGACAAGGGGGTGGATGTGGGTGCGGCTGGAGTTGGACTGGGCAACCCTACCTGCATCCTGCATCCTGCATCCATCCATCCATCCATCTTCCCCCTGCACACATCCCTGTGGGATGTAGGTGCTCGTGTCGCTGGACCAGCACATCCCGGGTGTGTTTTTGCTCAGGTTCAGTGGAAGCTGCTCCGTGGTGCCGGGATGCTGAGCGTGGTCTCAGTGCAGAAGAGGCCAAAGCTCCCCGTGTGGTGATTCCTGCTTGATTCATCATCATCCATCCGTGCCCTGGAGTTTGGGCAGGGAAGGAAGTCAGTCTCCCCCTTCCAAGCACGCACAGTGTTAACAACAGCTCATCCCCCCCAAGCATGCTCATCCCAGGAAGCTTCACACCACGTTCCTTCATCCCCATCCTCTGTGAACAGGGATGAAGCAGAGGAGAGAAACCCTCTGTGCTTTCCATGTATTCCTTTAGGATGAGGAGGTGGGAACCGTTATCCTGAAGCACTGGGGAAACCGAGGCACAAACTGAACCAGCTCCTGCTGTCACAGAAGGCTTTGGGCACAAACCACACAGAAATGGGGTTCAAACCACACGAGGTTCACTGAGAAGTCGAGGCTCCAAGGCTGTGACAGCCCCTGCTCTGTTTGTCCTTCCTGCAGCTCAGAGGTGGCCCCTGCAGCCTGCCAAGGAAATTGGGATTAAACAGGATCCCTGCTACGCACCCGGAGTGCTTCCATTGGCCAGGCTGGGATAATGCTGGAGGTGCAGCAGCAGGGTGCAAGGATGGGCAGGACAGGGACCTGGGCAGGAGGAGATCACAGAATCCCAGGCTGGGTTGGGATGAAGGGACCTTAAAGCTCCTCCAGCCCCAACCCCTGCCACGGGCAGGGACCCCTTCCATAGAGCAGCTTGCTCCAAGCTCATTCTTATCCCTACATCCCTTGTCCCAAGCCCCTCTCCAGCTTTCCTGCAGCCCCTTCAGGCACTGGAGCTGCTCTCAGGTCTCCCCTTCAGGAGCCTTCTCTTCTCCAGGCTGCCCCAGCCCAGCTCTCTCAGCCTGGCTCCAGAGCACAGGGATCACCCCATGGATCAGAGATGGGCAGGGGCAGGCCAGGCAGCACCAGGCTGGGATGCTCAAGCAGGGCTGGATGGGAGGCTGCTCCCCACACCCCAAAGGGGGCTGACCCCCCCCTGTCCTCATGACCTCCCTGCCGTACGGGTCCCCCTCATCCCCCCTGGGAGCTGGCCCAGCACCACTGGGCAGATGGGGAGGGATCTTCCCCCCTAATCTGGATTATTTCTGACAATAAACCTGCTTTCCCAGCTGTTTTAAACATGGTTTTGGCACGTTGGGATAGGCGGGATTGTGGGATGAGGGAGAAGCTCGTAAGGGTGGAAGTGATGGGTAATACAGGGAGAACACGTTGCTGTCCCTGTGCCACTGAGGTCCACCTTTTGGCACTAGAGCATCCCTGAGGTGGTTTTGGCCGCACATCACCCAACTCATGGGGTTGGGATCATTTGTGGTCCTTATTCTGGACACTCAAGTTTTCCCCTATCAAATGCTACTGGGAAATAACTTACATTGAGGGACTGGTGTCCCCAAACCCATCTCTCCTCACCCCATCTCCCATCCAAAGCAGAGCTGGGATCTTCTGCAGCTCCCATCGGGCTAAAACAGCTTCTGGCCATGCTGATCCCCATCAGCCAGCTTTGGGGGGTCTCTTAGAGAGCCAGGATGAGCAGGATGAGCCCAGGACAGAGCAGTGCTGGTCCCTCAGCCTGCATAAGGATGCACGGGCCCCCGCTGAGCTGCTCCATCCTCCCAGCACGTTCCCAAGCACTCATCCTGACATTTACAGATCCCTATTTTTAGATGATCATCAGCATCATTCCTAATTGGTGAAGCTCCTCGGCCTCAGCTCGAGGGAGACAAAACCAGTCCCTTCCCTGCAGGTCCCTCCCCCTCCTGTGGTCTTATACTGGTGGGACTGGTCCTGTGGTCAATGGTGCTACATGAGAGCTGCTCGCTCATTCACTCACCCTTTACTCAGACCTTCCTGCTTCAAAGGATGCCCTTGAGAAGGACTTTTCTGTGGTAGCTTTTTGGGGGGAGTTTTCCATGTTCTTCACAAAGAGGAGCCTAAAAGAATCTCTATAATGTGCAAGTAAAGAACCCGCACCCCAGCACCTTGGAGATGCTTCTCTGCAGGGGCACAAAGAGCCCCTGAGCCCCTAAACCTATGGAGATGCTGCTCTGCATGTGGAGAATGGTCCCCTGTGTCCTCAATCCATAAGGATGCTGCTCTGTATGGGCAGGATGGACCCCTGAGCCCCCAAACCCATGAAGATGCTGCTCTGCATGGGCAAGATGGGCCCCTGTGTTCCCTAAACACACAGAGATGCTGCTCTGCACAAGCAGGATAGACCCATGAGACCCCAAGCCCATGGAGATGCTGCTCTGCATGGGCAGGAGGTACCTCTCTGTTCCCCACACCCATAGAGACACTGCTCTGCATGGGCAGGATGGACCAATGGGACCCCAAACCCATGGAGATGCTGCTCTGCATGGGCAGGATGGACCCATGGGACCCCAAACCCATGGAGATGCTGCTCTGCATGGGCAGGATGGACCCATGGGACCCCAAACGCATGGAGATGCTGCTCTGCATGGGCAGGATGGACCCATGGGACCCCAAATGCATGGAGATGCTGCTCTGCATGGGCAGGATGGACCCATGGGACCCCAAACCCATGGAGCTGCTGCTTTCCACCCCGATGGGGCAGGCTTCCAGAGCAGCTTCCAGCCCTCCCCTTTGAGATGCCCACACCAGCAGCCTCAGAGGGGGTTTCCATGCACCCCGTGCAGCCATCTGACAGCTCAGCCTTGGGAGGACAGAGGAGCTGGGGACCACAAGCAGCCCAGGAGCTGCTGCTCAGGAGACAGGGGCTGGATTTGGCCATACCACTGGGCTTGGGGGCGGTGTTTCTGTTCCTTGCTCCACGCCTCAGTTTCCTTTTAACATTGAGTGTGAGAAGGCCGTGAAGGCTCCAGCAGAAGGAAACCTTCCAGGGCAGAGGGACCAGCAAGAGGATGCTGGGACTGCTCTGGTGGGAATCCCTGGAGCTGAAGCCTCTCCTTTGGGTGGGCGCTGCCTTTGGGGTGGATGCTGTTGGGGACAGCATCCTGATGCGAGAGAAGAGATCTCACCCAGCATCATCAGGGCTTCAGGGAATGCTGCTGGTCCTGGGGCATCGCTGTCAGTGCTCCTCCTAGCCCAAGGTAGGAACAGTTCCCCACCAGCTCAGCTTTTGGGCCACCAGCATTGGACTAAGGAAGACAGAAGAAAGATGCAGGATTGCTACTACGAAGAGAAGGTTTTATTACTTGTAACACTTCATTGAGCTGAATCCACAGAGCAACACACAGAAACGGTGCAGGAAAGTGCAAATTCCCACTCTGCAGTTGGAGGACTCCTGGTTTTACAGGACAGGCACTGGGTAAACAAGAGCACAGAGCCAGAACTGCCCAGGATTCGAGACAAGGAGAACGATGCAACTTGAGATACTCCTGTCACCTCTGTACAAAGCTACTCAGGAGCAAAGGGGAGGATGGGGAATGTCCTGGGTCTTTTAACCAACAAGGCATCACCATGCAAAGAGCCCCAACTCTTACTTGAGGAGAGGGCAAAAAGGGGGGAGGACAAAATGAAGTGATGCCAATATTGGTTTGCAGATTAAAGAGAACATCCAAGTGCTTTCCAAAGCAGACCGCACGCTCCACCATGCCCCCTATGATAGAAACCATGACTCCACTTCCCCCTCAATACTCCCTTTAATAAAGCAGGAGGTGAAACCCCCAACGCTTTGGGAGCCACACAGAGCAGGGACACAAAGTGCTTCCCGAGTACTGCTACAGCATGGGTAACACCAGGGATCTCACCACACAGGTATCCTCCAACAGGAGATACATCACCAAGCACCACCCAAGGCAGGTAAAGGAGGCCAGGCAGTGATACTGGGTGCTGTAACTCGCCTCAATACCTGAAACACATTGCATTCTAGCTCTCAGTTTACTCTGTGGATGACAAAGCCAAGTATTTCCCCTCCTCAGAAGGAAGAGGTGGGTATTTGCTGTTAAGGAAATGAGACCTCCTCAGGCAAAACCCCAGCCCAAAGGAAACCTGGCTCCTTGGAGGTGCATCCTGCTGGGTGCAAGGGAAGTGAAGGGCAAGTGATGCACGACTGACCCACCATTTGGATGGGCACCAGGACACAAAGCAGGGGCTACATGACTTTGGGCTACAGCTCAAGCTGTGCTTGAAGCTTCCAGTCACTCACCCTGTGTTAAACACGCTCCCTCCTCCTCCTCCTCTTCCATGCAGGAGTCGAGATTCAGTCGTGCTGTGGCAGGAAGCATCCTCTAGAGGGGCAGGAGGAGACCCCTGAACAGCACTTGAAGGTATTTAAGCCACACACTGGCCACTGTATCACAACTAGAATAAACCACTCAGCTAAAAGCTCTGTGTTATAGATGTCCAACCCTGCCTGGCAGCCCTGTGCTTACAGATGGCCTGTCCTAGACCCAGGGAACCAACTTCATCACGTATCTGAGGGAGACAGAGGTCAAACCTGTCACATCAAGAAGGGAAAGGGCAAACCTGAGCCCTCCTAACTTCAACAAATGCTAAACCCAAGTCATTGCTGTCCAAGCACAGTTAAAGCCAATGACTGGCTGCAGACCAACCTCTGAAGAGGCCTATTTTAACTGGAAGCTCCTAATAAGCACCATCCACGGTGTACTTTGATCTGTTATCTGCTTCCTATTCAAGTCGGGAAAGCCTTTGTTCTTATCTGGAAAGTAGTAAAGAAGAGCTGACAACTGAAAGAAGGCTGTGCACAAGCCCAACAAACTCCAACACGATGCAGAACAAAGTCAGAAGTAAGATAACTCCACAACTTCACATAACAGAAGGGAAGCGAAATCAGAGGGAGGAGATAAAGGAGGAGTTCCACAAACGGAACAGTATAAATATATCCAACAGTTCAAATACAGTAGGAAAACAATGGTAGCAGCAGCTTAAAACCAGCAATAACTATTATACCCTTAAATACATTCAACACGTTGTGCCTGTTGCTGTCATACATCTCTAACTCACTGCTCAAATCTATGGACGAGAAGAATTCCAGGTATTAAACTCCCTGTTATTTGCCTTTATTATTAAAGACATTTAAACTATGAACAGTTACCAACTTCTAAGAATGCTGACTGGAAAACAATTTGCTTCCATACTGCATTTATAACACTTGTCTACTGATAGAAAGCAGATCCCTGGGGGAAGATGCAGGCTCCTGCTCTTTGCAGGAGCATCAATGTTAACTCAAGACATAACTCCTAATGCTAACTGCTACGATACACACAGAGCTGGCCTTACCACACACACTATGCTTTTTAAACCTTTGCTCAAACTTAGGTTCCAAGCCATTTGTTCTCTATTACTAAAAGGCTATTGAAGAACGAATCCAACCTGCCCAAGGCTTTACTCTGCTGCCACTGAAGGAATGATGAGTCCTCATGCAGCTGGGATCCAGATCTGCACCTCTTTGTGAAAGCTGAAGCCAAAGCAGCAGTCAGAAGTACCTTCACACCTCCTGACACCTGCCAAGCACTGTACAACAACATGAGGATACCCTAAGTGTAAATGCTTTCACCCCATTCCCCCCATCAGTCAAATATACAGTCAAAGAGAACCAACCAGGTTTTTTGGCATTAGATACATTTCACCCCATTGCAGAACAATCTGGAAGCATTTCCTCTGAAAGTAATAAATAAGTATCAGTGGCCAACAAGACTTTGTGCAACACAGACCTCCTGCAGCACAGGTACATTCATATACAGCAAAAATACTTCTCCATGGTTATAGTGCAAAGCTGCTGTCAGCATGAAATACCTAACATGAACCTCTGGTGCTCTTTGGAGCTGTGGGAATGGGACACATACAAACCCACTGCCCAACCCTGTGGCATCCAGCTGTAAGGGTATAATAAGAGAGAGGACAAACGGAGGGATTTAACAATAGTGGCAAGACAAGAGCTTTAAATTAAGTGCACCTTAGGTTCTTCTCACCTAACCTTCAATAGAGCCCTTAAGAGTTTATCTATTTCTTTTACTGTGAAGTGATAGCAGGGAGATATCCAGAACATACTGACCTTATTCTGGAGCCTTCTATAGCCATTCAGGACACATTAACAAGTATTACTCTCAGTTAATCAATACCCAGTTTTCCTTGAAGCACTGCTTCAGTTAAAGCATCTTTCATGGCTTTTCTATGCCAAAACGTGGCGTTTGCTTTCTGAAATCCTACCTATGTCCATGAGAACTTCTGTACTGGCCTATTTCTTGGGGAGGAAAAAGGGATGAGCTGTGCCATTTTACTCAAGCAAACGTAGGAAACAGATGGGAAGTTGTTAGAAACATGCCTTAAAAGAGAAAAAAATACTATTGTGACTGCTCTTGTAACAGAAATCAGCTTACAAGACACCACAAAAAGTAATGGCTTAGTAACTAGGAAAGAAAATATGATGGTATCTGGGTCTCACCTCCATGTCCACTCCTTTTGTAATACACAGGCAATAGGAATTCAAGCCATAAACCCCCCAAAAAGTCACCAGCTGGAATTTACAGTCAAAGTTACTGGATTATTTCTGACACCTTTACTAAAAGGTTTAAGATCTCTTTCTCCCTTCAGGGCCATGGGCTAAAAGAAAGCAGGTGCAAAGTAGCTCAAATGGGCAATTTAACCAGGGAATGAGTAAGTCTCTATCCCTCTGGAAGCACTGTGTAATCCAAACCCAGGCTGCAAGTGGAGCTCTGTGTGGTGCCACTATTGTTACACCGTTGAGTAAATAAGGTACACACAGGAACGTTACAGCGCACCAAGAGCACCTTGAACAACAGAAGGTTACTTCAGGAGCTGAAAAAGGTCATATTGAACAACTTGCCTAAACAAGGAATGCAAAGCACTGGACTCTACCTCCACTTGTTGGGAAATGAAGAGCTGTCATGATACCTACACTCACACACAACAGCTAGGAAGAAACAGGCTTCTTTGTCAGGCTGGAGCAATCACTTCCTTTAAGTGACTATCTGATTATAAAGCCTTTAGCCCACAAAAGCTATTTGATACCTGAAATGAGTTGAAGACATGATCTAGTGGTTAAGATCTGTCTTAAACCTGCGAGGGCAGTTCATTTGCATTGGTGCAGGTTAACCATGTCTTTTGGTCAAAAGGATTGAGAACTGTAGTAAGAAAAGAAATTCCATCCTTTTCTCTCACCTCCTCTCCTTATCCCAATTTGCTTTTCCAATGTTCTTTTGGTGAAAAGCCTGACAAAAGAATGCTCCTTTATAGAATAAAACCATAGCTGTTTAACACACATACACACACACACACATATATATTAAACTGAGTTGTGTTCTTGGTTCCTTTGTGACACAGGGCAGAGGGTCACTGCTCTGAACACCAGGGCCAGCAGATCTAAGCCGAGCGCCAGATCAGTCCATTCTTATCAGGTTCAAGGAAATTCTCAATCAAAGCTTCAATCAGCTTCTGAAGCTCTTCTTCCAGCACGTTTCTGTCACTGGACAAGAGAACAAGATGGTGTCAGAGGTCTGATACACACCAAGCATCCATTTACAACCTGAAAAGCAGGATCTGATGGTGATGGAGCTGTTACGTTTCCTACCAGCATCACAGTGTAGAGACTCCAACCTTCTCACTTCAACCAGCTACTTTTCCATGGGGACTATTGCAATATCAATTTAAATTCATTTAATTATTGAACAAATTAATCTCCACTAGAGGGCTCCAGGCTGGCAGAGGGGACACGACAACTCCTAACTGCAAAACCAATGCAAGACTGGTCAGACACGGAGTGTAAATGGGTTTAAAAGAAGAATGAGCTACCAAGAGGAGGTAGAAAACCCATATTTTCCTCCACACAGCATCCAGATGCCCATCTTGGGTGACATGGCTTAGGCTGAGCTGTCCCTGCCCACAGCAGGGGGTAATGGAACTGGATGATCTTAAGGTCCTTTCCAACCCAAACCATTCTGTGATTCTATGATCTAAGTTTTCTGATTGTATTTTGGCTAAAGAGCCATTTAGGAGGATTGAGTAATCAAGGCAAAGTGTCGTGGCTCAGAAGAGGACACTGTAATGTGCTGATCCTTTCCCTATTTAAATGCCCAGACATTCATTTGATCCGCCTGCACTAATGCATTGCAAAACTGCTTTAAAAATGCATAACCCTGTGCCAGAAGTCTCAGTGGAAGGAGAGGAACTCAGCCTGGTTTTAACAGAGAACAGGCAAAACAGGCTTATTTACATCTGCTTGCTTCATTTGTGTAACTGAGACTCCATCATTGCACTTCAGGACACCACTGCCTCTTAAAGAGGCCACCCCAAAATGCTGTTGTTAAACTGCCTTTCCTGATGTTCAGCTCTTAAGAATAACCAATAAACAGGAACCCAGAGTACTTGGAATGCTGTTACAGAGAGGGATGTCTTTGGAGGTTCCTACAGGCCACTTTATGCCTTGAACCAGGGAAGCTTGAGAGCTTTTCAATTTAGAATCATAGAATCATTTAGGTTGGAAAAGACCTCTAAGGCCACTGAGTCCAGCCATTAACCCAGCACTGCAAAGCCATCACTAACCCGTGTCCCTAAGTGCCACATCTATTCATCTGTTAAATATCTCCAGGGAGGGTGCCTGCAGCCCTGCCCTGGGCAGCCTGTTCCAATGCCTGAGCACCCTCTGGGGCAGGAATTGTTCCTCAGCTCCATCTAAACCTGCCCTGGTGCAGCTTGAGGCCGGTTCCTCTTGTCCCATCCCTTGTTCCTTGGGAGCAGAGCCCAGCCCCTCCTGGCTCCATCCTCCTGTCAGGCACTTGTAGGCAGCCATCAGGTCCCCCCTGAGCCTTCTCCACACTGAACCCCCCAGGTCCCTCAGCCCTTCCCCATCACACTTGGGCTCCAGGCCCTGCACCAGCTCCATTCCCTTCTCTGGCCCCACTCCAGCCCCTCAATGTCTCTCTTGCAGTGAGGGGCCCAGAGCTGAACACAGGATTCAAGGGGTGGCCTCACCAGTGCCCAGTGCAGGGGCACAATCCCTGCCCTGACCCTGCTGCCACAAGCCAGGATGCTGTTGGCCATTTCGTGTTCCTGATAAGAATGGCCATTAACCACAGGTAATAACAAATTAAATGTCAATGCACTTTTCTGACTTACCAGAACAAACAGCAGCAGAAGCTTAAATGATGCAAAGCATCCTCCTGTCTGTTGTTCCTCTCCCCACTACCCTTGTCTGGCCTTTACTTGTGTTAAGATTAGGTAAAAGACAGCATTTCTAGCATTTGTTTCTTCCTTTTTGGTGCAGCTTCTTACCCTAAATATACCTCGCCTTTTCTTTCACCAAATGGTATGTTGCCCACTCCCAGGTTCATGGAAACATGTTCTAGCTGAAGTGAGAATTTCCATACCCACATAAGTGCTTTCACATGCCACACAAGCAGAAAGCTCTCTGACTGAATAAATAGCAAGGTTCTAGCAAAAGCTGCCACTCAGAAAACTGGGATATAGAATCCCCACTTCCCTGACCTGCTCTTATTCCATGGTTACTACAGAACAACTAAAGCATGATGCAGAACATAGGCCATACCTGTGTTGATGCCCTTCATGTAGCTCCTCCCTGGGAGGGTGCTGAGGTGCTGGCACAGGGTGCCCAGAGAAGCTGTGGCTGCCCCATCCCTGGCAGTGTTCAAGGCCAGGTTGGACACAGGGGCTTGGAGCAAGCTGCTCTATGGAAGGGGTCCCTGCCCGTGGCAGGGGTTGGAACTGGAGGAGCTTTAAGGTCCCTTCAAGCCAAACCATGCTGTGGTTCTATGATTCTATATACAGCAATAAAGCACAGATTCCACAGCAATCTGTGGAAAACTGCCTAGGCATGGATTTGTGTGTCCCCTCACATGGACATTTTCCAAGCAAGGGCTATCTACCACTCACAATCTATCCACTGACTGCCTAAATCTGACCAAAACATTCAGTGATAAAACCATGCTCAGCCTGAATTCCTGCCAAGAAGTAGAAAGAAATAGCAAATCAGAGGCCCCTATATATTATTTCTATTCTCTGCTCCACAGGAATGTTGGAATAAGAGTCTAAAAGGGGGAATACTGCTGCAATTCAGGTTAGGAATCCAGTTCAAGAGCTGGTTCTCTCCATTAGCCAGGCCAAGAAGCTAGGCTCATACACACTCCTGATTTCACTGATGCAAACACACCCTGTATTTGTACCCACCTCTTTTAAACTGGGAATAGCTTAATCGAGGTGGCTGTCAAAACGGGACAGACCTTTACTACTATTCCTGTAGCTCAGAGCAACACAGATTCCCAAATGCAGCAAGAATTCACCAGGGTTTAAGCAATGTGCCATCAGCAGCACTTAATCACTCTTTAATTTGAAGTGAATGAGGAGCTGGGTTAATAAATGAGTCTCCTCATGCAGCAGACGCCGAGGATTCAGTTGTCTTATCCACTACAGAGGGGCTCCCTTAGGAGCAGGAATGTGCATCACTGGTGAGTTTAACAGGCTGGAACAGTCAGTGAGGCTCAGGTCTCCAAGGAGGTAGCAGAGGAATCACCCACAGGCAAGGAATTGGTTTCTTTCTACTGACTTTCATCCCAAATGCATGTCGCAGTGTGCATGCAGCTCTCTGCTTACCTCTGCTCAGGCAGTGCACACATCTCTGCGTAGTACTTGATCTTTGGCTCTGTCCCACTTGTCCGAAGGGTGGCAACGCAACCATTTTGGAAGGTGAAAGTGATCATCTGACTGCTTTTACTCACTGGCAGCACCTATAAAACCAACATCATCTTATTACACAAGACCCCAACTTCCACAAAAGGGGGTGATTTTATGTTTGCTTGGTGTTAACTACAACATTCAGTACATGCAAAGCTAAATAGACATGCTGGAATCCCCCCCTGTATACATCCACCAGCCAGTGCAAGGCAAGAACAAGTCGTTTCAGTCTGATGAGACTCAGTGTTTAAGGATAACAGAATGGCCTCTTGCTCCAATTGGAATTCCAACATCTGGAAGCCTGCTAGACAGCTTCAGAGTTGAAGAACACCGAGCTCACTTCAACTAATAAAATCAATTCACTGTTACATGAAAATAAGTGAATACTTGTTTTCTTATAATACTTATTAATACGTATAAGTCTGCTCTGCTCTTGCAAGATGCCACTTGCAACACTCTGTGCAGTACTGATGTCTTCAACATAAGGAGGGGATGGAGCTGCTGGAGCAAGTCCAGAGGAGGCCATGAGGATGCTCAGGGGCTGGAGCATGGAGCCAGGCTGAGAACATTGGGGCTGTTGAGCCTGGAGAAGAGAAGCTGCGTGGAGACCTCAGAGCAGCTTCCAGTGTGTGAAGGGGGCTACAAGGATGCTGGGGAGGGACTCTTCATCAGGGACTGCAGTGATAGGACAAGGGGTGATGGGTTCAAACTGAAACAGGGGAAGTTCAGGCTGGAGATAAGGGAGAAGCTCTTCCCTGTGAGGGTGCTGAGGCGCTGGCACAGGGTGCCCAGAGAAGCTGTGGCTGCCTCATCCCTGGCAGTGTTCAAGGCCAGATTGGACACAGGGGCTTGGAGCAAGCTGCTCTAGTGGAAGGTGTCCCTGCCCATGGCAGGGGGGGGAACTGGATGATCTTAAGGTCCTTTCCAGCCCAAACCATTCCATGATTCTCTTGCAAAAGTCCCTCATAACTCACCGATATTTTATTTGGCTGGCTGCTGTCATAGCCAGTGGTGACATCTCGCACATGTAAGATATTGTAAATGCCACAAAGTTTGGGATAAGACTGAGGAGCATCAAAGTTCCGAAGTCTCTCAAATATCCTTTTGATAGTAGGAGGATCATAGCACAAGAAATAGGAAGTCTTTGATATGTGGTACCCGTACCTACAAGCAGATGAACATTTTCAGTTACCAGACTGTTTTCTTTACATTTAGTAACTAAAGAAAGCTCCTGTGTGGAAAAGCAACACAAGAATGCAGTTGTCACAGCTGTGGGAACAGGTATTTATAGGCAAACGGTTGGACTCTGAAGCAGATTTAGCTGCATTACTCAGATCACCTTCAGCTATTTTATAAACTCAAGTATAGGTCTGAGCTCCAAAGAACTAAAATCCAGTCATTTGGCTTGGAAGCCTTCAGGAAATTAATACCCAGTATCATTCCCTCACCATCAAAACTTGTCTGCCATAGCCATAACAACAGATTATTTCAATAGCCTCTGAGGAAGGTGATTGATGAGTCCATCCAAGTTAAAACTACTACCCCAAATCAGACCTAATGTAAGTGCTCACCAGGTGCTGGGCTGGCAGGATATTAGGCAGAAGCTCTTCCCTGTGAGGGTGCTGAGGCACTGGCACAGGGTGCCCAGAGAAGCTGTGGCTGCCCCATCCCTGGCAGTGTTCAAGGCCAGGTTGGACACAGGGGCTTGGAGCAAGCTGCTCCAGTGGAAGGGGTCCCTGCCCAGGGCAGGGGTTGGGGCTGGATGAGCTTTAAGGTCCCTTCCAACCCAAACCAGTCTGGGATTCTATGATCTGCTGTAACTGCGCTTCCAGTTCCATTAGCACAGGAATTTCTGCTGATGAACAGGGTTTATCACAGCAAATGACTTAATTCTGACATAAACATGCTCCTCATTTTGCTGCAGTGAATTGTCTGTAGCTACTGAACACAGGCCATTCCTTTAACCCCTCTTCTAATACAAACCTCTGAAGAGCAGCACGTGACAATCCCCAGACTGTGTTGAAGTCTAAATGGTGTTTCAAGAGAGGCACACAGAGCACAACTAAGATACAGCCACACACCACAAGATAACAAGTGACATAGTGAGAATTTAATGAATTTGATCTGCTGGACCTATAATGCAAAATTCTTTCACAGTAGGAAAGGGCTCTTTAGTCCTTTGGGAGACTGAGCATTTAAGTAGTATCTGGAATACTGGAGACTGCAGTTCATCATAGCATCAGAAAAAAACAGCTTGCAATGAGAAAACAGCTGAGGGATGCATTAAAAAGATTCATTATTCCCAGCTCCTGAAGAGTGAAGTGGAACATACTAATGGGAAATACAACTTACGTTTCATATATCTCGATGAGTTTCTGTGCTAGCGAGAGGTTCTTGCCCTCCAGGTAGGTTGCCATCTCAGCTATGACCACAGCTGCACTTACACCATCTTTATCCAACACTGATGTGCCACACATGAAACCTAGAAATCAAGTTGTTCATGAGAAAAGTAACCTGAGATACTACTACACCGATTTACTTGATTGGCTTTTTAACCTTCTTCCTGTAAAAGGATATTGGCCAATACACATAAACTGGTTTTATCACTGCATATGCATTCCCCTTGTCTAAGAAAGCTAAATTAACTTAGGATTGTAGGGCTGGAAAGATATGTGCTCTAATCAATTCATTCCAGATCAATAACATCTGCTCTCTGAAGACCTCTCTCACAGTACAGTGCTAACCATAAAAATAAGCTTGTTTTGTGCAAGCACATCAATACTGCAAAGAGTCTTGTCAGTAATGAGAATCAATCAAGAGATATAGCCTTGGTAACCCCCAAATCAGTGCTTCTCACAAATGCTGGGATGCTTTCTTTGTGAAGGGATGCACGAGCAAGATCTTAACTCCTGGTTTAAAAGCTGCTCTGATTTTATGAAAGAAACTGGCATGGACATAAACCCTCTTCAGTGTGTACTTCAGCCTTCCAGTGCCTAAAGGGGCTGCAGGAAAGCTGGAGAGGGGCTTGGGACAAGGGCCTGTAGGGCCAGGCCAAGGGGAATGGCTTGAACCTCCCCAAGGGGAGACTGAGCTGAGCTCTTAGGCAGAAGCTCTTCCCTGGGAGGGTGCTGAGGTGCTGGCACAGGGTGCCCAGAGAAGCTGTGGCTGCCCCATCCCTGGCAGTGTTCAAGGCCAGGTTGGACACAGGGGCTTGGAGCAAGCTGCTCCAGTGGAAGGGGTCCCTGCCTGTGGCAGGGCTTGGAATGGGATGAGCTTCAGGATCCCTTTCAACCCAAACCATGCTGTGATTCTACGATTCATTTTCAAACATCATATTATACAGGAATATGATGTCCCAAAAGCTGCCATTTATACCAAGTGGAGAATTCCCATAGCCAAAACATTCACTACACAGCTCTCCATGGGTAAGTGGTGCCAGCAAGATTACCAAGATAAACAGAGTGCTCCAGTCAAGGTCAGCAGGAATAGTCACACACTTCCATAAGGTATGCAATGCTATTCCTGCATGTCTGGATTCCTCTCATATTGTATGAGGGGACAGTATACACCTCCTGAAGGTGCTGCAGCACCAACATGATGGGGAGTGTGACCAAAGCAAACCTCCTCCCAGGTCCACAGAGCCATTAGTAGCGAGTCCTCACTGAGAGGACCTGGGAGATATTAAACTGATTAAGAACAGATCCTGTGCTTCACCTCAGCTAAATGACCACACAACAACAGTAGTTGGGCTCTGGCATCTCAGGACTCTCAAGCTGTACCAGACGAGGCTTGTGTCAGGAAAGTACAATACCAGAATCAGAGATTCATGTATCATTTATCATCATAGTTGGCAAATTGATTTGATGAGAGCAAAATATCAATACCAGTAACTACATGAATGGAAATAAAGTGCTTTTGATTTGTTCTATAACTAAGACCACTTCTTTTTAGTGACATTTACCCACACTTCTCACCATTTTAAAATGATATGAACGTATTTACCAATAGACTCTTCAAATGCAAAGAGAACTTCTTTCCCATTATCTAGCAGATTTTTTACTCTACTTCCAATCCACTTAAATCCAGGGAGTGTTTCCTGAAACAGAAAAGATAAAGAGTGCATTAAATATATATTTTCAATGTCGTTTCAAGTCAAAGAAGTATATCCACTATAAAAAAAACATCTCTTTAGATGATAAATCTAAAACAAAGAGTCACTGGATAACGTTTTACGAGGGAACAGTCAACTAGGACATGAGTATCAAATCAAGGAGCAAGTGTGCTTGAGAGATGATGGTTCAGTCTGAGATCAGAAATGATCTTCCATGGTGGTTTATCAGGTGAGACAGCAGCACAAAGTTACTCAAAAGGAAAAGTTCTAGAAATACAAGCAGCATTTCAGGGTGATGGAGGGAACAGCACTGCTTGTGCTCTTCAAATCATGCAAAAGCAGGCAGCATCTTAGATGCAGTCCTTCTTAGAGAGAAGGAAGGGGCAAGAAGGGAAGGGGCAAGAAGGGAAGGATTTAGAGGAGACCAAGGGGTTCTGTAGATTCCTCATCCTTTTTTTTTCAGTCCAATGTGCTCCTTTCCACAAAAGGAAAGGTATTTTGAGAGATAAAGCAATTCAGTACAAGGCAGCAATATCCAACCTGCCTGAATACTGAATGTCCTCCTGTGAGGGTGCTGAGGCGCTGGCACAGGGTGCCCAGAGAAGCTGTGGCTGCCCCATCCGTGGCAGTGCTCAAGGCCAGGTTGGACACAGGGGCTTGGAGCAAGCTGCTCTATGGAAGGTGTCCCTGCCTGTGGCAGGGGTTGGAGCTGAAGGAGCTTTAAGCTCATCCAGTTCCAACACAAACCAGTCTGGGATTCTGTGATGAAGCATATCTGGCCAGTCACTCAAAATGGATTTCACAGTTATTTTCCATTTTACTTTTTAGTTCCTCATTGTTTGGCAAAATGTTTTTTCCTGCTACACATGGCTTTAATTTAGATATGTATTAAAAACAAGCCCTGGATCTTTCCATGTTTGTGCTAAGCTCTAGAGCACTTAAAGTCTCTTATGACAGTCTCAGACATCAGAGCAAGTACATAATTTGAATGCAGGAAGTAAAATACAGTCACTGGGGACAGCCCCACTACCTCTTTTAGCAAGTCCTTCACAAAACTACATTAAAGATCTGAACAAAAGAGCTCCTTTCTCTGTCACAATCTGAAGTAAAACCTACTTGGAACCTGGGCACCTGGAGGAACATGGTGTAACCTCTAAGCACTTGGTACAAAGCCACCAGAAAGCATTCCATTTGTGTAGGAAACACCGAGTTGCACAACTTTCATTCTCTCGCACAGAGGAATTTACCTCTAGGGAAATAACCACGACAAAAGTATTCCTGTTTTATGTAAGTTAGGGTTTAACTTGTGTCACCTCTTACAGCCTCCTTGCAGGTGAGTTGAAAAGTTAATGTGATTTAAATTCAGGGAAATTCTTTCAAGAAAAAAATCAGGAAAACTTCCTTAAATCTCACAGTCTGCAATCACTGTAACATGCATTGAGAAATGCTGCAGATGGGGTAAATGCTCCATCCCTGGCAGTGCCCAAGGCCAGGCTGGACAGAGCTTTAGGTGACGTGGTCGAGTGAGAGGCATCCCTGCCCATGGCAGGGGGTCTGGAACTGGATTATTTTAAGGTCCTTTCCAACTCAAACCATTCTATGATTCTACATGGAAAATAGGCCTGTTCAGGTAAAACAGCATTCTTCACACACTGGAATGCATAAAAACTCCAAGCCCAAAGACTGGAAGTCATCTATTTGTCCATTTCATAAAGTCAGAAGAGGGGGGAGCTAGATGGAGAACGTGGCAATGAGATTTTACTGAGCCAGAGGACCTCATAAACCCCATACTTACTTCAAAGTGAAATCCTTCTTTAAGTGCAATTGCCCTCAAAATCTTTGAGGACACTGTGGTTGCCAACATGTAAATGTTCTTCACATCAGCATCTTCAGAGCAGTTTTCCTTCCAGCATGAGAACATCCACCACCCAAACAAAGCTGCTAGCTCATTGCCAGTGAACACCTTCCAGCACCCACTGCAGACAGGATAGAAAGGTTAGTGCTCATTCAAGGTATCCCAGGAGCATCCACGCAGGGGGAGATGCTTCTGCAGGCACTGGAACAGGAATCTGAGTGCACTGCTGATAAGCTGCTCTACACAAAGCCACCATATTAACAGGACTTCACATTTCTCACATCTCAATGATTTACAAGCCCAGTGCATTCTGTTAGCAAGTAAAGATACCATTGTAAGTATCCTTACTGTCAGCTTCAGAATAGCTTAGACCTTTTTAGCTTATCAACCAGGAGTATAGCAATCTATACAGCCAACACCTGATAGGCCAAGGGGGAATGGCTTTAAACTGAAGGAGGGGAGATAGGTTTAGGTTGGACATAAGGAAGAAGTTCTTTACTGTGAGGGTGCTGAGGCGCTGGCACAGGGTGCCCAGAGAAGCTGTGGCTGCCCCATCCCTGGCAGTGTTCGAGGCCAGGTTGGACACAGGGGCTTGGAGCAAGCTGCTCCAGTGGAAGGGGTCCCTGCCCATGGCAGGGGTTGGAACTGGAGGAGCTTTAAGCTTCCTTCCAACCCATTCCATGATTCTATACGCTGCAGTCAGGTGTACTACAGACAGCTACTTACACAATGACCAGAATTTTGGCCTGTCAGTGGAAGAAAAATAGTTTCCATTCAATATGAAGCAGCCAGGGAAAAACAAAGAAACATAAAACTTCCGATAGCTACAGTCCCAAGGCAGAATGTTTGCCTAATAGAAGTGAAAATACAGCAACAACAAGATTTTGCTGTCTTCAGTAACCACTGAACTGTTTAATTTGGCCTTTTACTGTAACATGAATAGATCTGGTGAATGCTCCACCCCTGGCACTGTTCACAGCCAGGTTTGATGGGCCTTGATCAGCCTGGTTTAGTAGGCATCCCTACCCACGGCAGGGGGTTGGAACTGGATGAGGTCCCTCCCAACCCAAACCAGTCTGGGATTTTATGACATTCTGTGCCTTTTCACTACTACTTCTGCAGAAAGAGAGAAAAGAAACGATCCCATCACTCACTTCTCCTGCTGTTCCGCCACTGCTAGTCTATCTGCATCTGGATCAGTGGCCACTACTACTTTAGCACTTTCCTTCTCTGCAAGCCTCAGTGACAGCTCCTGGTGGAAGAAGAGGGATGGGAAGAACAAAAAAAAAAAATCACAAGAGCAAATAAACCCAGTCTTCCTACTTCGATATTACATGCATATGTAATCTCATTCAGATTGTATTAACTGAAAGCCAGGTACTCCCTGCTCTCTTCCTTGGTTTTTCAACACTATCATACCCAAACAGAGGAATGCTCACAGAAATCTGATGAAATAGAAACAAAAATACCAGCACACATTCCCCTTCTTCAGGATTTGGGCATTTGACAGTGGAGAAGTCTGGATCTGGATCTTTTTGTTCAGGTACTGGAATGGGAGGCTGGAAGCCAAAAGCTTTGAAAGCCGACTGCACGTAGTCATGTCCAACTCCATGAAAAGAGGTATGAACAAACTTCAGAGTTGTTTGCATATTCAGCTCCCTGAGGAGGAAAGAAGAATTTCAGGAAGATTTTAGTTATTTAACAAGATTCCTTTCATGGGGGAAAGCAAAAGCAAAAGAAAATGCAGTTACACTTTGTACTGTTCTGCTGATTCCTGCATTGATTTCAAAGGAGGAGCAAAGGAAACGTGCTCATTTGGAGTTTCACTAGAAATTGCTGGTTGAAAGCTTCTTCCTCTGGAAAACGAGATATTCACCTTCTGCTGAATCAGCTGAAAGTCTCCCAAGAATGAACTGCTGGTTTGTGCATCAACCTCCAGCTCTTCCACCACCCTGAGGATCTTACTCTGGCTCTGCTCTACCTACATTATTCTTCACCCTCCTTTTATTCTCCTCTTCTGCCCCAGCTAACCTTTACACTTAATCTTCTCACCTCTATTCCACACATGTACACTCTGTTGTGCATTGCATTTAGTTAGCTGAGCCCCTTTAACTGAGGTCTTTTGATGGGTGGTCTTCCTTAGCATGAGTAGTAATGGGAAGCTGAAGTTGCTGGAGCCTTAGGCTACAAGCAGGTAACTCCCACCTAAAGCTGAACTGAGTTTACAACCTGTGTTTATTTATGCAAAGGAAGGCCTTAAGCTCAGTGCAAACTGGAAGGTAAAGGAGTTACATCCATTAGCAAGGAGCACCAGAGGTAAGATGACATTTATGGCCCATCTGGAGACAAGGAAAGAACCCAATGACTGATAAACTTTTGTCCTGGGTCCCTCCCTGGAGGCACCCACCTCAAGCTGCTCCTATCCCTGCATCCCAGTTATTAAATGAGTTTTCTAAGTATCACACATCTGATATTGTGCTGTGGGAAGCCTGAGGCACAGAATTCTCTGTCACAACCTCACTTTTAGTCTGTATTTATCTTTGAACACATTCATTTATATCAAATCATCAGGGTGCATTACTGTAGCACAGTGCCCAAAAGCAGGGTTTTTCATTAGCAAGTATGATTTAGGCCTAATGCTGGTGACCATTTAATCAGAGGAGGGATGGGGTAAGACAGAATGGGGAGAGGACCAGGAATTATTGCCCACATTGCACAGAGCAATGGCCTCAAGCAGACAGTGGTGTCTGGGGCAGTGGAGCACCCAGCTTCTGTGAACCATAAAGACACATCAAGTCACTGGTCGGGGACAATAAAAATCACTACAAGCAGGGCTGAAACTATTACAATTTGGGAAGACAGCCCAATCCCTATGCCCAAGTGAACAATGTTTCTGTATGGCAGCACTGCATGCTTTATTACTGAAGTCAGTTTTCCACATGGAACCCAAAGCTCCCTTAAAACCATCATTTAAGTACATTTTGCTTTATCCAGTACCTGTAATAACAGATCTTTTTCAGGTCTTCCATGTAACAGTCACAGATTTTCTTCAGAGGATCCTGCCTAAGGGGACTGGTATCTACTAGATTCTCATTCCAAGAGCCATTCCATGGTTCAACACACTCTTCTATGCACTTGATGATTTCCTTATCGTGAGGAGAGGTGATCTGCGCTCCATTTTCCCAGTAAACCTGGTGTAAGTTTAAAACAAAACAGTTTATTCACAAAGATTAACTTGATAAATTCTTTTAGATACAGGATTCTGCTGACTTCCTGCTCCTTGAAGTCAGACAGGAAAGGGTAACATCAGACCGGCTTGATCCTCCAAAGTCATGTGGAATCACAGTTCAGCATTACAGCTGTGCGACACCACAACCTGGTGTCCCAAAAGCTGGTATTCAACTATTATGACTGAAATCATGAGGACGTGAGAAACCAAAACTGGGCACTTAGAGTGCAGAGTGTTGTGCAAACCGAACAGAAACAATCCATTACCTTCCTCACTGTCTGGCATTCCTTTCATAAAGAGACACAACTTGGGTTGGAAATCGAAGCCAAGCAGATAAGCAGTGTGCCAAGGTACATGGTTTTCTGTAACTGAACAACTGGAAACCCTGTGAAACCCTGAGCTATGAAAAGTCTTTGTTAAAGAATGATTTAGATGCCAGTTTTCCCACAGTTGGTTGCCAATAGCATGGTTGAGCTCACAGAGCAGATCAATTTGTCTCTCATTACTCAGTGCCTTTGAAACTATGGCTTGGTCATGTTTGGTTAAAGTTGCCCAAAAGCCTTTAGAAGCTGCTGGATTCATAGAGGAAATAGTGACAGATAAAACAATTCTTGTGGAAGACTAGGATAAAATCCAATATCCTGACATAAGTGCTTTGTATCAGAGACACAAACATAAGAGCTTCTTGATAAATGAAACACCTGGAAAACAAACGTGTCTCATTCATCACTATTCTACGATTCCATTTTCTTCTTCATTGCTATAGCTAAGCAAAGGCTGCTGAAGCACTTTACAACTTGTTCCACAGAGGATAAATGCAGTACAGGCACACCCAAGAGTTATCTGTGTGCAGAAGAAGGCTGGGTTTTCTATCCTTGCCATTACTCACTGACTTGATGCTTTTAGAAGGCCAAGTTTAGATAAAGTTTAGAGTTTAGTTCAGATTCATATAAAGTTTGGAACAAAAATACTGTTACAACACTGCATAAGCAGCTTTTACTACTATGGATGGTAACACTGCTCCAAGCTTTCAAAATGAAGGCACCCACCTTTCTCTCAATGCCCAGAATAACAACCTTAGAGGGAGCAGCACAGTCTTAAACAGTCATCATCTTCAGCACAGTCACCTACTGTGTGGGTTAATCCACCTAGGTTCTAGCTTAGTTTCAAACTCATTTTTAAGTCTAAGAAGTGAACACATAATTAAGCATTCCTCCAGCTGCTGATTTGACTCTATGGAATGTCACAACAGACCTGGGCTCAAGAAACACAAGCAGTGTGTTCCAGGTGCAAAGGAAAGCATGTGTAACTCAAGTTAAAGACAGATGAATTACCTGAAATCATTTCTCCTTCTAACCTACACATACATGTGCCACAAAGGAAGACTCTTCCCTGTGAGGGTGCTGAGGCGCTGGCACAGGGTGCCCAGAGAAGCTGTGGCTGCCCCATCCCTGGCAGTGCTCAAGGCCAGGTTGGACACAGGGGCTTGGAGCAAGCTGCTCCAGTGGAAGGGGTCCCTGTCCTCCTGGAGGAGCTTTAAGGTCCAACTCAAACCAGTCCACGATTCTGTGCTGAGCCAAATGCCCAAAGCAGGTAACATGGAAGAGCAGCTGGCTGTGACACGCTACAGGCTTCAAGCCTTACCTTGTACCCGTTGTCCTCCTTCCGGTTGTGGGATGCTGTGATCATCACACCAGCCACAGCATTGAGCTGCTGAACAGCATAGGGCTACAAAGGAAACCCAGAAACACTGATTTAGTCAAGAATTCTGCAGCTAGAATGGCACAGTATCATTGTATTATTAGGAGAGTTACACAATAGGATGCTACAGGAGAAGTGGCTCTTAACATTTCACCAGTTGATTTGAAACTGTATACATGAATGCTCATCATTCTCTTTCCTGTAGTTAATAGGGAGAGTTGTTGCATAGGAAGATTATTCCATTTACTAACTACACAAACACAATTGTTAACTGACCAACTAAAAGCCTACACTCAGATTACACTAGGATTGAAGAGAAAATGGGTCGAAATAGAAAGAAGGAATCCACCAAAGGGCTTGTGGAAAAACAAGTGACAGGTACTTTCTGCTAAAGAGCACTCAGTTCTTTCAGCCTCCCCTCAAAACAAGATCCATAACACACCAGAACAGCTTACAGAAGAGAAAACAGGGCAAAATGTGATTCTATTGACTATGTGCATGCAGGAGAAGTCAGAACCATTCTTGTTACAGCCTCCCTCAGAAGGGCCTAGACAGGCTGGAGAGATGGGCAAAGAAATTCAATGAAGTGCATGGTCCTGACCTTGGGGATGAATAAAGCCTGGCACCAGCACAGGCTGGGGCCTGACCTGCTGAGAAGCAGCTCTGTAGAGAGTGGCTTGGGACCTGGTGGACACTAGGTTGTCCATGAGCCAGCAATGGGACATTGGGATCAAGGTGACCCAGACTGCATCAGGAAGAGCACTGCTGGCAGGTTGAGGGTCCTGATCCTCCCTCTGCACAGCACTGGTGAAGCCTTCCCTGGAGCATTGTGTCCAGGTCTGGGCTCTCCAGTATGAGAGACCTGGAGCAAGTCCCACAAAAGGCTGTGAGAATGATGAAGGGTCTGGAGCATCCCTCCTGTGAGGAAAGGCTGCAGGAGCTGGGCCTGTTCAGCCTGGAGAAGAGAGGCCTCAGGGGGATCTGATCCATGCATACAAGTACCTGAAGGGAGGGTGTCAAGAGGATGGGGCCAGACTCTTCTCAGTGGTGCCAGCAATGGGATGAGAGGTGACAGGCTTAAACTAAACCACAGAAAGCTCTCCCTGAACACGAGGAAGAACTTGTTCACTGTGAGGATGACTGAGCACTGGAATAGGTTGCTCAGAGAGGTTGTGGAGTCTCCTTCCCTGGATGGAGAGCTGCCTGGGTGCAATCCTGAGCAATGTGCTCTGGGTGACCCTGCTGGAGCAGGCAAGCTGGACTAGATGACCTCCAGCCTCAGCTCTTGGGTGATTTTGTACCAAGCAGCCTCTATTTTCTCTTTAAATAATGGGATTTCATAAAAAAAAAAAAATCACTAGTTTGCATTTTTAGTGAACTTTCAAGGACTCCCTTATCTGCAGGGCTCAACAATATAACAAAGGAGATGACTTACCACAAACGGAGTAGGGACATAGGTGGAGAAGAAGTACACAGGTACATCTTTAGCCAGCAGGACCGCAGCAGTGAGCTTTGCAAGTCTATCAACAGGAAGAAGAAAGCATTCAGTCAACCCAACTCCCCACAACGCTCCAGCAGCCATTCGTGTAACGTTCATTTCACTTGTTTGTTAAATCCCCCTGGTGTTTTCTTGCTCACACTAAGAGTAGTGCCCTATAGCTTCTAGGCTTCATGTAATGCAGTCTTCAGGTTGTAGAATCCAAGTCAGTGCTTTTAATAATTGCTTGAACAGCACAAGGCACTTCAGTCAACCCCATAAATAAATCAGTGCTATCAAACCCTCTTGGTGTGATTCCCATCCTTCATTCAAGGACAGAACCAATCTACCAGAAAGTCTGAAGCGCCAGATGTCTGCAACAGCAGGTTTGGGAAAGGATTCAGCATCCCACCCAGCAAAGCTGGTTTGCCAGCCTTGTTCAGCAGCTTCAGACAGTATCCATGAAGAGATCTCTTCCCAAACATACTTCTGCAAACCAGTACACTTTTACTCAGAAAAGGTTAGAAACAGTAACAGCAACTCTTGGTTTAAGCTGCCTTTATAATAAGCTTTTCCTCTTAAGAAGCAGGGAACTTAATTCTCTTCCAGGTAACTCATATGAAACTGTTCGGTTCAAATCAGACACACACAGCTCAGCAGTTAACAAGAAGTCTCAGAATCAAAATAGGTGAGGGATTAAACAGTGTAAATTTGCTTTGCTCACTTGTCATGGGAGATAAGGAAGCAAGTATTAACACTTGTCTGTATGCACAAGTATAGAGTAGCCTAAGTTTCAGTGACTCAGAATTTCACTGTGGCACCTATCGGGTATCATGTGAATATACTTCAAAGAGTTTGAGAGCTCAGGTTGTGGTTGAAGCTACTGACATTTTGCTCCTGTAGCACAACAGTTTACATCAACTTAATTACAGGATACAGTCAGACAGTCTGACATCTCCATCAGCACTGGAGCTGATGCAAAGAAAGGAGCACCGCTGCTCACGTAGTGCTGGATAAGCACACTGAGCCAACTGAAAACCCCCTTGTGGGGAGGTTCACTTTGATTTCAGCACTACTGGAACTCTGTGTCATCCCAAGGGGACAAAAGAAACACATAGTTGAGAACTGATCGATTCTTGAACCATGGAATACAACTGCGCTGCTATCAGATCTGAATTCCAAGCTCTGCGTGGCTGAAAAGGAATGTATTTTCTTACACTTCCACCTTTTTAGGCTGTGCATAACTCAGATGATTTGGGTAATAACCTTGCAAACACAGCGTAACAGAGAAAAAAAAACCTTCTGCCAAAGCCTGGTTGCTGACATGCCACACGTTCTGATGACCAGGGTGGAGAGGCAGAGCTCAGGGGGATGGAGAAGCTCTAAGACAGACACTAGATTCTGTGCTCTATTGCACTCCATCCCTGCAATATTAAATGCTGACAAGCATTAAATATCCCAAACTACATTAGTTACAACAATTAGACACAGTAACTACATTAACTCCAACAATTAAACAGTTAGCTAATGGGTTGGGGTTTGGTGAGAAACATCATTCAGGGAGCAAAACATGTGTTGTAATCACAACGGGATTAGGATTCCTTCGAGAATTCAGAAGGCAGCTCTTTTATAGGTCCACTTTCCTTGCAAAGGGCACATTTCAGCATCACTGTAAGTTTACATTTTAAGCATTCCAGGTAAAACATTCCCAATGTAGACCTGGGATCACAGATGAAAATAAGGGTGCCAAAACACCAGGTTATGGCTGGCTGCAGGTAGAATTATTCTCCCCCAAGCAAGCTTAAATCAGGTGTTAAACGTTATCAATAGTGTACTAACATTTAGTGATTTCAAGTTAGATGTTAGTACTCAGAATCTACCTTCACATTCAAATTTCTCTCCAGGCACGTCAACTTCTTAATGTCTGCCTAATGATCTTGGGCATTTAGATTGTAAATTCTCTGGTGAAGGGACTAGTTTATATGCCACATTTGCTGACAAGGTATTATAAAGGCTTTAGTCCGTGCATCTCTTCCTTACTACTTAAATGGGCTAAGGGAGGGGAAAGTGTGTGTAGCTGGTGACACAAATACTCTGATGGAACAGAAAGCATTTAAAAGCACAATTTAATGTCTAGACTTGCAAATGTAATCAATACTCATACTTCTTACTGCTGCAGTTGCTGGTCACCTGACCTCGTGTGTCATATCCAACAACAAAGCCTCTCTGCTTAAAGTCTGAGAAACACCTCTCAAGATACTTGTAGATCCCCTGGAAATAGAGAAAAGAAGAGGTTGGGAAGAATTAGCTCCAGTGCAGCACACACAAACGTCACGAACCATCTTCCATGAGGGATGGAGAATGTCAGGAGGCAAACCCCAACTCAGCTAAAACATCAAGCATGCTATTCACGAAAGCAGCATCTTTTTTTCCCCAGTGTTCACAGAAAGAAAGAAATCAGAGAAAACCAGGGAAATAAAACCCACACTACAATAAATGACCTGACAGCATTAGCAGAAAGCTGGAACCAGCAAAACCCTTGAGCAGTAAATACTTGTTTTCAGTCCTTCCTCTGCTTTTATGTATTCAAATCACCTTGGAGACTCAATGGAGAATAATCCACTTTTTGAAAGCCTATCCACTGTGGCAATGTTAGGCCAGTGCTAATCTTTATCCTTTTGCTCACAGTACAAGTCAGGCACCTTTTCATCACCATTTCAAGCCATCAGTTCTAAATCTGCATTAAAAGGATGCTTCATCCTCACCCACTTCCTCAACCAAAGGTTTATTACTAGTGACCTGCTCCAGGTGGACAGATTGAAGCCCTCAATGTATGTATGATGCAGATACAACAGCAAAAACACAAACTGCTTTCTCTTCATCAAGGCAGAAGATTTCCAGTGGAAAGGTATCAGAGATCAGCCCCATGCACGGAGGAGAAAAGGGAGCACACTTGTAAAACACATTGGGGGTGAGGAGAAATATGTGCTGAAACATACACAGGGAAAACCAAAGAGCTCCTTGGTCAGCTATCCCTCTACCAAAGGGGAGGAGATAGATGCTCTTTGGAATCACAGAATCATAGGTCAGATACAGTTGGAAAGCACCTTGAGATTATCTAGCTCCAACCCCTTCCACGGGCAGGGACCCCTTCCACTGGAGCAACTTGCTCCAAGCCCCTGTGTCCAACCTGGCCTTGAACACTGCCAGGGATGGGGCAGCCACAGCTTCTCTGGGCACCCTGTGCCAGCGCCTCAGCACCCTCACAAAGAGCTTCTGCCTTATCTCCAACCTGAACTTCCCCTGCTTCAGTTTGAACCCATCACCCCTTGTCCTATCACTGCAGTCCCTGATGAAGAGTCCCTCTCCAGCATCCTTGCAGCACCCTTCAAACTGAAAGATGCGCCAAGATCTCCATGCAGCTTCTCTTCTCCAGACTCAACAGCCTCAACTTGCTCAGCCTGTCAATAGCTCATTACATGATGTTCCAGCTTCACCTTTCCTGTGGCCTCCAAGTCCATTAGTTTCCCGGTTAGAAACTCTCTGGAGATCCACCACAGACACAACCTAGGATGGATCAGCAGTTTTAGACAAAAAGGCACTGCTGTTAATGGAAGCTGCCAGAGGCTACAGTTCACTACAACCAGAACACAGCTCTAACACAAATACAATGCTCTGAACATATCGCAGCCAATGGCATCCTAAAAAAACCAGTTCTTGTGAGGGTCAGTTTCCTCCTGACACAATGAAGGTATGTTCTGCAGTAGAATTAAACAGGTTTCCCTCCAACATTAAGTGCAATGCACCCAGTCTGGATCTGATCTGATGTGGAGCCAGGCTGAGAGAGCTGGGCTGGGGCAGCCTGGAGAAGAGAAGGCTCCTGAAGGGGAGACCTGAGAGCAGCTCCAGTGCCTGAAGGGGCTGCAGGAAAGCTGGAGAGGGGCTTGGGACAAGGGCCTGTAGGGCCAGGCCAAGGGGAATGGCTTGAACCTGCCCGAGGGGAGACTGAGCTGAGCTCTTCGGCAGAAGCTCTTCCCTGGGAGGGTGCCAAGGTCCCTTCATCCCAAAGCAGTCTGGGATTCTATGATCACCAATGAGCAATCTCTGAGCTGGAAAGCCAGACTGACTCCTCATGAAATTCAATGAGCTCAATTTATTTGGTGTTTCTTGCCCTTTTCCCCCACAGAACGTGCTTCAAAACAGGAAGAACTGGATACTGGCATCTCTCTGGAGAATTATGTCAGCTGCAGATGTCTATAGAGGGATTCAGACAGCAAAAAACCTTTAAAATCAATACAAACCCTGCATAGGGACAGAAGTGGAAAGTGCCCGCGCACAATCGGCAGCTGAAGTCACCTTCACACCGAACTGAACTGTGTTGATACAAACACACATTCACCCTGCCCTACAACCTACCAAGAACCTTCATGCACAACTGTAAAGAGACAGAAGATAGAGGAATGGAGAAAACTTGATCGAGTTTGACTTGAGCACACTGAATAACATGTAAAGAGATTAAGAGCAGATGACGATGAGGAGGAGGAGGAGGAGCAAGAGATGATGATGGGGAAGGGCTGAGGGACCTGGGGGATTCAGTGTGGAGAAGAGAAGGTTCAGGGGGGACCTGATGGCTGCCTACAAGTGCCTGAGAGGAGGATGGAGCCAGGAGGGGCTGGGCTCTGCTCCCAAGGAACAAGGGATGGGACAAGAGGAACCGGCCTCAAGCTGCACCAGGGCAGGTTTAGATGGAGCTGAGGAACAATTCCTGCCCCAGAGGGTGCTCAGGCATTGGAACAGGCTGCCCAGGGCAGGGCTGCAGTCACCATCCCTGCAAGGGTTCACACCCCGTGGAGACGAAGCCTCAGTGCCATGGGGCAGTGGTGGCCTTGGCAGTGCTGGGGAACACTTGGACTAGGTGATCCTGAAGCTTTTCCAACCTCATTGATTCGGATTTCATTCTACAATTCTATGATTTCCCTATATGAGATTCACAAAGGGAGATCTAGATTGCTTCTCCAGGCATGAATAATCCTTTTGTATGTCCAATCGCTCAGGATTCATTTCAAAAGAAAAGTGAGGGGAAAGCGATGCTATCACGAATGGGATAGAAAGATTTGGGGTTGATGAAATCAGAAAGCTGTTACTGTCTCTCTTGAAGCCCAGTATTGAAATGTTTCAACTCTTATCTTCATCTTTGCTTATACAGCCAGAAGCAATGATGCAAAGATGACTGGTTTTGTCACTGTGGGGTCAGTGACTGGTTACTCACCCAGTACGAGACGCAATTGGTTCAGTGGGGCAGAAGCAATATGTGAGCAGGAGATTCAAGGCTTTATGTGTAGGTTACATCCCTACAACCATCAAAAGCAAAAGTCATTCAAAAGCAACTTCTGAATATCCTGTACCCTTCTGGATCTTTTAGTGACATCAATATAATCACGCAAGGACACAGCACGTGCCTAAGCATGCATCTGAGCTAAGGTTTAACTGAAGGGAATGCTTTAACTTCACTGAAATCTCCTTGTTTTGAACAGACATTCCTTCCTGGAACAGGACACATAGAGCCAAGGCTGTCCATTTTCACATGAGGTTCAGCCAAACTGTTAATGTCATCACCTTCTGAAGCAAGAGTACTCAAACAAAGAGATTAAATCCAATGCAGCTGACTTCAGAAACACGTTCTCATCTGCTTCCCAGTCTTGACTGATGAACAACCAAAAACAGAAGCTCTAGAGAGGGAGCAAAGGATTTCAGCCCAGACTGGTACTTTCAGAAACCAGTATTGCCCATGAAGCTGAACTCACAAACACATTCCCTGCTGACCAAAAGGAACCTTGCCCTTTCTGCCAAGAAAGTGTCTCACTTGGGCAACCCAAGTTCAGTCACGCTTCCACGAGAATGGAAACAAAGGCAGCATGCAATGTCCAGGAGATCAGGGCACGAGCAACTCCAGCTTCAGTCTGCACAAGCCAAGAACTGACTTACTTCCTTTGTGTTAACAAGATATTCTTCTGTACGGCTGCATCAAAAGGAGCAGCAGCTCAGGGAGGGGATCCTGCCCCTCTGCTGTGCTCTGGGGAGACCCCCCTGCAGTCCTGGTCCAGCTCTGGGGCAGCAGCACAAGAGGGACGTGGAGCTGTTGGAGTGAGGCCAGAGGAGGCCATGGAGCTGCTGCGAGGGCTGGAGCAGCTCTGCTCTGGAGCCAGGCTGAGAGAGCTGGGCTGGGGCAGCCTGGAGAAGAGAAGGCTCCTGAAGGGGAGACCTGAGAGCAGCTCCAGTGCCTGAAGGGGCTGCAGGAAAGCTGGAGAGGGGCTTGGGACAAGGGCCTGTAGGGCCAGACCAAGGGGAATGGCTTGAACCTGCCCGAGGGGAGACTGAGCTGAGCTCTTAGGCAGAAGCTCTTCCCTGGGAGGGTGCTGAGGCGCTGGCACAGGGTGCCCAGAGAAGCTGTGGCTGCCCCATCCCTGGCAGTGTTCAAGGCCAGGTTGGACACAGGGGCTTGGAGCAAGCTGCTCTGGTGGAAGGGGTCCCTGCCCGTGGCAGGGGTTGGAGCTGGAGGAGCTTTAAGGTCCCTTCCAACACAAACCAGGCTGTGACTCTATGAAGACTAAAGGTGGGAAGAGACATTTAACTGTATTTCATATACACAATACAAAGCCGTTTGTATTTTGTATCCTCATAAGAAAAGGAACCACAAAACATCCATTTTCTGACTCATGCTATTCATTCTCAGAAGGATTCAACACTTGTCTGTTTGCCTCCCACCACCTTCACTGCAGTGAGACAAAGCCCCATTTTGCAGATTATTAAGCAAAAAGCATTCAGATTCTTATTTACCATCATAAAGTACATGCAAGAATGCCTATCACAGTCAGGAATGATAGTTTAACAGAACTACAACCCCAGATAAATCAATGTTCATATTCAGACTCTTTCAAGTGCTCAGCGTCTGGATAATATCACATTAATTTCCAATGTACTGTGAATTTATTTCTGATACAGGTTAAAGTATTGAATGTACTTGTTCTGAGGGAAAACTGATAGAGGAATACATCAACTGAGAACAGCCTGGTACTGTATAAGCAGCAAATATAAGAACACATCCACTATGAGATAGCAATATAGAAAAGGAGCATGGACCACTTGTGATCAAAACATCAAGTGTCCCTTCCAAAGGTGTTTATTGAAAAGGTGGGGAAGACATGAGAAAACTGGGGACCTTTGAGGAAGAACAGATCATCCACCCTTGAGCAAAACAGTGTGTCAAAGAAAGGCAGAGACCATGAAGCCTTATATTAATCAACAGGTTGATTTATTCAGGCCATCACACATATAACTCATTAACATTGCTTGAAAGAGAAGCAGGGAGAGAAATGGAGAAGGGTGTGATCGCTTCCCAGCCCTCATTGGCATGCAAGACCAAAATCAAGAGAGGAAAACACTGATAGCAGAAGCCAGTGAAGAAATGCATCCAGAAGACTGTACTTCTGTTTGTTATCAACTTAAACCACCAGTCAAAAGAATTTGTGATATGGTTTAAGGAAAAGATGTGCCCGAAGTGAGGAATCTCTGCCACCAGTCTCCCCTACAACAGCACTGGTGCCACTCACAACCCCATAGCAGCTTCTCTCCAGCTCCTGAGCTCTCTGTTATCAACTTTTGTGTCCTTCTAGATGTACATCCAGCACCACCAGCAAGCAGAGCTTAATCTCTGGCAGAGAAAACTGGGATTAAAGTTCCCCTGGCCAAAACTGTACTCACACCAAACCCATCAGACCCTTTCCAACAGCACTAACAGATGACTATCAAAATGGCAGTCAGGAGCCAAATCTAAGTTCCAAGATCTCCCTATGTGTATTTGAATCAGGCAGTCCACCCCATAATATTGTACTCCAGAATACAAAGAACTAGCCCTCAAAGACAGCAACATCCATTTACAATGTTTTCCTTAGCAAATAATTCTATGGTGATGTCTCTAACCCACATACACAGCTATTAAATCATAGATAAGCCATGAATCAGCCCTCTCTGATACAACATGTAACATAAGATTTGCTGTTTGAGAGTTTAAATTCATATCTCAAATTACCTCCTTGCATCTCCAGTTTAAGAAGTGCCAAGAGCCACAGGGAGACTACAGTCATGGCACTGCACTAAACCCCAGTATTTTCTACAACCCATGTAACTGGAAGGATTCCCTGGAAGTTAAACAATTTACAATACAGATGCTCTTCAGTCATTCCACATTTGCTTTTTCATCTTGCTTCCTGTTCATTTTCTTGGTAAAAACTCCTTTTTTTTTCCATATAGTTATGAACAGCTTTAGCTAAAGATGAAAGAAAAGGCTTGTTTGCTTGGGGCTGGGTTTGCTTTTAGGTTTTCTTGATGGGCTTTTCCTTAGTTTTTTACTAACATGCAAAGTTCTTACAACAGCCACTCATTTCTCCAGCTACAAAGCAGCATAACAGGCCATAAAAAATGTGATTGGCCATTCCACTGGCCAAATCCCAGTGGAAAGGATTATATCCTCCTCCTCATGTGCCCAGTTAAACCTGATCAAGCTATTTTCCTTCCACACTAACCGCCCCGTGCTATCACTCTTCTATTGAATGCCTGCTCTGTTTCACCCCCAGCTTGTGTTTCAGCAGTACACTACATGCCCCAAACACCGTGAGACCATTCAGTCCTCACCTACACAACTACTCAGCTTACCTGTGTGGACTGGATCACTGTAAGATCATTAATGTAGCAGAAGCCAGCTCCCATGGCAGAGCGAAGGCCAGCGGTCCCAAAGGTCAGCCTGCAGCAGAGGCGATCCCGCAGCTCTTTGTGCTTCCCATTCTGCAACAAGCTCTCAATCTGTTCTTTAGTTTTCTGGTTCTGAAAAAGAAGATGAAGATCTTCATTTAGCTCTTGAAACCAGGATGTGAACTATATGCTCAGTGGGGTTAAATCATTCCTAGTTCTGCAGTGCAGCAGGTACTTCCTATGCTATAAAATGCCCATCTGCACAAACTCGCCTTCGTTGTAGCGCTCATTTCTAGCATAGAATCCCAGATTGGTTTGGGTTGGAGGGACCTTAAAGCTCTTCCAGCTCCAACCCCTGCCACGGGCAGGGACCCCTTCCACTGGAGCAGCTTGCTCCAAGCCCCTGTGTCCAACCTGGCCTTGAGCACTGCCAGGGATGGGGCAGCCACAGCTTCTCTGGGCACCCTGTGCCAGTGCCTCAGCACCCTCACAGCAAAGAGCTTCTGCCTTATCTCCAACCTGAACTTCCCCTGTTTCAGTCTGAACCCATCACCCCTTGTCCTATCACTGCAGCCCCTGATGAAGAGTCCCTCCCCAGCATCCTTGTAGCCCCCTTCAGACACTGGAAGCTGCTCTGAGGTCTCCACGCAGTTTCTCTTCTCCAGGCTCAGCAGCTCCAACTCTCTCAGCCTCATCCTTATAAATAAGGCTTCAGGAGCTCTTGCTGCACCTATCTGCTGATGTGTTTGCCCAGTTGCTAATACACCTTCCAGCTACATGAAGCCTGGAAATGGGAAGCACAGACTTCAGAAGAGATTCTTCCCAACGCAGGTCCCACCAGCTCGCTCTGTGCTGCTGGAAGACAGACAAGAATCCTGACTTCAAAGCACCATTTCCTTCCTTCCCAGTGCAGGAGAAGTCTGTCAACAGGCACAGTAAGAGCAAGCTGACATTGTAAAAGCAGAAAGCAAGCTTGCCTTTTCAAGTTACATCAGCTGTTAGGGAGGTGAGTACAAGAGAGTGAAAGCTCCTATTGATCACAGCTGTGCAATAAAGATGGGTGCTTCTCTGAGAAAGGCCCAGACATTTTGGATACTTGCCCTGCTCAGGAGGCAAGGGGGAAAACACCAGTAACTACTGCTCCTGAAGGGAAGTATCGCATGCCCCATTGTAACAACCACTTTCACAACCCTCCAGACTTAAGACTTTTAACTTTATTTACGAGGACCAAGAATTTTGTCAGTAAAATGCAGAGAATTGAACCAAACCTTTCCAATTACTTCTAAGTTCAGAAAGAATCCATTTTCCATGATACAGCGACTAAAGAAAGAATCATCCAAAACAGTCCTTGGGTTTACCCTTCTGAGGAAGTCAAGTCACATATTGACAGTGTCATGGTTCATAGGCAAGCCTCAGAGACATTCTCCCTTTCTGGTACCATTGTCAGTGGCTCTTACACCTCTTCACCTACACTTGCATAGCTCATTGAAGCCAAAAGCTCTATGGTGCTGTTTGTAGAGTGGGTACCGTGGTGGGGACTTGCTGCACGAGGCTGCACCAGCTCAGACCAAGGGCTGGTTAGTCCAGAACCCTGATAACAACTGTCAGCAGATGCCAAAAGACAGGAATAAGGGCAGCACAACCATGGCAGGAAGCTCAACAAAGACTTAAGGGTGATCTCAGGATTGCCTACATAGGGAGATCCTCACCTGCACAGGAAGGTTCTCTGTACAGCAAAAGGGAGATGAACACGACAAGTCAGGACAGAACACTGCTGTCATCCCTCACCTTTATCAGCTAAAACCCATGACTAAAATGAATGGCCAGCAGACAAGGAAAAAGTCTGGCTAAAGAGAAGAGTAGGAAGCAATTCCTGTGACCCAAAACCTACTCCATTTTAGAATCCCTTAGCTTCTTCCCTAAATGCAACGTTTGTCATTTCCATGCATAGAGGATTCATTTTCTCTCATACACAATTCAGCTGAGGGGGTGATTATACACGTCTGAAAGTCTTAATTCAAGTAGTTACCTTAAGGTAGGAAATACTACAACCCTGTGTTTTAAAGTCACTCGTATGCACTGCAAGGTGTGTTCTGTAGCAGGATACAGACACTGATTATATTATCAGTGTTTTCCTGAACTCTCATCACTGTCAAAGCTATGAACTTCCGAATGTACACACTGCAAATACACAGACTGGTAATCAGACCTGAGCAAACTCTTCCCTGTGAGGGTGCTGAGGTGCTGGCACAGGGTGCCCAGAGAAGCTGTGGCTGCCCCATCCCTGGCAGTGTTCAAGGCCAGGTTGGACACAGGGCCTTGGAGCAAGCTGCTCCAGTGGAAGGGGTCCCTGCCCGTGGCAGGGGTTGGGACTGGAGGAGCTTTAAGCTCCCTTCCAAACCAAGCCTGTCTGTGACTCTATGATTCACAGTTATTCAGCTGATACTGATGCTAGGAAACAATGGGACATAATAGCGAAAACCTTACTATTACCCATGATGATTAGAATTAGACAGTCATGCTTATACCCACAGCATCATCCTGGACATGCCCGAGGGGACCTAAGGGACAGAAAAAGAAGGTGAACCCAGTTTGACAAAAAAAAAACACAGTAACAGAAGAATATTGATGTGTGTCCTTTGACAACAGGTACTAACAGGGAGTGATTCACCCATAGGAGGCTGTTTTGAAAGATGCTGTTTGGATGAGTAAGGACCCATATTAGAAGGGCAGAGGAGCTGGTGCAGGGCCTGGAGCCCAAGTGTGATGGGGAAGGGCTGAGGGATCTGGGGGGTTCAGTCTGGAGAAGGCTCAGGGGGGACCTGATGGCTGCCTACAAGTGCCTGAGAGGAGGATGGAGCCAGGAGGGGCTGGGCTCTGCTCCCAAGGAACAAGGGATGGGACAAGAGGAACCGGCCTCAAGCTGCACCAGGGCAGGTTTAGATGGAGCTGAGGAACAATTCCTGCCCCAGAGGGTGCTCAGGCATTGGAACAGGCTGCCCAGGGCAGGGCTGCAGGCACCATCCCTGCAAGTGCTCACACCCCATGGAGGCGAGGCCTCAGTGCCATGGGGCAGTGGTGGCCTTGGCACTGATGGGAATGGTTGGATAGGATGAGCTTGAAGGGTTTTCCAACCTGGATGATTCCACGATTCAATAATTTATAGCACAGGGATTCTAAAGGCTCTGTGAATTCATTTGGTTATCAAGAAACTGTCTGCTGCCATCCTGTTTGGATGAGACATCTCCCAGGTCCTATAAACACAGCACAACCCAGCCAGACTTGCTGACAACACAGGGGATGTAGCAGATAAGCAACACACAGCTGTACAAAGCAGTGACTCCAGTCATGTAATAGCACAAACTGCACAAGTGCTTCTCTAAACCAGTGCTCCTTCAAGCAGGATCCCAAGGAAAGGTTAAAACGGCAAAGGGAATGTGAATGGCAAAGGTGGAGCACCCTGACATTTAAAATAGAGGTCAGCCAGCTCCAGCTCGGGCACTGCCTGCCCCAGGGCAGCCTCTGCAGCACTGGAAACAGGGAAGATCTGCAGGAGCAATGGGGAAACACAACGAGGAGAGCTGCACACCTGGAGGAGGAAAAGAATACTCATTACAGCTTGCTGCCAACTCAGAAGCACAACCTCCACAGCCTGACAACAGGCCATGAGCACCAACATGAGAGACATGGGCATTGAAAAGCAAATGAAACCATGCCTGTTCACACTTCAGATGGCTCCGAACCCAAAGCCGTCCCTCACAACCCAGCTGGAAAATGGACTACAAATGAAACAAACCCAACAAGGCACATCAAATATTCAATCCCAGAAGTAAAAAGCTTCTCTTTCAGTGTTCAGGAACAGCCAACCAGAACACAAATGAGTAATGTGAGGAGCAGCAGAGGCAAAAGGACACAAAAACCTCATTTCACACTATCATAATTCAATACTTTGTTTTGCTTTAAAATAAGGGCTATTAAATGACACAACATCATTAATGGGTTTTTAGGATACGCTGCGTTGCTTGTCTGCAAACGCAGAGTAACGTGGAGTGCATTAGAGTTTATGGCCTGGAGTTCTGCAGGTCTGAACCAAGAGTTTACTGCAACATTTCTTTTACAAATGGGTTAACATGCATTTTTGATTAAAGTCACCTTATTTATTTCCAAAGGGAAGAAAATCAGCCACAAGAGCATCCAACTAGCACTGAATTTGCTGCATGGAGACCTCTGAGTAGCTCTGAAGGGGGCTACAAGGATGCTGGGGAGGGACTCTTCATCAGGGACTGCAGTGATAGGACAAGGGGTGATGGGTTCAGACTGAAACAGGGGAAGTTCAGGTTGGAGATAAGGCAGAAGCTCTTCCCTGTGAGGGTGCTGAGGCGCTGGCACAGGGTGCCCAGAGAAGCTGTGGCTGCCCCATCCCTGGCAGTGTTCAAGGCCAGGTTGGACACAGGGGCTTGGAGCAAGCTGCTCCAGTGGAAGGGGTCCCTGCCCATGGCAGGGGTGGGAGCTGGATGAGCTTTAAGCTCCCTTCCACCCCAAACCATTCCATGATTCCATGATTTCGCTTGCTCAGGTTGCACTTGGTCAACTAAAAAAAAAAGTAAAAACCATAAGTTCCAAGTGAAGGAAGAAAGTCTCCAAGCTTCCCACAGATGACCTGAAACTCCCTGGCAACAGAAAGAAGGAATTTTCAAGCCTTGGAGTAAATTTATCCATGGTGATGATCAGTCTCACGCTCTGGGTTATGCTTTCAACAGCATTCAAAAACTGATCTCAAGACTGTTCCCACACTGTGGCACAGCACTCACTGCTTTTCCTTTTTTCTCTCTCCAAGTTGGAGCTTCAAAGCTTCAAAGCCAATGGACCCCTTCAGCTTCCTGCAGCACACTGCTTGGGCATGAAAACCATTCACCACGCTAAACAGAGACTTTAAGAGTCAGGGAGGGCTAAACGACAACGACAGCTCCCACTGTTGACATTTAACCCTGAGGAAGAACCTTTAGGATCATCAAATCCAACCACTCCCCAGCACTGCCAAGGCCACCACTGCCCCATGGCACTGAGGCCTCATCTCCACGGGGTGTGAACCCTTGCAGGGACAATGACTGTAGCCCTGCCCTGGGCAGCCTGTTCCAATGCCTGAGCACCCTCTGGGGCAGGAATTGTTCCTCAGCCCCATCTAAACCTGCCCTGGTGCAGCTTGAGGCCGTTTCCTCTTGTCCTATCTCTTGTTACGTGGCGGAAGAGACTGACTCCCATCTTCCTACAACCTCCTTTCAAGCAGTTGTGAAGAGCGATGAGATGCAATGCACTAAATGTGCAACACAATAACATTAGAGACTGGGGTTACAAAGCAGAAAGTCCAGTACACCTTTACACAAAGCATCTTCTCTGCAGTCATTAGTATCCCCACACAGCCACTCTCCACCAACTCCAACCTCCCTGTTATGTGATGCAGGAAGCACTAGGAGGGTGTATCAGATGAGTCAAACTAGGCAGCATGCCCTTGTACTTCCAAATTCCAAAGAAATATTGCCAATGCCATGCAATTCCATGACACTGAGGCAGGAGGCTTACCAGCAGCTTTAAGTAGTTCACTGGTGTATTCAGCAAATAACTGTAACAGATCACTGCTTAGCAAAGAATCTGTCAAGCTTCTGAAGCCCAAAGCAGTGCTAAATGCCCCAGCCCTGGCAGTGCTGGAGGCCAGGTTGGACACAGGGGCTTGGAGCAAGCTGCTCCAGTGGAAGGGGGTCCTGCCCATGGCAGGATGAGCTTTAAGGTCCCTTCCAACCCAAACCAGGCTGGGATTCTATGACTCTAAGCCAGATGAGGCAGCAGCCCAGTGCCAGCACCACACTCAGCTTAGAAACACAAACTGAGACAACTCAAGTGCCTGCTCTTCACCATTGCCTGGATTAGTACATCAGGAAGCTCTGTTAATCACAACACAGCAACCTAGAGTAAGCAAAAGAGAAGCCCCTTAGAGATTACCAGCTACAGTGTCTGGACAGTATATTTAATACCCTTAAACAACAGAGAGCTGCCTAAAGCTTCCTGTCTTAAGTAGAAAAACTAGGCTCTTTCATACCAAAATAGCAGTTCCTTAATAAAAGCAGTGCTCTAAGATATCCTGACAGCCCCAAGGGCTCTGACATAACCATTCAAATTCTTCTCATGGATTCAGTGATTTAAAGAGCCCACAGAATTCCGAGCTTCGCCTACAGTCAAGCAGCGTGTGGATGTCGAGGATATGAAACCAGCATTGATTCCAACACCCACCAAACACGCCACATCCCCGCACTGGTGGCCAACAAGGCTCTGTGGAAGAGCAGCTTCAGCCCCCACAGACAGAGGAGCAGCTCAGGGAATGTGATTCAGGAGCCCAGCACTGTGCCAGCGAATGCAGCATCAATACTGAGGCACAGAGGGGAGGGCAAGGGTGCTGTGGTGAGCTCAGCACCTGCAGTCATACCACACCAGTGCAACTTGTGGTCTTCCCTAGGGTCTCCCAGGTAGGGATAACCCAAGGTAGGGATAAACTTCCTCTCAGGTAGGGTTATCCCAAGGGGCTCACTGACATGTATTGGTTTCTCCTTCATAGCCCTGTGAAACTGAGCAGGGAACCATAGAATGGTTTGGGTTGGAAGGGAGCATAAGGCTCCTCCAGCTCCAACCCCTGCCACGGGCAGGGACCCCTTCCACCAGAGCAGCTTGCTCCAAGCCCCTGTGTCCAACCTGGCCTTGAACACTGCCAGGGATGGGGCAGCCACAGCTTCTCTGGGCACCCTGTGCCAGCGCCTCAGCACCCTCCCAGGGAAGAGCTTCTGCCTAAGAGCTCAGCTCAGTCTCCCCTCGGGCAGGTTCAAGCCATTCCCCTTGGCCTGGCCCTACAGGCCCTTGGTTTCTTGCAGCCCCTTTAGGCACTGGAGCTGCTCTGAGGTCTCCCTGCAGCAATATCCCAGTAACCAGGCTTCAATTGCCATCCTGCACTAGGACATTGTTAGAGAAGGGGGGAAAAAAGAAGCTGAATCCATTTCAATACCTTGACTCTGGCAGGGTCTGCCTGAGCCCAGCAGCTGGCACCATGTCTGGCAGAAGCATCCCTGACTCCCCTCAGAGAAGGGAGAGCAGGACCATTCACAGCTGCTACTGGTTTTCAAAGGATTACTAACTAGTGGACAAGGCATCTGACAAAGAGCAAGGTCCTTCCATCCCACAGAGATCAGCCTCCCAAAGGTAGGCAAAGCAGGGAAGAGGGTGAGACCCACGCACAGGCTCCCATCCTACAGCGATCCATCCTCTGCTGACAGCCAAACAGCTTTAACACACATCCAACAACACAGAGCCCCACACAGGTCAGGAGGCTGGACAAGGCAGTAATCAAGAAGCGACAGACACGATTCCTCCTGCTCTGGGTGGGGAAAGGGGTCCTGACCACTGCTGGCAGGGTGCAAGGAAGCAGCAGATAAGGTGGCAGCAGCCAGGAGGTCCCTGGAAGGAGCAGCTTGTGCTACCTGAACAGCCACTCCTGGGGACAGGAAAGGGGCAGGGAAGGCAAGAGGGGCCCTTGGCTGGTGACTGGGCTCCAGGCAGGTTTCTGACTGCAGCTCTCCCCTTGGTCCAGCGCAGTCAGAAAAGCAGCACCAGTTCCCTCAGCCTCACCTCAGAGGGCAAGTGCCCCAGCCCCTGACCATCCTGGAGCCCCTCAAACCACTTTAATCAGTACCCATCTTGTACTGGGGGGCCAAAACCAGACACAGATCTGGATGTGGGCTAACAAGTGTGGAGCAAAGGGAGACATTCCTTCCCACACTGGCCCAGGATGCTGCCAGCCTCCTCTGCTGTCAGGGAAGGCTGCTGCCCAGCATGCTGCCTACAGACTCCCTGGGGCTTTGCAGCAGAGCCCAGCCCCAGCTCACAAGGCCACAGGCAGTTCCTCTTTCCCAGCCTGTCCTCGCTGAAATGAGCTTCATGTCCACTCCCTGACCCATCTGCTTCCCTTGGGAAGAGCAGTTCTGCCCTCAACTGTTTACTTCCCAACCTGGCAGCACCTACAAACATGATGCGAGTGCCCTCACACATTAATCTGCCATTTTAAGATGTAAATTTGGGAAGCATTCTTCTTGTTTTAAGAGTTTTGAGGCTTGCCACTGGATACGTGGGAAGCAGAGCGCAACCAGAGGTCAGGCAATGTCTTCCTATCCTGTTTCAAGTACATCCAAGGAGTCCTCTCATCCTCACGGAGCAGGGTTTGCATTACTGAGGAGCTGGGAGGAAAGAGAATGGGAGAACCTCTCCTTCAGTACTTCAGCTTCACAGTCACGGAGAAGAAACATGAAACACTTGGGACAGAGACAGGCTAGGGCATGTGTTAGAGCTCAGATGTAGTTCTGCACTTTATAGAACACCAGAAAATAAGTCCTGCATTATTTTTCCTATATAATTATTATACTATTACAGATGCATGCCATCTCTAGAGAGCTGGTACTACAACCTTATAAAACGGGGGGGTTGGCAAGTTACCTGTTTTGTCTCCGACTTCAGTTCTCAGGCAGGAGCTTCATATAACTTGTGTAAGTGGTCTCGTGGCATTAAACTTTAAAGTTGTTATAATGGCTTTTAAGGAGAGGGAAGAGAATGAGCTAGATGCAACATAGACATTAAGCAAATAAAGATTTACTGCCTCAATCAGATGTAGGGCAGAACTGTGGGGTCACATCCTGCACCAGTTGAGATCCTCCAACATCAACGTGTTTAAAGCAGTCTTTGAGCTTTCATTGAACAAAATACATATATATATATTCTGCTAAATTCAGTGTAATGCTGCTTCATCCTCAGTTTCCATGTTTTGCAGTCACCTGCTGAGCTAGAATTAGACTCCTTTTGTAGCTCATCAGGATACATAATCAGAAACAACTGGAGAATTAAAGCACAAGGACATTAGCTGAGTATCCCTTACTGGTCCTTTCATTCCCAATCATGTTAATAACATGTACTTACTGCCGGAGTTGGGTTTCAAAGCTAATCCTGTCAAAGTAAGCAGCAGTTCACAACTCTCACTGCAATCATTTTCTGCTTTACAAACACTTTGCATGCAGCCAGGAAGGGAAGGAAAGGGTCTCAAATTTGCTTAGAATTCAGCAGATTTGACAGCAGCTTTTGGGTTTTAGTCAGCAATTGATTTAAGCCTCTTTTTAAATGAGATCAGCGTTAGTTCCTAAGATCCAAACACATCAGAGCATCTATTTGTAGGCAGTCCCAATGAAGAACAGAGCACTGTTCATGGCCTAGCTAATCCCTACATACCCAACGTAACACCAGCAGTGGCACTTGCATCAAGTTCTCATTTCCAATTTCTCTTAGAAATTGTAGGTTCTCATTTCCTCTTGTTAGGCAAGAAACGACTGGTTTATACTCAGCAACTGCATCAACATTTTAATGTCAAAATCAGTTGGGCAACTGCAGGCAAGCAGTTACAGAGACCAGTTACTGTGGTGGGAGAAGGAATGGTGATGGAGTGAACCACAGCCTCTACACATGGCTGTAGGTGCTGTATTGCATAGAATCATGCCATGGTTTGGGTTGAAGGGACCTTAAAGCTCATCTAGTTCCCACCCCTGCCATGGGCAGGGACCCCTTCCACTGGAGCAGCTTGCTCCAAGCCCCTGTGTCCAACCTGGCCTTGAACACTGCCAGGGATGGGGCAGCCACAGCTTCTCTGGGCACCCTGTGCCAGCGCCTCAGCACCCTCCCAGGGAAGAGCTTCTGCCTAAGAGCTCAGCTCAGTCTCCCCTCGGGCAGGTTCAAGCCATTCCCCTTGGCCTGGCCCTACAGGCCCTTGTCCCAAGCCCTTCTCCAGCTTCCCTGCAGCCCCTTCAGGCACTAGGGCTGCTCTAAGGTGTCTTCTTAAGGAGCATTCTCTTCTCCAGGCTGACCCAGCCCAGCTCCCTCAGCCTGTCTTCACACCCAAAAGGTAGAAGGCTCCCTACGTGACATCCCTTGTCTCTGCCAACTCACTGGGAATACATGTACAATGCAAGTTTATCTTCTTCTGTTTCATTTCCATATCCTGGTCCCACAGTGAGCCACACCACCTCCACAACAGTTGGCTGCTTCTGGTAGGGAGCCAGGCTGAAAGACCATTTTAGGTACAGTCTACATCCATTCTGCCTGTTTGGAGTGCCTCGTGGAATAGTTTTGCTTTGTGCACCAAAACCAGTCCTCAAATACTGTCTCCTAAGGCCCTGCACCTCCCCTGTACATTGCACAACCCATATATACCAGGCTTAAGTCTTCACACTAACAAAACCATCACTCCACCAGCACTTGGAACTAACAGCAGTGATGTGCTCCTGTGGCAGGGAGGCTGCATGGACCATAGAGATGGGCCTCAGCCAAGCACCATGGAGCATTAACAGTGAGCATCCACTCTGGAGGATGTGAAGCCACAAGCAGTGTGACTTGCAGCCACACTCCACTGTAGAAAGCACACACACCCCACACTGCTGATGTGCTGCTTCCCTCAGAGAAGGGGACAGGAACATCACACCAGCTTTTCAGGAATGCTAAAACCTGGAAATCCTTATCTCTGAGGAAGAATGGTAAAAAAAGCTCTGAACTAGCAATGCTCTGATTAGGAAGATCCTGAGAAAGACCAAACACTGATTGCAAGAGGAGCAGCAAGCAGAAGCACAGCTCAAACTCTGCTGATTTAATTCAGTGGCTCAGTGTAGAGAATAGGAAGAGGCAGGCAAAAAGCAGGTCACATCACTGTGCTGTTCATCACTTACATTTATAAACACAGAGGTACCCAATACAGGGAAATCCCATACTATCCAAAGCAAACCTTAATTCTCAAGTCTTATTTCTGACTCTCACGGTTAAAAGTCTGCATGCACAGAACAGCAACACCCTTTCCCACTTCCATAAGAACACCATAGACAGCATACAGCTTATTTATCAATATAGCATCAGTAGACAGTATTACTGTGAAGTACAAGTTTCAAAACCATCCTGATGGACTTTCTATAGCTTAAAACCTTAGAACAGCACTGAAGGACAGTCTTTGTGTTATTTCAGAGCTCCACAAAATGGTTGTACCAGCATCAGGTTTGTGTCCCTGTTTACCCAGAATCAACTACTTCAAGTATTCAGTTTTATCTTCAATGTTTTAGTATTAGTGCTTGCCAATTCCTAGACTTCATTTCCCCATTTTTAGTCTTAAATAATCACTTAAAAGGTCTTCAGATAAAAATACCACAAGTTGAATAACAGGAGCAGCTTACTGGTCTCTAACTACCAAGTCCATTTCCTCTTGAAAGTCACACGCATCTTAAAAAGCCACTTAAAAGCATCCTAAAAGCCACTTTTCCGTCTTAAAAGTCACAAGAACAACAAGAACACCGAGGAGCGCTTCAAAACAAAGCCCTGAAACCAGCCAAGCCACACTGTCAGCAAGCAGGAAGCTATTCATGCTCTGACAATGAGGCCATGAATTAGTAAAGTGAAAGTACAGTGAAAGGGGCCTGTACAAACAGCACCTCGAGAACCAATTCAAGTTTTCCCCTCCATGTGATGCTCTGTGCCTTTGACAACCACATAGCATCCCTTTTTCCCCCACCCCATACACTCCACAACAGCCCAGGAACAGTCTGTGTACAAACACTCCTCCAGATCCCTGTTGGAGATGGGTAAAGCTACACTGCCCTGAGCACACAAAGGGAACCAGAGCCTCGTCAGTGATCTCAAAAGGGCAATGAATAAACCAGCAGCCAACAGCTTGGGCTGAGGCTCCAGTCTTGCACACTGAGGACTTACTGGGGGAAAGCAGAGGGCACCCATCAGTTACTCTGACTTGAAGGCAAAGCTGTAGATCTTTCTTTGGGATCAGGTTTTTCATTAAGTAGATGGGGATCTTGGGGGCTTTTCAGCCTGGAGAAGAGAAGCTGTGTTGAGACCTCAGAGCAGCTTCCAGTGTCTGAAGGGGGCTACAAGGATGCTGGGGAGGGACTCTTCATCAGGGACTGCAGTGATAGGACAAGGGGTGATGGGTTCAAACTGAAACAGGGGAAGTTCAGGTTGGAGATAAGGCAGAAGCTCTTCCCTGTGAGGGTGTTGAGGCGCTGGCACAGGGTGCCCAGAGAAGCTGTGGCTGCCCCATCTCTGGCAGTGTTCAAGGCCAGGTTGGACACAGGGGCTTGGAGCAAGCTGCTCTATGGAAGGGGTCCCTGCCCGTGGCAGGGGTTGGAGCTGGAGGAGCTTTAAGGTCCCTTCCAACCCAAACCACTCTGGGATTCTACCTTAATCATCCTGGTCACTCCCACCAGGTGCTGAGCCAGTACCTGACCCCTAACTTGCACCAAAACCTCCTCTGCTTCAGCATACAACAGATGCTCAGCTGCTCCACGGAGCACACCTCATTTCCATGCCACTCTGTAGTTAAACCTTGCCACTCTATAAAATAAGACAAGCACATAAAGTCATTACTACAACCAAGGTCCAAAACTCTAACATTTGCTCTGAAGAAAGGTTTTATTGGGGATAACTGCTCCAACACAGCTTTCCACAGGAGCCAAACTCCTTTAGAAGCATCAAGGCAGAGGTGGAAGGACAATAGGAAAGTTAGGGAGTGGATTAAGAGGAATTAAAGGGAAAATAAACAGAACAATGACTAATTGTTGACATAGTTTACCAATGAGGATCAACCACAAGGAGGGTGCCTTGTGCCTCCAGGCCTGTCTCAAAGACAAGAGTGAACACACAGCAATTAATGAGAGAATGGGAAAAGAGGGAGATTTAATTACTGAGCTTCCTTTAAACCAGTTGCCAAGAGGCACTAATGATGATGCACGACAGAGGTGGGAGAGGAAGAAAGCAGAAGGACCATCATCTGGTCAGGTTTCTTCCACCCACGGCCCAGCCTGGAAGCAGTTATGGTTTAACAAGAGGTTAGCACACAAAACCCCATCCAAAAGGATGGAAACACAGCTCTATTCATTAATTACAGCAAGTAATTTTCAATTAAGTTAGAGGACAAAAGCTCCCCACAGCAAAATACTGCTGTGAATGTAGTGCATGGATTTTTGCCTTGCTCAGAGGCTCAGGAAGCTGGTGGGAGGGGAAAATAATCCCTCCTCATGCCATACTTTGTTAGTTGGCCTTGCTCCCCTGCCCCAAAACACCTTCACCTCTTGTTTCCATCCTCTACAGAGTGACTGCAAGTGCTTCAGAACCAGGCAGTGTAGCCCTCACTGTAGAACCCCCAGTGTGTGCCCCTGCTGGAGCATCCAGTCCTCCTTCTTCAGGTGATTTTGAACACTCAAAATCCACAGAAACTCTCTTTAACATCTCTCCAAGTAGTAAGTTCAATAGTGCAGGTCATGATTGTCACCTAGGGGAGCAAGGGTAAGCAGGTGCCATCAACCCTACTCTTCAGTTTGTATTTTCTTGGTTAATTTTAGCCTTAGAAGGAGCTACAGAAACAGTTAAATTTCACTAATCTGGTTTTAATCCAAGTATTTTCCCCAGTAACCTTCCTATTAAAAATGTGTAAGTTCTCAGAGGAGACCTTATCCATGTGTCAGGAGTTAAAGGGGGGCTACAGAGAACACAGAGACTCCCTTTTGTCAAGGAGTCCCACGAATAGACTGGAGGTGATGGGCACAAGCTCCTCCTGGGGAGATTCCCACTGGACACAAGAGGGTTTTCTCCCCCAATGAGAACAATGCAGCCATTGGAGTAACCTCCCCAGGGAAGTGGTGACTCCCCAGCATTGGGCACCGTTAAGATGGGGCTGCACAGGGTGCTGGGCATCCAGTCTGGGTCATGCTTTGCCTGGAAAGTCTGGACCAGATGATCCTTGAGGTCTCTTCCAACCTGGAATTCTGGGATTCTTCTACTCCATACATTTTGAGGACAAACATACATTAAGCTGCTTTAAAAAAGACCCACCAACCTTTCAATCCACCAAACCCCCCCCACATTTACCGGAGCTCAGTCCACATTACCAAGTCTATTATCAGGAATGCTATTTCCTTCTTCCACTCCTTCCCTCCCCCGTGCCCCTATTCCCAGCTATTTCCACGACAGCAGCTCTGAGCACAGAACACGCAGATGGCAAGTGCTGATTCCTGCACAAACGAAGGGAGAGAGCAGATTCCCAAGCAGCATAAAGCCCATCTAAGGGCCAACAGAGAGCTCACTTGTAGCCCTCCTGCTTCGAGCCCGACAAGACTGAACAAGGGGGAAACAGGATAAACACACTGATAACCACTCTCCGTAAAGTAAAAGGGAAAAAAGCAGGAAAGCAGCCACATAAAGCCACTGTTTGTTGACCCTCCTCCATCTCCCAAGGTATTTTTAAAGTACAAGCCATGATGTTTGGGCAAACGAGCTGGGAAATAGAAGTAACCCTTCCAACACCGTATTAATGTTCTCGTTATTATTATGGCCTCAGGTTTGCTTTGGATGGGTTAATGGGAGCTAACAGAGCCTGCAGCCCTCCTGACACCCTGATGAGGATGGCAAGGGAAGGCGTATGGCAGAATACCCGCCTCTAAAGCCTGCTTCTTTGTAAGGGATGGCGTTCAAGCAGGACAGAAAACACAGCCACGCCATTTGCCTCCAACAGCATCAAACCACCCTGAAACGAGGTTACACGAGACCACGCCGATGTCTTCACGGAGGAGCAGGAGCAACACGAAGCAGGTGCCGTGCTCCATGTGGCAGCGAGATGACATCACCCCATCAGGTACAGCCCTGGGGGGGGGGCCGCTTGCCTCACCCTTCCCCTCTCCCAGGGTACGGAATTCCCAGCCCCGGCAGCACGGCGACATCGGGGTGGTTATTTCCCAAAGCCACCCCTCAACCCCAACCCCAGGGGAAAGGGCGAGGAAGAAGGGGCCAAACACCGCGCTCAGCACCGGCGATGGAACGCGCTGGAAACCAAAAGGACCGGGTGTAACGGAGGCGATCCCGCTGCACCCCCCCCGCCCCAAAACCCCACCACACACCCACCTTGTCCCAGCTCAGCCACTGCCACACCGCCTTGTCCAGCTGCGCGTCGCCGGTGCTGGGGGCGATGAGCACGTTGGAGTTCACATCCCCGGGGGCTCCGCACTCGCCCATGTCGCCGTCCGCAGGGGTGGAAGGAAAGAGGGGGGACAACAACGGCGGCTTCGCTTCTTTCACTCCGCCGCGGCACCGCGCATCCCCTGAGGGGAGGGAAGAGCGATGCCGGTGCCGCGGTGCCGGGGGGAAGCGGGGAGCACCCGCTATTTACCTCAGGGTAACGGCGCCTGCAATGCATGATGGGAAATGTAGTCCGAGTGACGCCGCGAACCGCCGAGGGGTGGCGGGAGAGAACTACAACTCCCGGCATCCCTTGCGGCGCGCCGCTTTCGCCTCGGGCTGAGGGAAGCGGGCTGCGCTGAGGGGAGCGGGTTCGCTTCCCTCAGTGATGTCTGCTGCGGGGGGTCCTGCTTCTCCGGCCGCGTTCCCTCGCCGGGAGCCCCGTCTCTCCCCGCAGAGGTCCCGGCTCCCCCGCGGTGGTGGCACTGGACCCAGGGGCCGGCAGCCGTCGAGTGTCACAGAGCGCTTGGCCCTCAGGGGGCCTGAGCAGGGTCAGGGTGGAGGCAGAGGGCTGGATGGAGGCTCCCTCCTTTTGCTTGGTGCAGACCGAAAGTGCACGTTGTACCTCTTAACACCCGCTCTAACAGGCGCTCCGTGCCTCCTGGTGATCTACGTGAGGAAGAGCTGAAAACCTCCCTGGTTCTGCTTCAGCCTCCGAGGCAGCTTTCATGCTCCCGAGCGCGTCTCTTCACTCTGAAAGGGTAATGGAAGCAGCACAGCCCCAGGGGAAGAGCTTCTTGTTCAGAAGCGTCTCCAGCTGGGCTTCGGAAGCGATTCAGTTTCCATTAGGAGAAAAATCACAATCCCCCATCTCCCTGCCCAGGCTGCAGCAGTTCTACTTGAACTGCGCTGAGCGGAAGACCATGGTGGTGACCACATCCCGCAGAGCATCCTCATCCCGCACAGCATCCTCATCCCAAAGCCCATCCTCATCCCGCAGAGCACCATTATCCTGCAGTGCATCCTCACCCTGCAGCACATCCTCATCCCACAAAGCACCCTCATCCCGCAGAGCATCCTTATTTTAGATAGGATACAAGGAAGAAGTTCTTTCCTGTGAGGGTGCTGAGGCACTGGAATGGGTTGCCCAAGGAGGTTGTGAATGCTCCATCTCTGGCAGCGTTCAAGGCCAGGTTGGACAGAGCCTTGGGTGTCATGGTTCAGTGTGAGGTGTCCCTGCCTAAGGCAGGGGGCTGGAACTGGATGATCTTAAGGTCCTTTCCAACCCAAACTATTCTATGATTCTATCCTTATCCCACAGAGCACCTTTATCCTGCAGCACATCCTCATCCTGCAGCGGATCCTCATCCCACAGAGCATCCTCATCCCGCAGCGCATCCTTATCCCACAGAGCATCCTCATCCCGTTGCAGATCCTCTTGTAGGTTGCCATAGTGACAGCAAGCACTGCAGAGGGATGCAAGGATTTGGGAAGATGGGCAGAAAGCAGTGGGACTGCTGCCCAGGGGATGCTGGATGTGAAGGGAGGGATGAAATGCCTGGGTTGTGAGCACCACAGGCTCTTTGGCGAGGTGGAAAGAGAAACTCAAGGGAGAATGAGATGTAATGGATAGATAACAAACATGGGGGGAGGTGGCTTGGGGTACCCAACCAGCATAGCACACAGTTAAAAACTGTACATATATAGAAGAGAATGACCCATCATCAGGAAGCTTAGAAATCTCAATGTAACATCTCCCCCCTTCAAAGCTCTCTGGTCCATGTCCTGAAGGGACTTCTTTCTTGTCTGCAGACACAAACAAATCCTCTGGTCCAGAGCTCTGACTCAGGTGTGGGGAAATGAATCCTTAAATTGGTCCCTTGCGGTAAGTTACTGATAAAAGTCAAGAGAAGGTAAAGATAAGAAGGAAAGAAGCCAAGGTAAGTCTTCTGTTATCTCTAAAGGACTCTTAAGGTTGTTTCTGGTACAGAAGAAGAGTCTGGATGCTGATAGAGTGAGGAAATGAGGCGGAATAGATGACTTAAACACATTATTCCAGATCTCAGGATAGCTGACAAGGGTTTCTTCTGCAGTGGATTTGCACCTGAGAGTCAGCGGGAGGCGCAGCACCTGCTTTTCATCCCTTTGCTGCTCTTTTCTCCTCCTTTGTGGTGTGTCTTCAAGGAAAGAAGGTAAAGCCCAGTATAACAGGAGCTCCAGCCCCTAAAACCTTCGTTATCCCCTCCAAAAAGGGACAATGGGCATGTTAAATGCTTCTCCAAAGGGCATTTCTTACAAAAGCTCTGTAGCTATTTGGAAAGGCAGTAAGAGATGCTGTTGAAATGAAACTTCACACTTGAAACGCTTCAATTCTTGCCTCTTTTTTTCCCTTCTATGTGCCTAATGAAAGCTTTAACTCATCCTGAATGGTGATATTTTTTGCCATCAGAGTAGAAAGGCTCTTTCTGTACATGAAACCTTGACCCTCATGAGGTGCTTTCACGCCGTGCCCACACCCTGTGTTATCAGCTATGATTAAAAGCTATGATTTCCCCTTCTGATAACAGTAGAATGATCATTCTTTCAGATGTCAATGCTTCTTCTATGATTATATCCCTGAGGAGCAGATAAACCAGCCTTATAGAGGATAAAAGTCTAAGCCTGTAATTTCTTTACTGGGAATAACCAGAGCGTGGAGGGTTTAAAACGTCTCAGAATCCCCCCAGTGCATCCAAAGTCAGGATGAGCTGGCTTCCAGATCCTTCCCCATGGGAGGACTTCGGTTAGTAAGCTCCGAGGCACCACAGTGCATACAGCAGATGCCAGACAGCTCGAGCAGCTCCAGAGCAAGGCAAGCATCTAAAGATTATAGCTGATAGGACTTAGATGGTGCTTGTGGAGATTTGCTGTGTTTACCTGGAGAAAACACCAACCCCAGAGGAGATGAGGAGAAGACAATCAAGTCTGATGTATCTGAGGGTTAGTGAGCCACCTGAAGAGCTTTTAAAGCTGATTCTGTTGCTGCAGGAAGGTTAAACTGAGTCCCATGTGCTTTTGTGCTGGCGCAGAGAGCAATAGGGAAGAAGCTGGTGGGACTGGACTGTGCTGTGGCACGGCACATCATGGCTCTGCTGGGCACTCTGGCTTCATTGCAGAGCCTCCCATGCTGACCATGCCTGTTGCCAGCAGAAATCTCTATTTTCATCTATTACTGAGGGCAAAATTTGCTGTGGAGGAAAGGCAGGACATAGGGACTGCATGTGCAGGTGAAGGAAAGGCAACATTTCCAAGCCCTCACCCTCATGTATCATAGGGTCTAATGCAGGCAGGGCACGCTCAGAGCAAACAGAGCAGCAGCAAACAGTCTCAGGGCAAAAACTGCAGGAGAGGACACATTGCCCGTGATGAACAGGAGCCGGGCTGGGAGGAGAAGGGCTGACAGGCTGCTGGCAACCACCGGCTCGTGTGCCGGGAGCTGCCAGAGCCAGTGGGGACCATGGCAGGGCTCAGCTGCACGGAATGGCTTCTTCCTAGCTCAAACGAGCGTGTGCAGCCACATACACACACACTGCTCCTGCTGTCAAGGGAGGGACCAACCCTCTGGGCTGCTGTGGGCCACATGTAGCAAAATGCAGCTATGAAATGGCAAATGACTGACTGAGCCTGATGCTGCGAGGGCTGGAGCAGCTCTGCTCTGGAGCCAGGCTGAGAGAGCTGGGCTGGGGCAGCCTGGAGAAGAGAAGGCTCCTGAAGGGGAGACCTGAGAGCAGCTCCAGTGCCTGAAGGGGATGCAGGGAAGCTGGAGAGGGGTTTGGGACAAGGGCCTGTAGGGCCAGGCCAAGGGGAATGGCTTGAACCTGCCGGAGGGGAGACTGAGCTGAGCTCTTAGGCAGAAGCTCTTCCCTGGGAGGGTGCTGAGGTGCTGGCCCAGGGTGCCCAGAGAAGCTGTGGCTGCCCCATCCCTGGCAGTGTTCAAGGCCAGGTTGGACACAGGGGCTTGGAGCAAGCTGCTCCAGTGGAAGGGGTCCCTGCCCGTGGCAGGGGTTGGAGCTGGAGGAGCTTTAAGCTTCCTTCATCCCAAACCAGTCTGGGATTCTGTAATTAGATATTCATTAGTGACACATCACTCCTGTTTGGGATTTGCAGTCCTACAGTGTGGGGGTAAAGAGCATGTCCATCCTCCTTTGCAGGATTAAATGTATCCTTCCTCCTATCAAGGTTGGGTTTGCAGCATCACAGTATCACACCCCTGAATAGTGATGCATATATTTGTTCTCACCAACGTGTTTCATGTTGTTTTTCCACAGAAGGAAGACTAAACATGCCTTGCTGTCACCATACAGTGGCATTAAATGTCTCTACAGTCACATTAGCTCCTCAGTGATCTGCTTCTGCATACCAAATCCTCACCCACCACAAACTGGATTAGCTCTGTCTATCACACCATTCTACCCAGCCCTGCACCGGGAGCCTCAGGCCTCAACCCACCCAGTACAGTGTTTCCATGGCAATTTTGCCTCACAGTTTATCCAGATCCCTGCAAACAGCCCAGGGCTCCCATGGTATTTCAGGTTGTTTCTCTGCCCCTGCTTTGTGCAGTGAGCTGTGGCCAGGAGGGATGAACCCAGCTCATCCTTCCAGCTCTCTGCAGGCACTGCGCTTGTCCTTGCTCTGCAGCACAGCTTCTGTGTTATTAGTTATGTACCCTGAGCACCCCTGCTCTCCTCTCGGGTCACCTGGAAATAACACAGGTATTCCTTCCATGCCTTCCATTCCCCTCTCTCAGAGCAATGTATTGCCAGACTACGCTGTAGGCAGCAGTGACATCCCTGCCACTTGACAGCACAGGGAGGGGTGGGTGCGTTTGGGAGCCTGAATGCTGTTTTAAATCCAATCTGGGGCCCAAGCAGCCAAAAGTACTTTGTCCAGCACTGATTACATGCTCCTTGGCTTCCTCTGGAGCATAACACCCTAAATACCCACACTCTGCCACTCTGCTCTGGTGAGACCCCACTTGCAGCACTGTGTGCAGTTCTGGGGTCCTCAACATAAGGACATGGGTTCAGAGGAGATCACAAGGATGCTCAGGATGGAGCTAGGCTGAGAACACTGGGGCTGTTGAGCCTGGAGAAAAGAAGGCTGTGTTGAGACCTCAGAGCAGCTTCCAGTGTGTGAAGGGGGCTGCAAGGATGCTGGGGAGGGACTCTTCATCAGGGACTGCAGTGATAGGACAAGGGGTGATGGGTTCAAACTGAAACAGGGGAAGTTCAGGTTGGAGATAAGGCAGAAGCTCTTCCCTGTGAGGGTGCTGAGGCGCTGGCACAGGGTGCCCAGAGAAGCTGCGGCTGCCCCATTCCTGGCAGTGTTCAAGGCCAGGTTGGACACAGGGGCTTGGAACAAGCTGCTCTAGTGGAAGAGGTCCCTGCCCGTGGCAGGGGTTGGAGCTGGATGGGCTTTAAGCTCCCTTCCAACCCAAACCACTCTGGGATTCTATGACTTTAAATACCCACACAGCTCAGAGACACGGGAAACCCTCCTCCCGCAGCCCAAAGGCTGGGCAGCGAGCAGCTCTCCTCCCCATTCACGCACTCTCAGCTCTCTGGTTCCCAGACCCCACCACAACAAACACAGATGGTGAGATCCTCCCCAGCACCCAGCTTGGAGCCAAACCTGCACCAGGAGTCCAATTCTGTCACAGGCACGTGCCTGAGGCAGCAGCTCAGAGCCAGGAAGCAGAGAGGAACTGAGCCTTATCACCTCTTCCCACCCTCATCTTTTGTCCTAGCTGATAAAGCCATATTATAGGCTCCAGTGACTAAGTATTTAATCTAGTTCTCAATCAAGTACTGCTTGTAGGGGCTGAGTAACACAGCGGGTGTAGGTGCAGGGAAGCTGGGGTGAGCATCTCAATCCCCAGCACACTTCCAGAGCAGGCATTGGTCCAGCTCTCCACATTCTCCCTCTGGAGTAAGCACTGATCCAGCTCTCCATGTTCCATCTCTGGAGTAGGCACTGATCCATCTCTCCACATTTTCCCTCTGGAGTAAGCACTGATCCAGCTCTCCACATTCTCCCTCTGGAGTAAGCACTGATCCAGCTCTCCATGTTCCATCTCTGGAGTAGGCACTGATCCATCTCTCCACATTCTCCCTCTGGAGTAAGCACTGATCCAGCTCTCCACATTCTCCCTCTGGAGTAAGCACTGATCCAGCTCTCCATGTTCCATCTCTGGAGTAGGCACTGATCCATCTCTCCACATTTTCCCTCTGAAGTAAGCACTGATCCAGCTCTCCACATTCTCCCTCTGGAGTAAGCACTGATCCAGCTCTCCATGTTCCATCTCTGGAGTAGGCACTGATCCATCTCTCCACATTTTCCCTCTGGAGTAAGCACTGATCCAGCTCTCCATGTTCCATCTCTGGAGTAGGCACTGGTCCAGGTCTCCACATTCTCCCTCTGGAGTAAGCACTGATCCATCTCTCCACATTCTCCCTCTGGAGTAAGCACTGATCCAGCTCTCAGTGTCCTCCCTTCTCTCAGGGCACAGGTTCCATCCAGAGCTGTTCCTTCACCAGGGAAGTTTCAGTGCCTCCTGTTCACTCTTGGCCTCAGCACCCCAGGGAATCTGGCTTCAGTCAGCAGCCTCCTCGTATATCAATGCTTGTCCTTTACAGACCAGAAAGCAAGCCCAGAGCTGGTTATTTTTAACCCTCCCCTCTAGGTATTATTAGCTCATGTGTGTGCTGAGCACTTGTACACTAGTTGCATCCAGCTGCAGGGATGTAGCGATAGGACAAGGGGTGATGGGTTCAAACTGAAACAGAGGAAGTTCAGGTTGGAGATAAGGCAGAAGCTCTTCCCTGTGAGGGTGTTGAGGTGCTGGCACAGGGTGCCCAGAGAAGCTGTGGCTGCCCCATCCCTGGCAGTGCTCAAGGCCAGGTTGGACACAGGGGCTTGGAGCAAGCTGCTCTATGGAAGGGGTCCCTGCCCGTGGCAGGGGTTGGAGCTGGAGGAGCTTTAAGGTCCCTTCATCCCAAACCACTCCATGAATAATCCCAAGATACAGAGTAAGCTGTGTGGAACTGAGAAGTTCTGTACTGAAAACTTCCTGCAAGGAGAATACACGAGATCCTGGTCTCTGGGATCTCCTGACGGTCAGTAAAAGAAATGCTCTTTTGGTCTGTATTAAGAAATCCTGCTTTTCCTTCCCCTTGCGGCAGGTGTTGTAGGTACCCACAGGACAGTCAAGCTGATCTGAGCTGCCCCATAGTTTCACAGTCCCAACAGTCACTTTTATCACTAGACTTATGATAACACTGCTATAGCTTATCATCAGCCTGTGTGTCTCATCCTTCAGCTGGCCTGACCCCAAGTGTCTTTTCTGCTCATCTGGGTGAGAACAGGGGAAGAAAAGGGCAACAAAGAGCAGGAAAAGGGAAGACACAGACTTGTACTGATGAAAACTGCAGTGCAGAGGAGGCCTGGGCCGTGCTTGCTCACGAGTGTAAAATGTGATGCAAAAAGGGTCCAGTGTAGCCCCGAATCCAGGCTCTTCCTGCTCGGGGCTCCTCAGCTGATAATTTGGCAGCTTTCAGTGCCCATCTGGGAGCAGCAGACACCAGGGAAGGGAGATGATGCTTTGAAGAGGGGCTCTGAAAGCCAAAGTCTCCTGAAGGCTGCATTTCCATGGTGTGCTTAAAACCAAGCTTGCAAAATGACTTCTGTGGGTTAGGCAAAACCTGCAGCAGCAGTTATGGGAGCAGCTTTAGGGAAGAGGCAGATGGCAAAGGCAGCTTTTGTGGGAGCACCCCGCGGAGAAGAGCCGGGAGGGACCAGTGCTCCCTCTGCTGCCGCAGGGATGCATCCCGCTGTGCAGGCAGCTCGCAAAGGCGACCCGACCGAGCGGCTGGAGGGGTCTGCCCCGCACAGAGAGAGAACTGAGAGGGGCAGAATAAACGCTTTTCATGCCTGCGCTCACGTTGGTTTCCCTCATCTTTACCTAAAGCATCCGCTGTGAGAGAGGGAACTCGGACGGACAGCCTTCCATTGCAGGGGGATGACAGAAAACACAGGACAAAGGCCGTGGAGAGCTTAAAGCAACCGGCAATTCCTGCAGAGCTTCACATCTGAGTTACTGTGGGTAGCAATTGCCAGTGATCCATGGGCTGCCCTTAGTCCCCTCCCCACCTTTTCCACCCCTGGCTGTGTAGCGCTTAGCTGTAGCTGTAGGCATGGGACAAATAGAGCTCATGAGGGCTCCTTAGCAGCTAACGGTCATTCAGTTAGCACCAAAACAGCACCCAGTGGTAGCTGTGCACCATACCCATCAGGCACATCGTGCTGCAGCATCTGCTGCAGATCACAGCGTGCTGCAGCCGGCACGAGGAGCAGAACCAGCAAGAACAGCAGACAGGGAGGGCGAGAGGGGCTGGGGAAGTAGATGGGACTCCCCACTAACACATAGAGGATGCTTGTGCAGCATCCATCTGCTGCATCCAGCTCCTCTCTGCCATGCCATGAACTGGGAATGCTTTCCCTTTCCCTACTGTGAACAGGAGGTGCTTTCCTTTCCCCTCCTTTTTCTCTTGTTCCTAATGTTCCCCAAGATTAACTTTCCCCATCACGACCCCCGTGTGCCACAGCCTGCAGATAGGCATTGGTGTGTGTGAGCCTGGCCTGCCACACACGATGGGAAAGCAGTGTGCCCTTCCCAGGCCAGCAGCCTGCTCCTTCCCTGCATGCCCACCCCATCAGCAGTGCAGGATTCCCACTGAGCACTGACTTCAGAGAACCACAGGATCCCAAAGTGGCTTGGGTTGAAAGAGACCTTAATGTTCCTCCAGCTCCAAGCCCTGCCACAGGAAGGGACCCCTTCCACTGGAGCAGCTTGCTCCAAGCCCCTGTGTCCAACCTGGCCTTGAACACTGCCAGGGATGGGGCAGCCACAGCTTCTCTGGGCACCCTGGGCCAGCGCCTCAGCACCCTCCCAGGGAAGAGCTTCTGCCTAAGAGCTCAGCTCAGTCTCCCCTCGGGCAGGTTCAAGCCATTCCCCTTGGCCTGGCCCTACATCCCTTGTCCCAAGCCCCTCTCCAGCTTTCCTGCAGCCCCTTCAGGCACTGGAGCTGCTCTCAGGTCTTCCCTTCAGGAGCCTTCTCTTCTCCAGGCTGCCCCAGCCCAGCTCTCTCAGCCTGGCTCCAGAGCAGAGCTGCTCCAGCCCTCGCAGCAGCTCCATGGCCTCCTCTGGCCTCACTCCAACAGCTCCACGTCCCTCTTGTGCTGCTGCCCCAGAGCTGGACCAGGACTGCAGGGGGGGTCTCCCCACACAGACAGTACATCACCAGCTGCCAGAGGCACCTTGTGCCGGTGACTCAACAGCCCCTGATACCCCCAGCATCACTCAGTGATACCATCACTATCAGGCCTATTTCACCTTGTCTATTCCTTATCATAATGCCCAGCATCAAAGCAACCCCAGGACCAGTCCTCTGTGATTCCCGTTGCTCCAACAGTCCTATCTTTGATTCACTAAACCAAAGTCAGCCTGAACTCCCCATACACACAACTTTCAATGTCCTTTCCCAAGTACGGTCTCACTGCTCCAGACATCATCTCACCTGTGATTCCTTGCTGTGTGCCAAGGAAAACCACCTTAAATAGGCCAGCCTCCCATGAGCCCTCTTCTTTTCTTTCTACCTGCACTGCCAAAACCCCAAGTGCAGTCAGCTGTGATTTGCACAGCTGGGTTTAGTGATTCAGACAAGGCCAGCACTTCCGCAGCTCTTCCCTCTTCTTCCTTGCTGTAACTACAGGAACGAGCTCTGGGATGAGCACCTACTTAGTTGTGAACTCCATCCGCTGGCACCTGAAGCAAAACGCACCTCAGGAGGCTCCCAAATCTGTTCTTCCCCCATATCCCCCTGTTTCTGTACCCCTTTGAGCATCCTCAGCAGTTCAGTGCAAGTCCCTGCTGCGGATCAGCTTGCCAAGGTGATCCAGAGACATGGTCTCATGGGGACAACCCAACCAGCTTGTGGGTCCCATGAGGACACCCAACCAGCCTGAAGCCATGGGTCCCATGGGGACACCAGCCAGCTCTTGCCTCAGGGGTGCCAGGGTGCCCCATTGAAGAAGCACAGGGATCCTGAGGCAGCTGCCACAAGGTGGCACTGGCATCTTGTCCCCCAGCCTGGTGACATCCAGCCTGAGGCCCCAGGGTGGGGGCACCCAGAGCATCCCCCAGCCCTGCTGCAGGGTCTGGTGTGAGTTTAACTGTGGGCATGGACAGGAGGAGCTGCGGTGGGTCAGAAATGGGGTGGATACTGGTCACTGCAGGAGCTGTGTCTTGTGAGGGATTTTCCTCTTTAGGCTCTTCTGGATTAGGGAAAAGCAGCGTTTTCTTCTTTATGACATACAACCCAGTTACAGGGCTGCCCCCAGGTCACAGCACCAGAAGCTTCGTGTCACCAGATCTGCCTGATGTGGGTCGGTAACCATCAAGGAGAGGCACATCACCCAGGGGGGTTTGGGTACCACACTCGCCCATCCCATCACAGGGACCCCCGTCTGCAGCTCATCCCACCGCAGGAGCTGCTATGAGAGGAGGCCCAGCACCACAGTGGTGGGGAACACTGGAGCGTGGTGTGTGCTTGCACCTCATGGGTGCAGCCACCTCGGCCTGGCCCCATTCCCCTGCTTTATTTGCAGATAAAGGGTTTATTTTCTTTTCCCAGCGCCGCAGCTGCAGGACAAACACAACGAAGCCTCCTGAGATACCTCCCCCTTGGGCCGGGTGCCTGCGGAAGCGCTGGTGTTTGTCCCTGGGCCTCCTCCTTTGGCACCTCGTGCCTGTTGAGAAACCACAACGGGCTCAGCCCCATGCTGGGCACCCCCGAACCGCTCTGATCTGGGGGTTGTGCCCAAGGTGAGGCCATGGGAAACCAGGAACTGGTCCCTGAGCTCCTCCGGTGCCGAGGTCACAGCCCTGCCCCAAGGCGCTCGCTCACACCCAGTGCTGGGCTGGGGATCAGGCTCTGGCGTCACTGTTTGGGCTGGGGCATCGCAGCCGGGTTTCACCTTTGAGTGCAGGCGGAAAGGGCCCCGTGGGCCAGATAATCGACTGCAATTAAAGACATTCATTATGCCATTATTACAGGGTAAGATAAGCGCGGGACTGGGTCACCGCTGCTCTTCTGGAGGACGGGGACACGTCTTGGACCCACTCCATGGGTCAATCCTAAACCTGGGCAGCTTCATAGCAGAGCCAAAGGCAAGGAGCCAAAGCAGGACCCAAGAACATCCCCTTCCCGTCCACCTCTGTGCCCTCAGCCCGTGGAAAACACATTTGGGACCTGCGGTACAAAAGGCCAAAGCTACAGCCGACAGCAGGAAGGAAGCAGGAAAAACTCCGGCATCACCGTCCGGAGCCCGCAGAGACCTTTGGTGACACGTGGAGCCGGATGCCTTCAGCCAGGCTCAGGCCATGCTCACAGCGTGTGCCCATGGAGGGAGTGATGCTCCCTGGATGGCAGCAGGGAGGAAGCATCTCATGTCCTGGGGTCGGGACTGCGATGCTGGGTGGGGACGTGCCCCATCATCGGGGCTGTGATGCCACCAAGGGGCTGCCCTCAAAGCCACCTCGGCACTGGCATGGGTGGGTGCACCACGGATTGCCCCCAACACTGACAGTGCTCAGAGAAGAAGCAATCGTGGACCCACAGGAGACAGCCACCTCCTTTAATTCCCCACCAGAAACGCAGGGTTCAACTATTACAGGGTTTTAGCACCAGGAAAACCCACTGGCCCGAGTCAGGAAGCTGCTGGGAGCCCACCACCAGCTGATGTGCACAGGGAGATGGTGAGTTTGTCTCCTTGGAGACCCCTGCCACCCTTGGGAGCCCACGGTGGGCAAGGAGCTGCTTCTGCTCCTGCCATCCCCCTGGGGCTGAGCCAAGGTGGGTCCGCAGGGGGGGTCTCACCCCACCAGGCAGGAGCTGTAACCCAGCCGGGATGTCCCCACGCTGCTCACCCCCACGGGGACACCGGGTGGGTTTCCCAACCGCTCCCACAAGGAGCAGGATGCTCAGCAGCGACGTGACCCCAAATCCCCCGGCTCCGGGGGGGGAGAAGGCGCCACGGGTGGGCTCAGATCATGGAGACCCTGTTCTTGATGTAGACGTGGTACGGGTCGCTGCGCTTCTCCACCTTGCGGGAGCGGGTGTAGCCCAGGATGAGGCTGCCCACGGTGGCGGCAAAGAGGGTCATGACGAAGAGGATGTACAGGAAGGCGTTGTCGTCGCGGCCGGGCCGGGCACTGCTGCTGCTGCTGCTGCTGCGTGTGACAGCGGCGCCCGCAGCGCGGTCGGAAGCGCACAGCGGGATCCCGTGTAGGGTCTGGTTCAAGGCATCAAGCACCGCCTGCAGGCTTCGGTGCCAGGTCTCCGTCTGGTTGTGCTCCTCCATGGCCTCCTCTGTGCTGTGGGAGGGAAGGAGCAGCTTGGGGTGATGCTGGGATGTCCCACGGGACCCAACCAGGACCCCAAAATGGTCCTTGAGTCACAAAATCCCAGAGTGCTTTGGCTTGGAGGCACCCTAAAGCTCCTCCAGTTCCAAGCAGTGGCAGGGACCCCTTCCATAGAGCAGCTTGCTCCAAGCCCCTGTGTCCAACCTGGCCTTGAACACTGCCAGGGATGGGGCAGCCACAGCTTCTCTGGGCACCCTGTGCCAGCGCCTCAGCACCCTCCCAGGGAAGAGCTTCTGCCTAAGAGCTCAGCTCAGTCTCCCCTCGGGCAGGTTCAAGCCATTCCCCTTGGCCTGGCCCTACAGGCCCCTGATGAAGAACCCCTCTCCGCACCCTCAAAGCACCTCCTCTGCCACACAGCAAGGGTAGGAGTGGGGCACCCAAACCCTTTGTGTTCATGGCAGCCCCCTCCCTCAATCCCACTCCTTCCATGGAGGGGATGAAGCCCCCGCAGCTTCAGGGGTGCCTCCATCTCCTCCCTGGGGCTGAGGACGCAGTGGACACAGACGTCCCAGGGGCCAGGATGGTTGGGTTCACAGCCTGCTTTCCCTAGAGACATGCAGTGACAGTGAGCACCACCCATGTCCTGCACCCAGATCCAGCACCCAAGGGACCCCGGGAAGCCGGCCTGGGGTCCCCCATTCTCAGTAGCAGCTCCAGGATGGATCCTGCCATGCATCCACACTACTCCAGGCTAAGTTCCCTAGGGCAAGGAGCTGCAGTGGTGCTGGCAGGGGGTCCAGCACCCCATGCACCCCTCTGGATTCATCCCAAGGGGTCGCTGACCTAAACCCACCCCAGGATTTCCCTCCCCATGGATCCCAGCACCCCCCAAACCCCACGGGGACACAGAGCCCCTCTGCCAGCCCACCCCAGACCCCCACATGCCCTATGCACCCTTGAGCACCTTCACACCTTGCTGGGGCTTTAGAGCAGGCACAGATGGGACACAGGGACATGGTCCCCTGCATGTGCCACCCTTTGGGACACAGAAACCACTGCTGTCCCCCCCACCGGGGTGGCCACCCCCTGGTCCAGAGCACCCCATGCAGGCAGCACCAGCAGCTCTACCCCATGCACAACCTCCCCATAAAAGGGTGACCCCAAACCCGTGCTGCACCTCCGCGGATGAGACCCCAGCAGTGAGGAGGAGGAGGAGGAAGGGGCTGAGCAGCCACGAGTCCACGGGGAAGGGCTCGGGGCCGCGTTTGAAGCAGGAGGAAGCTGAATTGGGGGGGGGGGGGTAGGGCAGTTAAAGGGGATAAAGGACCACGGGGGGCAGCGGGGGGCCGCACTCACCGGGGCCTCCTTCGCCTGCGCTGCTGCCCCGCGGAGCCGGCACTGGGGCATCGCGGGGGCCGCGGCCCGGGCGGGGAGCTCCGCGCTGCCTCCTCCCCTTCCCGGGGCAGAGCCACCTGCCCGGGGCCGGGAGAGCCGGAGCCGCCGCTTCCCCCCGCCCCACGGCCGCTCCTTCCCGCCCCTCCTCCGGCCGGTGCCGCCGTCACCGAGCCCTGCACCGGGCACCGGGGCTGCTCAGGGCGCGCTCCTTCCCCAGGCTCCATTGCCGGAGCTGAGCCGGCTCCACGCAACGGGAATTGCCCCTCTGCTACCTCCCAGCTGCCCACCCGAACCCTCTGGAGGCTGCGGGGCGGGGGCACCCATGGGTGGCTCGCGGGGATCCCCAGTGCAGAAACCCCAAAGCTTGTGGGGCACAAAGAGGACCCGGAGCAGCGGGTGAGAAGGGATGCATGTGGGGCTCAGGTCTGGTTCTGAGCAGGGCGCAGGGGCTTTATTTGCCATTTTCCATCTCTCCCATCTCGGACACATGCAGAGACTTGGGATGGGTCATGGTTGTGCCATCTACCAGCAGGGAGAAGGCTTTGGGGAGCCCAGCCCCTCCTGCCCACTGGGAGAGCTGCAAGCATCCCCAAGGGGCAGCAGGCAGCTCTGGAAGCTCCACCCCATGTTGGCTTCTTACCACTTAAGAAACCCACTGATGAAATCAGTTTGTGTGTCTCTATCGACAGGTTTGCATTGATGGGCAGGACCTTGGTGCCATCGCAGCCCTGGGATGCTGCATCCCGTCACTGTGAGCCCACGTTGATGCTGTGTATGGAGCAGTCATTTCGGAGGTGCCAACACCATGGAGCCAGCAGGAGCAGGTCCTCATTACCCAGGCCCAATCCCATGCTGTGTGGTTGGTCCCACGGGATCTGTGATGGCCACAGCTCCTCTCCCTGGGCATCCCAACCCCTTCCCCTCCTCTTCCGGCTTTCCCACATGGGCATCCATCCAGTGGTCTTTAATCACCGCTCACAGCCTCTCATTAGCGATTGTTCCTCAAGCACATCACTTCCTCTGGGCTGCATCAGCCTTCCAGTGCCTAAAGGGGCTACAGGAGACCCGGAGAGGGGCTTTGGACAAGGGCCTGTAGGGCCAGGCCAAGGGGAATGGCTTGAACCTGCCCGAGGGGAGACTGAGCTGAGCTCTCAGGCAGAAGCTCTTCCCTGTGAGGGTGCTGAGGCGCTGGCACAGGGTGCCCAGAGAAGCTGTGGCTGCCCCATCCCTGGCAGTGTTCAAGGCCAGGTTGGACACAGGGGCTTGGAGCAAGCTGCTCCAGTGGAAGGGGTCCCTGGCCATGGCAGGGGTTGGAACTAGAGGAGCTTTAAGGTCCCTTCCACCCAAACCAGGCTGTGGTTCTATGATTTTCCAGCCACCCAACACCACAGCGAGAATCCTTCTTTGCCATGTGAGGGTTTCTCTGGGTGCAGAGCAAGGCTGTTATTCACTAAGTCCTGGGGAAAATGAGCAAAGGATCAGCAGTGAAGTTCCCAGCAACTCTCTTTATAGAAAATCTGCCTCTTTACGCAGCAGCGAGGGAAGGATGCTCGACCCCCTTCTTGTCATCCATTGGGGGTGTGAGTGCTCACCCAAATCTGGGATATTTAGGAGAAAACAGGCAGAGATAAACCCACAAAAGCACCTATTTGAGCATCTCCCGAGTGCGCAGCGGGGATGTGGTACCCATGGAGGTCTCGACCCACGGAGCTGCGGACAGCAGCCCTGATGGGGGTTTGGGTGTTTAAGCAACAGCCTGACCCTCTCTGTACCACCGCAGGCAAAGGCACTTTGCAGTAAAGCCCCAGGTGGCTCCATCACCACCACCCCAAGTGGCTCCATCACCACCACCCCAAGTGGCTCCATCACCACCACCCCGAGTGGCTCCATCACCACCACCCCAGGTGGCTCCATCACCACCACCCCAAGTGGCTCCATCACCACCACCCCGAGTGGCTCCATCACCACCACCCTGAGTGGCTCCATCACCACCACCCCAAGTGGCTCCATCACCACCACCCCGAGTGGCTCCATCACCACCACCCCAGCCTCCATCAGTGGCTCCATCACCACCACCCCAAGGGCTCCATCACCACCACCCCGAGTGGCTCCATCACCACCACCCCGAGTGGCTCCATCACCACCACCCCAAGTGGCTCCATCACCACCACCCCGAGTGGCTCCATCACCACCACCCCAAGGGCTCCATCACCACCACCCCGAGTGGCTCCATCACCCACCATTCATCACTTCACACCAGGACACCAGGACACTGGAGTTCACCAGGGCTCCCATCACGGCTCTCTTAGTCCCCGGGCTCCTCCGAGAAGACCAAGGTGCAGTCAAAGACCTCCCGGAAGGAGTCGAGGAAGGGCTCGAGGACGTGCTCCACCGGGACGTGCCGGCCCAGCTCTCGGCTCAGTGAGGTGACCCCTTTCCCCTCCAGCCCGCAGGGCACGATGTGCTCGAACCAGCTGAGGTCGGTGCAGCAGTTCAGCGCCAGCCCATGCGATGTGATGTGGCTCCTGCAGTGCACCCCTGCCCGGACCGAAGCACCCCCTCACCCCGGTCAGCACCCACTGCAAGGGCACACCATGAAGGGGGGCTGTGGGGCATGGGGAGAGGGACAGGGGAATGGGGGGGGGGGGGGTCCAGGGGACCAGGCTGTAGGCACTCAGCTCTGGAGTGCAGGGTGCTGGGCCCTGCTTTGGGGTGCCTCTGCTTGGGCTGCACCCCACCGCACCCCATAGCACACCCCCCAGTGTACCTCCCACCCAAAACACACCCCTCCATCCCCAATGCATCCCCTCGAGGGCACCCCCCGGTGCACCCCCATCCGGTATAACCCCCTTTCCCCTCTACACTCACCCCCATACACCCCTCCCCGGGGCATCACCCCTGCTCTAACCCCCCCTTTCCCTGTAGACCCCCCCAGTGTTCACCCCCCAGTTTATCCCCCCATAAACCCCTCCCTGCTGCTCCCCCCCCCAATACCCTTCTCCCCAGTACTCCCTCTCCCTGTGCACACCCCCCCACCCCCAGGTACAGCCTCCCCAGTGCCCCCCCCCCCGTACAGCCGCTTCCCAGCACACAGACCCTCGGTGCACGATCCCCCCCGAACCCCGCCCCGATGCTCTCCCCTCGATCCATGTTTCCCTCCCGCTAAACCCCACCCCCGGTCCAGCCCCGCTTCGGTGCCTCCCCTTCCCGTTGCGCACCCCCCGGTCAACGTTCCCCCCCCCCCCCCGTAAACCCATCTCCCGGTCCCAACGCTCCCGTTGCTCACCCTCCGCTCCCGTTCCCCCTCCCCCCGTAAACCCATCCCCAGGTCCTTCCCTTCCCGTTGCGCCCCCCCCCGGTCCCCGTTCCCCCCCCCCACCGTAAACCCATCCCCCGGTCCCTCCCTTCCCGTTCCCTCCTCTCCCGTTGCGCAGCCCCGGTCCCCGTTCCCCCCCCATCTTAAACCCATCCCCCGGTCCCTCCGCTCCCGTCCCCCCCTCCCGTTCCTTCTCCCCCGTTCCCTCCGCTCCCGTTCCCCCCCTCCCCTCCCGTCCCCCGTCCCCCACCCGGTCCCTCCGCTTCCGTTCCCTCCTCCCGTTCCCCCCCCGGTCCCTCCGCTCCCGTTGCCCCCCCCGTTCCTTCCCCCCCGTTCCCTCTCCCCCGCTCCCTCCGCTCCCGTTGCCCCCCTTCCCGTTCCTTCTCCCCCGGTCCCTCCGCTCCCGTTCCCCTCCCGTTCCCCCCCCGCTCTCTCCGCTCCCGTTGCTCCCCGCTCTGCGGCGCTCACCGATGGCGCAGACCTTGCTCTCCCCGAGCCAGACGCCGGTGAAGGGCGGCGGGAGGGCGCGGGCTGCGCCGAGGCCGAGGCGGCGGCAGAGCCTCAGGCCCAGCTCCTCCAGGGCCCCCACGTAGCGGCGCAGCGGGAGGCGGCGGCGGCGCAGGTCGAGCACGGGGAAGGCCAGGAGCTGCCCGGGCCCGTGGAACGTGACGTGGCCCCCGCGCCGCGCCGCCACCAGCGCCGCTCCCCGCGCCCGCAGCCCCGCGGCCGCCGCCGGCCCCGGCGCCCCCCGCAGCCCCCAGGCGTACACGGGCCCCGCCGGCTCGCTCAGCACCAGGCTCTCGGCCGCGGCCGCCCGCGCCGCCGCCACGCAGCGCTCCTGCACCCGCAGCGCCTGCGGGTAGGGCCGCAGCCCCAGCAGCAGCACCCGCACCGCGCCCGGAGGCATCGCGGGGCCCGCAGCGCAGCGCGGAGCACGGGGACCGGGCCGGGGAGGGGGGGGCAGCGGCAGCCGGGAGGAGTCGGGCGGGGAGGGAGGGGAAGGGGGAGAGGGGCAGGGACGGGGAACGGGGCAGCTTGCACAGAGCAGGGGGGGAGCAGGGCAGGGGGGACAGGGATGTGAGCAGCAGCGGGCGCGGGGCTGGGGGCCTCAGCGTAAGGACATGGAGCTGCTGGAGCGAGGCCAGAGGAGGCCGCGAGGATGAGCAGGGGCTGGAGCAGCTCCTGTATGGAGCCAGGCTGAGAACATTGGGGCTGTTGAGGGTGGGGAAGAGAAGCTGCGTGGAGACCTCAGAGCAGCTTCCAGTGTGTGAAGGGGGCTACAAGGATGCTGGGGAGGGACTCTTCATCAGGGACTGCAGTGATAGGACAAGGGGTGATGGGTTCAAACTGAAACAGGGGAAGTTCAGGTTGGAGATAAGGAAGAAGCTCTTCCCTGGGAGGGTGCTGAGGCACTGGAATGGGTTGCCCAAGGAAGCTGTGAATGCTCCATCCCTGGCAGTGTTCAAGGCCAGGTTGGACAGAGCCTTGGGTGCCATGGTTTAGTGTGAGGTGTCCCTGCCCATGGCAGGGGGTTGGAACTGGGTGATCTCGAGGTCCTTTCCAACCCAAAGCGTTCCATGATTCTGTGAAGGACTGGGGACAGGGATGGAGGACTGGGGAGATGTAGGGATGGAGGATAGGAGATAGGGGTAGGGGACAGGCAGGGAGGATCGGATGGGGAGAAGGGACAGAGGATGGAGGATGGGACAGGGATTGGGGAGAGGGGATGGGGAATGAAGACAGGGGAGGATGGGGGATGGAGACAAGGGATAGGGAATAGGGGACAGGGATGGGAGAAGGGGGTGGAGGTGGAGTTACAGGACGAGCACAAGGGATGGGGATGGGCATAGAGATCAGAGGGGACAAGGGTACAGAGATGGAGGATATGGGACAGGCACAGGTGATGGGGGGACAAGGACAGGAATGGGGAAGGAAAGGTGCTAAGCACAGTGAATGGGGACAGAGACAGAGGACAGGGGAATAGAGGACGATAGTTTGGGGCTGGGGCATGGGACATGGCCTGAGACAGGGTACGGGGGTGCGGTATAGAGGACGGGACGGGGACAGGGGGATCACACTTGGGGACAGGGCAGAGATAGGAAACAGGGCCTGGGGAGGGGGATAAGGCACAGGGATGAGACTGGGGACCTGGGGGTGGCTGATAGGGCCCAGGGCTGCAGTAGGGGAGAGATAGGGCCCCATCACCGCAGGGTGTGGGACACAGAGCACCAAGAGGGAGGACAGGGCATGGGGACACCGTGTCCTGGTGGGGATGGGGTGAACTGGACCTGCTCAGGATGGGGTGCTGCTGATGTTCTGTGCTGGCACCTCAAGGGCATGGGCTGTAGATGAAGTCATTGTGCTGCTGGTGGGGGCCACAGTTTCTCACCCTGCGACTCCCACTTCTCATTCCCCATGCAGAAAATACACAGGTCTGGGCGGAGCGCTCCTGAGTCACCCATTAAACCCTGAGCAAACCATTCCCAGCCCAAGGTCCTTCCAGCTCCCGGCTGGATAAAGCCTGTGACAGCGCGGTTTGAGTTTATAGAGCGTCCTGACTGCGTTCCTGAGCTCTCGGGGTTATGCAAACTGCACCTCCGAGTCCTGGAGAGCTCATTGTGGCCTCTCTGCTCCTAAAAGGGACTTACAGGAAAGATGGGGAGAGGCGTTTCAGCAGGGCCTGTAGGGCCAGGCCAAGGGGAATGGCTTGAACCTGCCCGAGGGGAGACTGAGCTGAGCTCTTAGGCAGAAGCTCTTCCCTGGGAGGGTGCTGAGGCGCTGGCACAGGGTGCCCAGAGAAGCTGTGGCTGCCCCATCCCTGGCAGTGTTCAAGGCCAGGTTGGACACAGGGGCTTGGAGCAAGCTGCTCTAGTGGAAGGGGTCCCTGCCCGAGGCAGGGGTTGGAGCTGGAGGAGCTTTGAGGTCCCTTCAACCCAGCCCATCCCATGTTTTATGATCTCCCCTTTGTCACCGCAGGTAATTCAGCTGTTGTTTGACACCAGCAATAAGGTCTGTGGGGGTATTTGCAAGGAAGGGAAGGCCCATCCCTTTGGTCTTGAAAAACGAGTTCTATAGTGAATGACTTAGGAGATTAATATAGCCTGGGGGGAAATACAGATGGGGAAAACCCCACCATAAACCGCGCCAGGGGTCATGGAACCATGGAACCAACCAGGTTGGAAAAGCCCTTTAAGCTCATCAGTCCAACCATCCCCAGCACTGCCAAGGCCACCACTGCCCCATGGCACTGAGGCCTCGTCTCCACGCTGTGTGAACCCTTGCAGGGACGGTGACTGCAGCCCTGCCCTGGGCAGCCTGTTCCAATGCCTGAGCACCCTCTGGGGCAGGAATTGTTCCTCAGCTCCATCTAAACCTGCCCTGGTGCAGCTTGAGGCCGGTTCCTCTTGTCCCATCCCTTGTTCCTTGGGAGCAGAGCCCAGCCCCTCCTGGCTCCATCCTCCTCTCAGGCACTTGTAGGCAGCCATCAGGTCCCCCCTGAGCCTTCTCTTCTCCTGTTGGAGCAGCACCCAAGCCTCCCCACCTCAAGCACCACTTGAGGGGCTGCTCCATGTCCCTGCCTTGGCAGGACGAGCTCGTACCTTGCACCATCATTGTGTGCGTTGAGCCATTTCCTCTTCGTTATGATTAAGCATCAACTTCTTGCCTGCAGATCAAAGGCAGAGCTCTTCCTTTTTGGCTCGCCCCGGCTCTGCCTGCGTAAGATGAGGGGGGTTCGTGTGTAATAGCTCTGGGATCCTCGTAAGCACCACGACAGGGATGAGTGGGGCTGGGGGGGGGGGATATTTACTGTCCATATCCTGCTTTTGAAGCAGGAAGGAAATGGGGCTGGAAAGGGGCCGTGGATGGCTCCTGCTTTCTCCTTCTGCCAGGCTCTGAGTGCTTTTAAAGTGGGTTTTCCCTTCCTCACGGGGCAATGGGCTCCTCCGGCGCAGCTCTGCCTTTGGGTGCCTGAAACCTTGCGGTGTCAGAGCCCGTTTCCCTGGCACAGGGGCCTCCCTCGGGGAGCTTTGGAGCTTGATGCACATCGGGGCTTAACAGCGGGAGGGGAAGGGGAGGACAAAGGTGGTGGCTGTGGAACAGGTGCCTGGCAAAGGGAACCGACCCAGCCCATGGAGAGACGCAGGCGGATGCAAAGGTCTTGGCTCTGGTGAGGTCCGGGACCAAATTCCTGTTGACTTTGGCAAGGCTGGGATATCCCAGCGGGGTGATGGAGCTCTCCCGGGCTGCCCTCATCCCATCCTCCTTCCAGGCAGGTTGTGTCCACAGCCCCCCCGGAACAGCGGGACTATCGGCTGCTCTGCCGGCATGTACTGATGTGAATCCTTGGAAGCAGGAAGGGCTTCAACACATGGGCCTCAGCTTCGGAGCTGCACAAGCCCAGGTGAAAAAGCCCATCCCAAAGATGCATCCTTGGATGTGGTTTTGGAATCGTTCCCTTCTCCCATAGGGCTGGATGGAGCTCACAGGTCACCTCCTTCCTTGCCCTGGTGGGGTTTGAACCGGAATGGTCCTCCCTGCTGACACCCGGCTGGGCCTCCATGATGTGCAGTGATGGAGAGGTCTCCTGGCCTGGTGCTGGGAAGCCTGAAGCCATGGATTTCTTTTTCCATGATACCTGTTCCTGTGTGATGCCTTGGAAGCATCAGCCAAGCTGCCTACACGGGACACCAGCATCGAGCCCTGCACACAGCAGCTACCGCAGCTACGGTTACCTGCAAGGCCGAACATTCCCAGTACATCTAATTCCATCGGGAACCTTCCCCGAAGTGTGCTGGGATGGAGTCACTCAGGCTGAGTTCGTTCAGGCAGGATCCCGGTGGCGGCTGTGGGTTTCTGTTGTGCTTCTCTTGGTCCTCATCATCTTCTGACCCATCTCGGAGCCAGTGGCCACAGCTCCGCTCCTCCGAGCTTCCCGTGTTTTCCACTGCTGTTTCCATTCACTCACATGCACTGTTTGGTCTTCAGAGACCCCAAGTGAAGATGCTCTTGTCTCCTGTTTGTCCCTAACTGCTGCTCAGAGGTCACCCTCGCCTCTGCCAACCAGCGTGGCTTCATAGACCCACCAAAATGATGCCAGTGAGGTTAAAGACTCACCACAGCATCGTTTAGGATCACAGAATCATGGAATGCTTTGGGTTGGAAAGGACCTTAAGATCAGCCAGTTCCAAGCCCCTGCCATGGGCAGGGACACCTCACACTAAACCATGGCACCCAAGGCTTCATCCAACCTGGCCTTGAACACTGCCAGTGATGGAGCATTCACAACCTCCCTGGGCAACCCATTCCAGTGCCTCAGCACCCTCACAGGAAAGAATTTCCTCCTTATATCCAATCTAAACTTCCCCTGTTTCAGTTTGAACCCATCACCCCTTGTCCTATCACTGCAGTCCCTGATGAAGAGTCCCTCCCCAGCATCCTTGCAGCCCCCTTCACACACTGGAAGCTGCTCTGAGGTCTCCACACAGCTTCTCTTCTCCAGGCTCAACAGCCCCAGTGTTCTCAGCCTGGCTCCATACAGGAGCTGCTCCAGCCCCTGCTCATCCTCGTGGCCTCCTCTGGACTTGTTCCAACAGTTCCATGTCCTTTTTATGTTGTGGACACCAGAACTGCACCCAGTGCTGCAAGTGGGGTCTCACCAGAGCAGAGTAGAGGGGCAGGATCACCTCCTTCGCCCTGCTGGTCACGCTCCTTTGGATGCAGCCCAGGATACGGTTGCTTTCTGGGCTGCGAGCGCACACTGAAGCCGGCTCATGTTCATGTCTAAGGTATGTTTCATGTTCCATTTCTAAGAAGGATCTTCTGGAAGAGCTCAGTTAAGGAGTGGGTTTGGATGCAGTGGGGTTGCATGGGGACAGCAGGCCTATAAGGGACAATGGACACATCTCCAGGTGAGACACCCCCCCCCCCCTGCAGTCCTGCATCCAGCTCAGGGGGCAACACCACCACAGGGATGTGGAGGATGGAGCCAGGAGGGGCTGGGCTCTGCTCCCAAGGAACAAGGGATGGGACAAGAGGAACCGGCCTCAAGCTGCACCAGGGCAGGTTTAGATGGAGCTGAGGAACAATTCCTGCCCCAGAGGGTGCTCAGGCATTGGAACAGGCTGCCCAGGGCAGGGCTGCAGGCTCCGGCCCTGGGGGTGTTTAAAACGTAGATGTGGCCCTTGGGGGCATGGTTTAGAGGTGGATTTGGTGGTGCTGGGTTAACAGTTGGACTCAATGCTCTCAAAGGTCTTTCCCACCACAAATGATTCTGTGATTCTAGGATTGACGTTACTGATCCATGCGCACTTCAAAGTGCCGCAGCAGTGCCGGGCGCAGCCATACCCGCATCCTCAGCAGCATCTTCGTGTGACTGAGTGCCACACTGCCCGGGGAGGGGGACTCCAGCCTAAACAGAGCTGGCAGCGAGGAGGAGGCGATGGGTGGTGGGAAGCAGGCAGGGGCGGGCAGCAGGAGCCCTGGCGTGCGTGAGGTGAAGAGCGCTGCGGGTCCCTCGCTGCTCCCGGCCCCAGCAGCGCAGCTCCAGCGCGGCCCGGAGCGCGGTGTCCAACCGTCACCTGCTGCCGCGGACAGGGAACTGCAGCGCAAGAGATGGGGCCCCGTCACCAGGGGCTGTAGGGACAGGACAAGGGCCGAGGGGTTCACGCTGAAACAGGGGAAGGTCAGGTGGGAGGTAACCATGTTATGGAGTTTAACCGTGCCAAGGTCCTGCACCTGGGTGGGAGCAATCCCAGGCACAGCTACGGGTTGGGCAGAGAAGAGATTCAGAGCAGCCCAAGGAGAGGGACTTGGGGGTGTTGGTCCATGAGAAAATGAACATGAGCCGGCTTCAGTGTGCGCTCGCAGCCCAGAAAGCAACCGTATCCTGGGCTGCATCAAAAGGAGTGGGACCAGCAGGGCGAAGGAGGTGATCCTGCCCCTCTGCTCTGCTCTTGTGAGACCTCACCTGGAGCATTGTGTGCAGTTCTGGTGTCCTCAGCATCAGAAGGACATGGAACTGTTGGAACAAGTCCAGAGGAGGCCACGAGGATGAGCAGGGGCTGGAGCAGCTCCTGTATGGAGCCAGGCTGAGAACATTGGGGCTGTTGAGCCTGGAGAAGAGAAGCTGTGTGGAGACCTCAGAGCAACTTCCAGTGTGTGAAGGGGGCTACAAGGATGCTGGGGAGGGACTCTTCATTAGGGACTGTAGTGATAGGACAAGGGGTGATGGGTTCAGACTGAAACAGGGGAAGTTCAGGTTGGAGATAAGGCAGAAGCTCTTTCCTGGGAGGGTGCTGAGGCACTGGAATGGGTTGCCCAGGGAGGTTGTGAATGCTCCATCCCTGGCAGTGTTCAAGGCCAGGTTGGACAGAGCCTTGGGTGCCATGGTTTAGTGTGAGGTGTCCCTGCCCATGGCAGGGGGTTGGAACTGGATGATCTTCAGGTCCTGTCCAACCCAAACCATTCTGTGATTCTATGATTCTATGACAGGCACAAAATGAACAACTATGGGCACAAGTTGCTCCTGGGAGATTCCCCCTGGTGAGTCGCATCGGTAGCTGGCATTTCTGACTTCAGGTTATTAACTAAGGCACACATCCCATTCCGAGCGTGTTCTGGGGGCTGTTTGCATGGGAAGACAGCTGGAACAGCTCCCCTCTGGACTCGTGTTCCTGATGGCATTCATTTCAAGCCCATCAGCGTGCCTCAGCGTGCAGTATTTGACATGTATTCACTAGGAGGATGGGCACAGGAGGAGCATTGGCAGAACAGCTTGTTTTCCAGCAGCTCTGCACGTCTGTTTCCACAAGCAGACAGGCTGTAAAGGAGATAACTAAGGGTAACAGCTAGGGAGGAATGAAAATCCCTTGAGGAATGACGATGGATAAAGCAGAGATGAGGGTGTGCAGCGAAGCATCTCGGCAGATACAGGGTGATGCACAGCTACAGCATCCCGGGGACAAGCAGGCAAGGAGATAGCGGAGGCAAACTCTAGGAGTCAGCTTGGCCATGTCACATAAGGTGCCTGGGGTGAGAAAACAGGGATGCTCCTTCCCTGGTCCCTGTCTTACATCCTGGTGGGAGAAGGGAATCAGGGAATTTAAGGTACCGCTCACACTGCAGGATCTGAGCCCTGGGAACAGGCTGAAGGTTCTACAGTCATGGAATGGTTTGGGTTGAAGGGAGGTTAGAGCTCCTCCAGCTCCAACCCCTGCCACGGGCAGGGACCCCTTCCACTGGAGCAGCTTGCTCCAAGCCCCTGTGTCCAACCTGGCCTTGAACACTGCCAGGGATGGGGCAGCCACAGCTTCTCTGGGCACCCTGGGCCAGTGCCTCAGCACCCTCCCAGGGAAGAGCTTCTGCCTAAGAGCTCAGCTCAGTCTCCCCTCGGGCAGGTTAAAGCCATTCCCCTTGGCCTGGCCCTACATCCCTTGTCCCAAGCCCCTCTCCGGGTTTCCTGCAGCCCCTTCAGGCACTGGAGCTGCTCTCAGGTCTCCCCTTCAGGAGCCTTCTCTCCTCCAGGCGCGTGGCTCTGATGCAGCACAGCACAGCACAGCACAGCCCAGCACAGCACACGTGCGTGGGCTGGGAACCAGCTCCCGATGAAGACACTTCAATTCAGGGGTCTGCACACACGGTGGGTGCCTAAAACTCTGCCTGCTGCCGGTGGAGACAGCAGAGAGCACTGCCAGCAGTGCCGGGAGTGCTTTGGGTAATAAGAGACTGCAGTCACAGGGGTGACACAATCCTTCGCATGCATTCTTCAATTGGAACTTGGAGAATCCCAGAATCCCAGTGGAAGGGACCTCAGGGATCATTGCTCCAACCTCTCCAGGCACAGCCTGACCCACACTGGGTGCCCAGCACCCTGTGCAGCCCCATCTTAACAGGGTCCAGCCCTGGGGAGTCACCACTGCCCTGGGGACATTATTCCAGTGGCTGCTTGTTCCCAGTGGGAATCTCCCAGCAGTAACTTGTGCCCATCACCCCTGGGCTCTCCCATGGGACTCCTTGTCCAAAGGGAGCCTCCATCTTCCCTGCAGTCCCCTTTACCTCCTGGCACATGGATCAGGTCTCCCTGCACCTTCTCTTCCCCAGCTGAACAGTCCCAGCTCTCTCAGCCTTTCCTCACTGCTGCCCAGCCCTTGGAGCATCTTTGAGGCCCTTCTCTGGCCCCTCTCCAGCCCGGCCACAGCTTTGCTGTGCAGCAGGACCCAACCTGAGCCCATGTTCCAGGGGTGCCCTGAGCAGCGCCCAGCACACTGGGACAACCTCAGCAGTTTCTTGGATGCCTCTCCCTTATCAGCATTCTTGGTGCCTCCCTCGTTGAGCATCTCAAGACCCTTGTTGTGAACGCACATTGAAAAGACCATAGAAAACACAATTAGGCCATGCAAACACCCACAGCTGTCTCCAGTGCGGCTGTCTCCTATGACACCAAGTTCTGTTCTAGTTCATGGACCTTATGATGGGGCTTGGAGCAAGCTGCTCCAGTGGCAGGGGTTGGAGCTGGAGGGGCTTTAAGGTCCCTTCAACCCAAAGCAGTCTGGGATTCGGTGGTTCTAGGACTTGCCTGTGCCTCATCCTGACCCTTGCAATCCTAGAAGCAAACAGTGTTAAGTTTACAGCTGGACTCGATGGTCCTAAAGGTCTTTTCCCACCTAAATCTCTCTATGCTTCTCATTCCCACTGCTTTTCTTATGCTGTTTGGCCCTAAGTCTTCCATGCCTTTGCATTGGTGTGGTCAAGGAAAGAGTCATTGCCTCTCTGCTTGCCTTAGCTATGACTCGCCCATCACACAGGTGAGCCCACTAATTCTCTGTGGTTATTCATACTTCACCTGGTTGGAAGCAGGGAGGGGGGTCAGACACTGCATCTCCCCATGTATCTGTCCCAGGACTTTCCTTTCCTGCCTTTCTGCACAGATGGGATGCATTTTGTTCCCAAACGTGGCTCTTCAGGAGCCTCTGATAGAATCATCCTGGAATGGGTTGGGTTGGAAAGGACCTTAAAGCTCATCCAGTGCCAACCCCTGCCACGGGCAGGGCCATTGCTTGGAGCAGAGCTCCATAAAGGGAAATGGGTGCCAGGTCCTAGATGAGGTTCAGACAGATTCTGTTACCTGTGCTTTGACCCTGGCATCTCCACATCTCTCCCTTCAGCATTGCTCAAAGAAGTCCCATTCATAAGGCATTACTTCAACCTCCTTTCACTCCAGCTCCTCCGAGGCAGATGCTCGCCAGCAACCCTGTAGAATGAATTTCCAGAGCCCCTGCCCATTCTTTTCCATGGTTTTGGAAAGCAGTTGTGCAATGACCATCGTGAGGAGGCCTCGGGCCCCGTTCCTGCTGCCTCCAGTGGTTTTGGCTGGGGGCAGCCGTAAGGAGAAGGCGTTTTGTCACTGGGAAGCATCTTTGAAGGAATCCTTTATAGTGCTTTGGGGGAAAAAAGCAGGGAGTGGGGATACGTGGGCTTTGCACCTGGGAGCACTGAAAGCGTCTTGGACAAATCACATCACCTCTCTGTGTGTCGGTGCTGTCCTCTGTGAAATGGGGATAACGCTTCTTCAGTGCGTGTGTAATGTACTCCTTTCAGGGCCTGAGATGAGAGTGCTGCAAATCCTATGCAGAAGAGCATGATCGGACCTTCGAAAGGAATAATCCCAAAGTCTTTCTGGATCCTGCATTAGGACTCATACACTGTACCTTCTGTTGTGCCAGAGAAATCCCATCCACCTCAGCATCTCTCAGTTGGATGCATTACAATGGGATAATGCCTCTTGTTCCCGTTTTTCCTTCTTATTGTAGTTGTGAAATATATAATCATAGAATCATAGAATGGTTTGGGTTGGAAAGGACCTGAAGATCAGCCAGTTCCAACCCCGTGCCATGGGCAGGGACACCTCACACTAAACCATGGCACCCAAGGCTCTGTCCAACCTGGCCTTGAACACTGCCAGGGATGGAGCATTCACAACCTCCCTGGGCAACCCATTCCAGTGCCTCAGCATCCTCACAGGGAAGAACTTCTGCCTTATCTCCAACCTGAACTTCCCCTGTTTCAGTTTGAACCCGTTACCCCTTGTCCTATCACTCCAGTCCCTGATGAAGAGTCCCTCCCCAGCATCCTTGTAGCCCCCTTCACACACTGGAAGCTGCTCTGAGGTCTCCACACAGCTTCTCTTCTCCAGGCTCAACAGCCTCAATGTTCTCAGCCTGGCTCCATACAGGAGCTGCTCCAGCCCCTGCTCATCCTCGTGGCCTCCTCTGGACTTGTTCCAACAGCTCCATGTCCTTTTTATGTTGAGGACCCCAGAACTGCACACAATGCTCCAGGTGAGGTCTCACAAGAGCAGAGCAGAGGGGCAGGATCACCTCCTTCGCCCTGCTGGTCACGCTCCTTTGGATGCAGCCCAGGATACGGTTGCTTTCTGGGCTGCGAGCGCACACTGAAGCCGGCTCATGTTCATTTTCTCATGGACCAACACCCCCAAGTCCCTCTCCTTGGGCTGCTCTGAATCTCTTCTCTGCCCAATACATCCTTTACAAGTGAAACAGCATTTACACGTGTTACTATGCAGGGGAAGGAGACAGCGTGGGTTCCAGCCTTCAGCTCCTCATTCACTGCAATGAGCAGTCTGTAGCTGTGACGACCACTTTAATGTGCAGGAGTAAGCAGCATTCAGTACAGACCATGAGATCCTGCAGCTCCCTGTGACCTCCTTCACAGGGAAGGATTTCTTCCTTCTCCCTACTCCGAATCTCCCCTCTTTTAGGTTAAACCCAGGAAGTTTAAAGTCAGGCAAACACCCGGTGCTCACGAAGGCAACGTTTCAGTGCTCTCTTCATTGGAAGAACCCATTTCTTACCCTAAAAGCACGATTTTCAGCTCAGCTGAAATCACAGGCAGGAGAGGAAACACGCTTCAGTTCTGTCCCACAGAAACGAATGCCGTGGCTCTGTTAGACATCACCGATTCACTCCTTTTGTGCTGCTTGTACCGAACTGCTGGTAAAGTGAAGAACATCACCTGCAGGGACAGAGCTGCCGGAGCAGTTCTGTTATCCCAATGAAGGGAGGGGGCCATGGGATCTCCTAGGGAGCCAGGCTGAGAGAGCTGGGCTGGGGCAGCCTGGAGAAGAGAAGGCTCCTGAAGGGGAGACCTGAGAGCAGCTCCAGTGCCTGAAGGGGCTGCAGGAAAGCTGGAGAGGGGCTTGGGACAAGGGATGTAGGGACAGGCCAAGGGGAATGGCTTGAACCTGCCCGAGGGGAGACTGAGCTGAGCTCTTAGGCAGAAGCTCTCCCCTGGGAGGGTGCTGAGGCGCTGGCACAGGGTGCCCAGAGAAGCTGTGGCTGCCCCATCCCTGGCAGTGTTCAAGGCCAGGTTGGACACAGGGGCTTGGAGCAAGCTGCTCCAGTGGACGGGGTCCCTGCCCGTGGCAGGGGTGGGAGCTGGAGGAGCTTTAAGCTCCCTTCATCCCAACCCATTCCATGATTCCATGTGCTCCATACAATGGCTCGTCCTGCCCTGGCTGTCAGGGAGAAGGCGCTGGGTCAGCCCGAGGCCAGGGCGATGGAGGTGAGGAGTGGTGGGATGGTGGGAAGGATGTGGAGCGGCGAGGGGTTGAGTGGGGCTGTGGGGCCATGAGGAGACAGCGTGGGGCTGTGTGGGGCTGTGGGGCCATGAGGAGACAGCGTGGGGCTGTGTGGGGCTGTGAGGGTGCTCTCTAGCAATGAAGAAGTGAAGATTTGGTAGAGGTTTATGTGTACAAAAGTGAAACTCTTGGGTTTGGAACAGAAACTTTTCCCTCTGAGCTTACAGGACCTGGGGAGAGCCACAGGGCTGGTCCATGAACCACTGGGATCAGGAGAGTAAAAGCTCCCTTCAGACAGATGCGGAAGGAACCTGGGGTCAAAAGGAAGAAACCCAACAGCATCCATTCTGTGAAGCTCAGCAGAACAGGAGACAACGGCAGCCCTGAAGGAGCTTGGTTCATGGTAAAGCTGACAACCAGCCCCGGAGGCAGGAGAGCCTTGCCCTCAGCTACCCTTACTCATGGAACCCGTGTAGTGGAATCAATGTGTCTTTACGTGGAGTCGGGGACTAAGAGCAAATGCCTGTAGGTAAGGATTTAAATACACGGCAAACACTGATTTCACTGCTCGAGATGTGCAAAAGCGGGCTGCCGGCAGCCTGGGGGCTGTCCCATACCCCCAGCTTTGCACAGAGATGAATTAAACAGCATCTCCACTCTGTGAGGCGAAAGAGCCCGCATCTGGGACACGGGGATGATGTGGGACCACGGGTCTGGTGTGGGACCGCGGCGGCGGCGGGCACAAGGACCCGGAGGCGGCGGCGGGCACAAGGACCCGGAGGCGGCGGGCACAAGGACCCGGAGGCGGCGGGCACAGGGACCCGGAGGCGGCGGCGGGCACAAGGACCCGGAGGCGGCGGGCACAGGGACCCGGAGGCGGCGGGCACAAGGACCCGGAGGCGGCGGGCACAGGGACCGGGCGGCGGCGGGCACAGGGACCCGGAGGCGGCGGCGGGCACAAGGACCCGGAGGCGGCGGGCACAGGGACCCGGCGGCGGCGGGCACAGGGACCCGGAGGCGGCGGGCACAAGGACCCGGCGGCGGCGGGCACAAGGACCCGGCGGCGCCGCCGCACTCAGCGCCGCGGCTTTTTGTCCCCGCGCAGCCGCCGTCGGCCTCGTTGCCATGGCAGCGGGGTGGCGGCCGCGGGCCTGAGCTGCGCGGGAAGCCGCCCGCGGCCCAGCCTTGGCCTGCCGCCCGCCATGGAGGACGAGCTCTACCTCGAGAACATCGACGAGTTCGTCACCGACCAGAACCGCATCGTGAGTCCCGCCCGGGGGGCGGCAGCTGAGCCGGCCGCTTCCCCTCCCCTCATGGCTGTGGTTGTGGGGGGGTCCCTGTTTACGTTCGGGGTCCCCTCAGGAGGCTGGGCCTTGACACCGGTGCGAGGCCTCCCCCCCCCTCACCGCTCCGGTGCACCCCAAGCCCGCAGGTGCCCCCCGCCTGTGGGACACCCGTGGGTGCCCGGGGCCGCTGGCGGAAGGAGGCTGCAGCGGCTGAAGCTGCTTGGCTCCTCAGCGCTGCTCGCCGGAGGTTTCCTCCCCGTCGGGAGGGCCGCTGTGGTGCCTGGCACTGTTTGCAGTTCGCTTTTGCGCGGTTACCGCGGGGTTCCTGTCAGGCTGGGCGGGAGATGGGTTTCTGGTCAGGATATTACAATCAGAGAACGGTTTGGGTTGGAAAGGACCTTAAGATCATCCAGTTCCAACCCCCTGCCGTGGGCAGGGACACCTCACACTAAACCATGGCACCCAAGGCCTCCTCCAGCCTGCCCTTGAACACTGCCAGGGATGGAGCATTCACAACCTCCCTGGGCAACCCATTCCAGTGCCTCAGCACCCTAACAGGAAAGAATTTCCTCCTTAGATCCAATCTAAACTTCCTCTGTTTAAGTTTTAACCTGTTACCCCTTGTCCTGTCACTACTGTCACTACAGTATTCGCCCCCCTGAGGTTAATTTAACATCTCATAGAATCCCAGAGTGGTTTGGGTTGGAGGGAACCTTAAAGCTCCTCCAGTCCCAACCCCTGCCACGGGCAGGGACCCCTTCCACTGGAGCAGCTTGCTCCAAGCCCCTGTGTCCAACCTGGCCTTGAGCACTGCCAGGGATGGGGCAGACTGTTCTTCATAGCCTTAGGGTTAGTTTAAAGAGGCAGAGCGGGAGGAGAAACAGGTATAAAAGCCATGCCTTGTCTAAATAACAGAGCAAGTGTTTTTTTTTACAAGGGCCTGTAGGGCCAGGCCAAGGGGAATGGCTTTAACCTGCCAGAGGGGAGACTGAGCTGAGCTCTTAGGCAGAAGCTCTTCCCTGTGAGGGTGCTGAGGCGCTGGCACAGGGTGCCCAGAGAAGCTGTGGCTGCCCCATCCCTGGCAGTGTTCAAGGCCAGGTTGGACACAGGGGCTTGGAGCAAGCTGCTCTGGTGGAAGGGGTCCCTGCCCGTGGCAGGGGTTGGAGCTGGAGAAGCTTTAGGGTGCCTCCAACCCAAACCATTCCATGGTTCTAAGGCAGTGGCCAGGCAGCAGAAATCCAAGTTGTAGCAGGACTCCAATCAGTAGTCGTTTGGGAGAGCAGTAAGAGCTTCTCACAGCTAAAACTTGCGCTGTTTAGCTGGTTTCCTGCATTGTGAAGCTAAGCAGTGAGCGTGTTTTGCATGCCTGCTGTTTATATAATGGCATTTCAAGAAGGTGTTCCCAAAACCACACCTTTCAGGGCATGTATTTTGCTCCGGTCTCAGGAATTCAGTCTACTCATGAAAGCTTGCCTGGGTGCATGTCCAAGTGCTCTCCCTTCTAACAGGGTTTGCTGTGTGTTTCTTGGAGGCAGGGATGAGTTTGACTTACCCATTAAACGAGTAGATGGAGGTTTAACAAGTCACAGGGTTGCAGTTTTCTTACTGAAGTGAGATTTGCTTTGTTCTTGTTACAGGTAACGTACAAGTGGCTGAGCTATACCCTGGGAGTTCATGTCAACCAGGCTAAACAGTAGGTATTAGTGCATCCCACAAACGTTTTGTTCTGGGGCAAAACCTTGCTAATGACTCATTTCACAATCATGGTTAATACATTAAAATTATCCCTCTGGAAATACTCTAAAATCCTTCTTGGGCACAGCCTGTTATTCAGTGTCTTCCTGGGGGCAGGTCTTGCCTTTGGGAGTTGTGCTTTAGAGAGCAGCGCTCAGCTGGACACCTTATGCTGCTTTAGACCATAAATTCTTTGGTTGGAATAGCTGGTTTAGTGTTATATTCCATCCTGGATGTGTTTTCAGAACGGGGCTGTGGTTCTGCAGAGCTGTGCCTCTGTGAAAGCCTGCTGCTGCGTGTCCCAGCTTAGGATATTGTACGTTATCCATGGATATTGCTGGGAGCAGGATCAGGAAAACACAAACCAACACTGATTGCAACTGCAGCTCATGTGTATGCAAATGCTTATTCATTCTGATCACCCTGCTGCACAGCCCATTATAAAGATCTCCTTACCAGGCTTGATGGGCATGGGTAGATGCTTCAAGGCTGGGGAAGCTGTCAGCATGGTTTTGCTTCTCTGAATTTAGTATAAATATATAACCTTGTCTTGGTGTATTTTGAAGAATAAAAATCGTAACCTTTTAAATCTCCTATAAAACAAAGAATGAGCTCTCAAGGATTCCAGGGCTGTTGCTGCACAGGAAGGTAAAATCAAGCATATGATTTAAAGGCTCCATGAAAGTGTCAAGCTCTATAATACAGTGTTTTCTCTCCTTATTTCTGGCTGTAGCTTGGACCTGAAGGGATGTTTGCTGTGTGCTCAGCTGCAATGTACTTAGCTCAGCTTCACGTGTCCTGCCCAAACCACTAGAGCATAAACTCTAATGTAATGAAGAGATTGTCTGGTCTCTTTCCTCTGCCTGTGTGTGAACAACTTAGATGATGTGTAAACCTGACTGTGCTTCAGTGATAGTGTGGAGGTGACTGGAGAGCTCTGCTGGGAGCCATTCTGGTCATACAGTAAAGTAGGTGAAGCAGAGGCACCTTCTCATACCCTTGAAAGCAACCTGGAGATGGAGAGCTCTGGTGGCATCTTTGTGCTTAAAACTCTCTCCTAGAAGCTGGAAAGTGGCTGATAGCACAAATGGATTGTTTTAGTGATTGTGCTGGCTGGGACAGTGTGGTAATTGCAGCAGTGATGATCTTCATGTATTTTTGCCAGATATTGTCCTCATAGTGTTCAGCAGTGTCTCTGCCCTATTATGTGGGACACTCAACATAAATCAAGCTGAAAGCTTCAGTCTCCACTCTATCTTGTCATCAGTAATCACAGAATTGTATTAATAATGCTCTTCCCTCCTGTTTCTAATCCCTGTGCCAGTGGATCTGGCTGGGGTTGTATATATACACCTGGTAGTGTGATTAGGTACCAGAGATCACCAGTTCCTCATCAGGTGTTTCAGAACACTGGGATATAATGAGGAAAACAGCCTTTCCTGGGGTGACACTTTGGAACAAGCTGTCCAGAGGATGTGAGACCACCTGCAACCAACTGTGCAAGCTTTGAGAGCTTGTATTCATTTCACCTTTGGTTTATACCGTGGTTGGACTGAGATTCTCCAAAGTGGCAGAGGAAGAACGTGGCTTACTGAGATAAATTGAATCCTGGTTGAAATAGCACTGCTTATTTGAAAAGATTCCATGCCAGGCTGGCTTTACTCTTCCTTTACGTAAGCTTTATGGAAGGGGTGATGGTGGGCTCTTTCCTTCCTAGGTGATTAACACTGGTTTCTTTTGTGCAGGATGCTCTATGATTATGTGGAGAGGAAACGAAAGGAGAATTCAGGAGCTCAGCTTCATGTCACCTACTTAGTAGCTGGAAACCTCATCCAGAATGGACACGTGGTGAGTGGTTCCTCAAGGGTGTCTGTGAGCTCTTTGTTCTTGTGGATTCCCTCTTGGTTTATGATTTTTGGGTCAAAACTGAATTTGCTCTCTTTTTTTTCCAGTGGAAAAAAGTTTTCTGTGCACATACAAAATGCGGTGCTAGCCTTGTCCCAGCATACAAATGATGGGGAGGAAAGATCATGACTTGATAATACAGTGCTGAATAACACACCAGGGCTTTGATTTAATGCAGTGCTGTCAGTCATCTCTCAATCCTAGCACTGTTATTGGATGGCAAAGATTTTGCAGAGATCTGGAGGAACCCTTGTGAGATGAGCTAATCCGTTCCTCGGGATCTGCTGTGGCATGGAAGTGCTGAGCAGTGTTTGGAGAGAGCTTGGAATTCAGTTAGAATGGAATAGTAATAAATAGAATAATAGTTTAAATTGTTAATTGAGGCAACATTTTATCCTGGTACACAAGGAAAACATGTATTGATAACAATATTTTGTATTTAAAATGCTTTAGCTTATGAAGCTTTAAGCACTACTTAATTTATATGGGTTTTTTCCTCATTGCTTACCACCTAAAATTTCAGCTGGGTACCCCAGTGCTGTTTGAAAGAGAGGAGCAAATAGAACATCTGTTTCCTTCTGCTCACAGAACAACTTAATACCCAAACACTGAATACCTTTGTCATTCCACCAGGTATCTATTTGTATCTTTAGATACCCCAAAATCTCTTTACAACACAATCCACAGTCTTCATTTGGAGTTGGTTCGCCTCAGGGTGTTCTGGCTTTTATGTGTGGATTGGGAAAAAGCCCCAACAAACCTTCTGTTGTTTGTTTTCCTTAATAATAAACTGGTTCAGATGCATGGAATGTTCTCTTTAATTCTCCAAGGCTGCCTGAAATTGAAAGTAATTATTTATTTAAAGATCTAAATATGTATTTACATAAAATACATACATTTACATACATTTTAGTGTATTTATATAAACACTTATAGTGTGATCATTTATAATTTTCATATTTATATCTAGTTAAATATCTATACAAATAAATATATATTAAATATATGAATTTCGTTAACTATATAGACGTTTAAATATAGAGAAGCAAACTATAAATAATCATACTGCAAATGTTATATAAATATACTGAAATGTATTTAAATAAACATACCATAAATATATTTAAATAAATATATATAAAAATATAGTATATATTTAAATATACTACAAATATATATGAATATGCTATAAATATATACTAAATATAAATATAGATATATATTATAAATGTACAGCTGTGGCACATTTATAGCCTGAGTTCAACAGGTTTTCCCCTGATCTCTTCTGGAAACAGCAAAGTGGCATCTCTTGGCTCACTAGAGAATTGTCAGCGCATTCTATTATTATTAAATTATATATATAATTATAATATATTTGAATATATTATAATATATTTGAAACATATGAATTCTGACATAGGATCACATTATTTATTGGGTATTTTTAAGACAAGATCTGTACCCAGGTAAACATAGAAAAGTCACTTCTTGGTTTGCTTTTAAACATCTTGGTTTTGAACACTGCAGGAGCAGCGTCTGCTTAGAGAGGTGACCTACAGGTGCAGTAAGTCATCAGGAGCAGGCATGAAGCAATGCCAGGGTTAGGAATGCCACACGGGAGGAGTTTAAAGTTCCTCGGGCTGCGTGTTGGAGGGATAACTGGAGCAGATAGGATAAGAGGGTCAGATCTGGATGATGCTTCCAAGTGATGTGTAGGTATTGGAGTAGCTGGTGGGTAAGACCTGGCACAAGTGAGTTTTGGCTGGGAAAGGGGTGTGAGCGCTTCAAACGCAGCCCTGTGCTTGTGGTATCCCTGCACTACTGTCTGCTGGCAGTAGGTGTAGCCAAAAGACTGTGGATTCCACTGCAAGACTCATCCAAGAGGAGATAGGGATAGAAATCAGTCACAAATCATTCTCATCGTGCCTTCAGCACCGCACACTCTTTTCTTGCTGCTTTTTATCATCCTTGGCGAGGGACTGAGACTCTCAATCTTTATTTAGTGTTTCAAGTTGCCTTTGTTTTCTCCCCTCTTTTGCTGGCTAATCTGTGGGATCAGTTAAAATTAATGGTTGGATTTTGTCTAGCCTGTCTCTTTGGATACTCTCTGTATGAATTGCAGCCTGTTAAATGCCATGGAGCAGGTACAGTCCTTGGAGACTGGCCACAGAGCATGTTTCCAGAAACACTAATTTCTGGCTTTTAATTTAATGCTTAATTTCTCACAATGCTTTGCTTCTCTGGTGCTGTGTCAGTTTACTGGCAATCTAACTCTACATGGGTGATGTGGGTTAGTATGGCAGATTTCTTACCACAGACATCAGCTGTGTTAGTTTGCTGTTCTCCACTGTGCTGCATAGTTGTTTACTTCTTGTTTTATCTGTGTCTCATCTCCCAGTGTCAGGAATGGAACACAGAGGATTTCTTCAGGGTTGCAATGATCTCTGGAACAGTCTGTTAGAAAAGTAGGAAGGCAGAGCTTTAAGAACTAGTGGCTGATGGCTGTTTAAAGGCATTGGCAGTGTTCTCTGCTGCTGTAAAGCCGCACCTATAATCAATAGACTCTGTTATTCAATAGATCATAGAATCATAGAATGGTTTGGGTTGGAAGGGATCTTAAACTCATCCACTCCCAAACCCCTGCCACGGGCAGGGACCCCTTCCACTGGAGCAGCTTGCTCCAAGCCCCTGTGTCCAACCTGGCCTTGAACACTGCCAGGGATGGGGCAGCCACAGCTTCTCTGGGCACCCTGTGCCAGCGCCTCAGCACCCTCCCAGGGAAGAGCTTCTGCCTAAGAGCTCAGCTCAGTCTCCCCTCGGGCAGGTTCAAGCCATTCCCCTTGGCCTGGCCCTACAGGCCCTTGTCCCAAGCCCCTCTCCAGCTTTCCTGCAGCCCCTTTAGGTCTTATGAGACTGTTACAAGGTCAGTTAACCAAAATATCAGTCTTTAAATGTAAAAATACTTACTATATGTTGTTTGCCATCTGTCTATTTTTTTTCAGTGCCACAAGGTTGCAGTAGTGAGAGAGGACCAACTCGAAGGTGAGCAACTTGTGAAGATTATGTGGTTTTGACTTTTTCTTTGAAAAAACAGTAAAGTGAGGAAAGCTCTGAGCTTGCCATCTGCACGTAAATGCCTGCTCAGGCTGCTGGGTTCAGGTGTGTACTCCCTGTACCAGCTTTTTCTCAGAATTTTCAGTCTCTCAGCCAAGAGCTGTAACTTCAGGCTGGTGATTTGGGTCTGATTTTTCGTTTTTTGTTTTTTTTCTGTTGCACCCTTCAACCAATGATTCTTTTTCGCCTCCCTGCCACTGACAGGCAACAGCTCCTTAAGGTCAGCAGTGTATCTTAGGAGTGTCCAGCAGTGTCTCAGGGTGTTAGAACAGTTCTAAGCCTTTAGGCTCCCAAGGAAGGTGAAGCAGGTAATTCTAGTTGTTGGTTATGTGCAATTGCAGTCTTAATTTGCCCTGAATCATGTGGGGTTTAGTTTAAACGTCCCATGAGAACGTTCTGTCTCTTGTCTGAGAGGTTTCCTGTCACAGAGGTTTAAAAACCCCACCACTGTGACACTGCTTCCTGCAGCTACTCTCCATACACTGTCAGTTGTGTTACCATCTTTCCAGGTCTGGTCCAGCTGATGAGGCCTGATCTGTATCGACTGAAACACAACTGCAGGCTCTTCCTTACTGTCAAATAACATCTTTGGCTCTTGAGAACATAATGTGGCGTTGGTGACTTTAAATAGGCTCATGACCTCACTTGGTTTGAAAGACTCTCATTTATTTTCCTTTTTGAAATCTGAAGTGGATTTCTTGCTAAAGCCTTCCTCATCAGTGGAGTAGATTGTTGAGCAGCACAACTACTATCTGTCATGTTGCTTGAATTATGTGTGCTACGTAATACTCTGTTTTGCTCTGGAGGAAAGGGTTGGGCATGGTTTTTGTATTAGAAGACAGGCCAAAGGTATGACTTACATTTGGAAGAGGCTGAGATTTTTTTTGATGGAGTTAGGGCTGTATAGTCTAGGACTGGCCCCAAGGAATGATTACTGTGTGTATTTTTACAGTGCCTAGAAGCTCTGTCTCAGACCAGGACTGTGTGGAAAGAACAATATAAGCAATGAACAAAGAATTCCTAAAAACCAGCCCTTGTCTCAAGGGAGTCACAGTCTAAATGGTGTGGAAAAGACAAAACATGAATCCCAGCAGACTACTAGAGACAGCACTGATGCTAGTTGATAAGGTGGATGCTACCTTAATGGCAGAGAGCAGTTCCAGCAGGGTAGAGTTATGACTATCTATTTTCTGCCTTAACTTTAGATAGTCATATAGATATGCCCTCATGGCAAGGGCTTGGAGCTAGATGAGCTTTAAGGTCACTTCTAACCCAAACCAGCCTGTGATTCTATATTCTGGATCCCAAACACCAGATATTTTGAAAGTCAACACAGAAATTGCTCTTAATTCAGTTGCGTAAGAACCAGGAATGTTGTGTAAGAACCAAATATGTATAGTGGGAAACATGTTTGACATGTGGGGTCTGTTAACATGAGCTCTCACTTAGTGAGGACTGAACAAAGGTGCAATTACATGTTTTTATGTTCAGGTCCTTGCTGTCAAGCGATCTATCAGTCTTTCTCCATCCTTGGTACAGCCTAATAGTTGCCACATGGTTCTGTGCTAACAGAGGACTTCTCTCCTCCTTTTCCTCAGCAATGAAGTCTAAACTATCCACAATTGCAAGCGTGCATGTCTACAGCATTCAGAAAGCTCTGCTCAAGGACAGTGGACCCCTCTACAACACAGACTATGATATTGTCAAAACAAACCTGCACAACTGCAGCAAGTGAGTTGCTTCTTGGTTTTTCTTCTTCAGCAGTTGGTAGAAGGCCAGCACCAGCCTGCCATGAGCCCTATAGGCTCTTGGGGCCTCATGTAAGTAGTATACAGGGGTCATGGTGGGAGGCAGGAAAGAAGGCATGAGGGGAAAGGAGTAAAAAGAGCTAGCACAAGCTGAAGCAAATGATTTAGATGAGGGGAAAGTGGCAAATCTTATAAATGTAAAAATAAGGGCAGGGAATTGGAGGGATCAGCTCGACTAGGGAAGGAAGTCAGGAGAGCCCAGCTGGTGTTTGTGTTGCAGGTCTGATCCATTACCTGTAAGGGATTTCCTACACCAAAAGGCTGCTTGCTTAAAAGATGGAGTTGACAGGGCAAGTGTTGGGGATTCAGTGGTTGGACCTGATGATCTTAAAGGTCTTTTCCAGCCGAGCTGATTCTATGATTTGAGGCTGATAAGGTGTTGCTACATAGAGCACTTCAGCAGGAATCAGTGGTTCCCTGATACGCCTGGATTTTTAGAAAGCTTGAAGAAGAGAGCTTCCAAGTTGTGCCAGACAGATCATTATATGATTGTTTCATAAACTGAGCTATTTCCATCTTGCACTTGGTTCATTTGCTCTGTTACTCTAATAGACAGACTGTTCCAGCACCTTTCTTTTCTGGTGGCTGGAAACTTCATTCTCATTTCCAGGTCATGCTTGATCATGACCATTTTTATCCAGTGTTCAGTCACACAATAAATAGAAACAGACTGAGCAAAACATGAGTGATGTGCTCAGTAAAGCACTAGCAAGAGTTTGCCTTCTGGTTTGTGAGACTGGGCTTATCCACCTCTCTGAAGATGTCTTACAGGATCTTCTTCTCCATATGTAAGAGCCTGAGGCATAGAGGAAGTGTCCAAAAGAGACCAAGCAGCACAAGTGTCCTTCATGGTTGAATCAGAGAAATGCCCCATCCCTGGCAGTGTTCAAGGCCAGGTTGGACAGGGCTTGGAGCAAGCTACTCTAGTGGAAGGTGTCTCTGCCTGTGACAGGGGGTTGGAACTGGATGAGCTTTAAGGTGCCTTCCAACTCAAACCATTCTGGTTCTGTAACAGTAGTCCTAGAGTTCAGAGGTGCTTCAGTCTCCAGGGGTCATTGTCTCCCCTCCAGAAGCTGCCTGGCAGCTGTGGCTTTTCATTTTATATGTTGTTTCCACCACAATAGCTTCAGCTTGATGTAATCAGGACGTACAGTGCCATGACCAATCTGGTTTAGAAAGGGAGATGCCTGAATGTTGTGTCATAGAAAGAGTATAGAATTTGAAAGTAGAATCAAAGTGTGGACGAGAGAGTGGCTGAGAAAATACCACCCTGTGTTTCAAATGTGAATGTCAGGGTTAGAAAACACTGTCTCAGTGACAATGTGTGCTGTAGGTTTGGCTGCGGTTGCCTTGTTCCAGCCTGTTTGTTCTCGGGCACTCCCCATGGTGATATTTTGTGTCTTGGAGGAGTGTCCCTTTGGGATTTGTGCATCCAGGAGGTTCAGACAATTCAGGTTCTGCAGTAGCTTTCTGATGTGTAAATCCCTTCCTGGCTTTGGAGCAGGGTTTTCCAAGCAAACTGAGGGAAGCTCGTTTGTGACCTGGCTCAACAAAATTGAAAGTGAGCACATTCCCTCTGCCATGTCCACTAGATGAATTGTCTTCTGGGACAAGATTCCTGCAGGACCTGCAAAAGTCAGAGCTTTATGTTCATAGCAAACAACCTGCTGGCTTCCTGTGTTCCCTTGTCAGCCCATAGATCTCTCACTCTAGAGCAGGATCTATATCCTTTTCTGTGTTTATATGGGACCTGTGAAGATGGGGAGATGATGGAGGTATTCAGATGTGCTAGTATAAATAACTGGATTTAATCCATGTTGCTAATGTCAGCTTTCCAAGCAGAAGCAGCTCCTTGCTTGCAGAGCATAGTCCAAGTGTTGCTTGGTTTTTCAGTGATTATTCAGTGTATTTTGGATCAAGCCCATAAGCTGTAGTCACACAGCAGCACTAAAGCAAGCTAATTGGGAATGTGTGAGGGTAAAATGTGCTTGTTCCATGGTCAATATAATTTTGGATGATAAAATGTTATTATTTACATATAAAACACATCTTTCCTAAGAGAAGGCTCAAGGGAGCCATTATAACAGTGTTCTAATACCTAAAGGAGCTACAAGAAAGCTGGAGAGTGGCTTTGGACAAGGGCTTGTAGGGCCAGGCCAAGGGGAATGGCTTGAACCTGCCCCGGGGAGACTGAGCTGAGCTCTTAGGCAGAAGCTCTTCCCTGTGAGGGTGCTGAGGCGCTGGCACAGGGTGCCCAGGGAAGCTGTGGCTGCCCCATCCCTGGCAGTGTTCAAGGCCAGGCTGGACACAGGGGCTTGGAGCAAGCTGCTCTATGGAAGGGGTCCCTGCCTGTAACAGTGGCTGGAACTGAATGAGCTTTAAACTCCCTTCCAACACAAACCAGTCTGGGATTCTGTCTGTAATGTGGAGGGTTTGTGATGTTGCTTATGGGGGTCTTTGGAGTAGAAGTGAAGCTTCTTCAGCATTGACCATGTTGAAAACACTGAAAGTAGAAAGGAGGGTAGGGTGTATCTTTCTTCAATGTCTTCTTTCCTTCCTTTAAAGGTTTGAATGTCAAGAGAGTGCTGCTGCAGCCTAAAAATGCTGTAGAGATGGTGTTGTTTTGTTAACACATCACAGTTCCTGCTCCTAGGAGAAGTGGATTGTCCATGTGAGCTGCTAACGCTGAGGCACAGAAATTAATTGGCAGAAGCCTGATTTAGTTCTTATGCAAATAAAGCCACACTATGCAATTCAGGGGGCTGGGAGGGCTCAGCCTCTGCCCTTTTTGTGGCATTTGTGTAGGAAATCTGGAAAACTTTGCCTGTGATTTGCACAGTGGGGAGTCAAAGTTAGTTATTTTTGGGTCCTGCTATTCCTGACTGTCAGCAAGTTGTAACTGTGAGCACGTTGTTTAGTTCCTGGAGCTCTGGAGCCCCAAACAGTCACACTTCAGACTGGTACAAGCTGAGATGTTTCTCTGTCTCCCAGTGATTACATGGTGATGACTTTATGTATCTAACTCTGAATGTCGCGTAGATCTATTACTAGTAGATCTGCTACTATTCAAGTAGTTCTGTTTTCAGTTGTGATTTATTTACCTGGCTGATGTGATTGTAGCTGCTTGTTGCCTCAGTAGTAGCCTGTCAATGCATCTGGAAGTAAAGGTTTTGGATCATCAGCCAGACATACAGTTTATGTTGTGAACTTTAGAGAGCAGAACCACTTCAGGAACAGAATGTAGTCTGCTCCATCCTGAACAGCTTGTTTAGCATTTGAATCATAGAATTATGGAATCATTTGGTTGGAAGGGACCTTAAAGCTCATCCAGTTCCAATCCCCTGCCACGGGCAGGGACCCCTTCCACTAGAGCAACTTGCTCCAAGCCCCTGTGTCCAACCTGGCCTTGAACACTGCCACTGATGGGGCAGCCACAGCTTCTCTGGGCACCCTGTGCCAGTGCCTCAGCACCCTCACGATAAGGAGTTTCTTCCTTATATCCAACCTGAGCTTCCACTGTTTCAGTTTGAACCCATCACCCCTTGTCCTATCACTGCAGTCCCTAATGAAGAGTCCCTCTCCAGCATCCTTTTAGCCCACTTCAGACACTGGAAGCTGAGTTTTAAAGCTCTGTCTCTTTGTGACAGCTTCAGCTGATCTCAGTAGAGGTCTCCATCCTCTCAATGTATGCCAGCCTTTCTTTCTTCTCCCATGCACAAACTAACCTACTCTTTTAACCATAACAAGAGAAGCCAGGACCAGAGAAGATGCTACCCGGCAGGAAAACAAGGTGAAAAGTAAGAAGCTAATTAAACTTGTCCCTCCATCCCACAGGTTTAGTGCCATTCGATGTGATGCTGCAGTCCCCAGGCCGGTGGTTGAAGTCGCTCCAGCGCAGACGTCTGTGCAGGATGGTTCCCAGACCAAAAGTGACAGGAGTGCTGCCAGTGTCCCTGCAGTCAATGGCCGTGGACCATCGAGTGCTAAACCAACCACACAGCAGCCCAAAGGGATCATGGGAATGTTTGCAGCAAAAGCAGCTTCCAAATCCCAGGACACAAATAAAGAAACTAAAGTGGAGTCTAAGGAAGCCCCAAGTGTAAGTTACCTCAGACTCTTTGGCAGCCCTCTGGGCTAATAGCTTTAATGAACCATGCTTTGAGCTTTGCTCTTACTCGACCTAAATAACCTTAACCACCGTAGCACAGCCTCAGCCCCTCCTTCTAGAGCTAAACTTGCTGTCCCCTGGGAGTGCTCAGTCAGTTTTGCAACTGTGTAGTACAAATGTGCCTTCTGTCAGTCATCTTGGGCAGAAACATGTTGTGCCAAGCTCTTGATCTATCCACAAGAGTAGATTTGCCATAATTCCTCATCCAGAGGAGGACATGAAGATGCTACGAGGGCTGGAGCAGCTCTGCTCTGGAGCCAGGATGAGAGAGTTGGGCTGGGTGAGCCTGGAGAAGAGAAGGCTCCTGAAGGCGAGACCTGAGAGCAGCTCCAGTGCCTAAAGGGGCTGCAGGAAAGCTGGAGAGGGGCTTGGGACAAGGGCCTGTAGGGCCAGGCCAAGGGGAATGGCTTGAACCTGCCCGAGGGGAGACTGAGCTGAGCTCTTAGGCAGAAGCTCTTCCCTGGGAGGGTGAATGGTTGAGCTTTAAAGTCTCTTCCAGACCAAACTGCTGTGTGATTTTGTAATATCATAGACACTTTGACATTCCTCCTTGAATGAGTATAAACCAGCACAGCTCCATTACTGAAACAGTTGTTCTGTTGTCCTCAGTTAGGCCAAGATATGCACCAGTTGAGGATCTTGCTCCTCTCCATTGTGCTTAAAAGGCTTTGTTTTGAGCAAGAAGTGCAATGTGAGAAGTCCAGGTCTTAAAAGCATCAAGGTGTTTAAACATGTGCTGTGAGGGAAGTTTCGGAGCTTGACCAGTGCAAGACTAAACTGTTTATCTTCTCCACTGCTGCTTTTTTCCAGGATAGGATTCCATTTTAATCAGTATAATTGTTTTTAAAGCAATATAGCCAGTAAATGGGGATTTAAATGGTAACATTCCCTGCATATGTTCTGCCTTTTTTTAATAACTGCTGAGTGCATTTTAGTTCATTTTTCTGATTTTTTATAGTGAATTTAGCTCTGGTGAAATACGTGTCTGAATATTTGGGGAACTTTAGTGTCTGGTTGCCTTTTTTTGCATGAAACTAAATGGGATGAGGAAGCCAGGCTTCCTTAGGTGGGTGTTTTGTGTATGTGATTTTTCACTGTGGTGGTGGCTCTCTTAGTGGAATTGAGCAGTGATATTTATTTCAGCAGAGCAGGGGACGTGCCAGAGGAGCTGGATAAAGTCTTCATGGTTTGGCCAATCTTTGTTCTTTCCTCTGTCAGTTACTGTGAATTGAGGCACTGATAGTTTGCAAAAAGAACAGTTCTTGCCTGGGATCTGACCCAAGTCCCAACCACTTATTTCAGTAACACTGTCAACCATCAGATGGGAATGTGCCCTAAGCTGCATTTGCAGGCCTTGCTAAGTAGTGAGTAACTTACTCATCTAGGATCTTCACATTCTCCTAAACAGACGCTGAAATCCAACACGCTGACCAGTCAACAAACTATATAGGTTTATTTTGCTTGTCCAGAAGCAGGGCTTTGCATTTTGAGGGCTTTGCTGTGTGAATAATTCCTGTGGTTACTCCTCTGTTTGCTTCTAGGTGTCTGCGACGAGCAGCAAACCACCAGCAAAGGGCAACATAATGAACAACTTCTTTGGAAAAGCTGCCATGAGTAAGTGCTTTAGAACGTGTATCTGTTTGCAGAAACTGGAGTTTGAAAGCTAAAAATCCTGAGGGATAGTGGAATTACAGCTTTCTTTTTAAAGCTGAGTAGCAATTAAAGATAACCAGTGTGTGAGCAGCAGGTTGAAGGAGGTGATCCTGTCTCTCTGCTCTGCTCTGCTGAGCCCCTACTTGCAGCACCGTGTGCAGTTCTGTTGTCCTCAACATCAGAAGGACATGGAGCTGTTGGAGCAAATCCAGAGGAGGCCACGAGGATGCTCAGGGGCTGGAGCAGCTCCTGTATGGAGCCAGGCTGAGAACGTTGGGGCTGTTGAGCCTGGAGAAGAGAAGCTGTGTGGAGACCTCAGAGCAGCTTCCAGTGTGTGAAGGGGGCTACAAGGATGCTGGGGAGGGACTCTTCATTAGGGACTACAGTGATAGGACAAGGGGTGACGGGTTCAAACTGAAACAGGGGAAATTCAGGTTAGATATAAGGAAGAAGTTCTTTATTAGGAGGGTGCTGAGGCACTGGCCCCAGGGTGCCCAGAGAAGTTGTGAATGCTCCATCTCTGGCAGTGTTCAAGGCCATGTTGGACAGAGCCTTGGGTGCCATGGTTTAGTGTGAGGTGTCCCTGCCCGTGGCAGGTGGTTGGAACTGGATAATCTCAAAGTTCTTTCCAACCTAAACCATTCCATGATTCTATGATTTCAGGTGTGTTGTTACACAGCTATGATGGGAGGCATAAAGAGAAAGGAGCGCAACTCTTCCTTCCCGCCCTTGCCCAGTCAAACTTGTTGGATTTTCTTTATATCCCTTCTTTCCTTACAGCTTTCCATACTATTCTTCTGCTCTTTTGGCCTCAGAGGGGTTAATACTTTTGCCTGCAGCTCTTAAGGCAAAAATTAAGAGTTTTAAGTGGAATTTTTCAGACAAAAAGCTTGCTGGATGCAGATCAATGGAAATGACATATTTGTGCAGCCTAACCCAGGAAGGCTTTTTCTGTGTGTGTGTGCAGAAGAAATCTGATTTAAAGTGAGTACTTCTGGCTGGAAGATTAGCTCTTGGCCCAGTGTTTGCCAAGACCTGTTATACAGGGCGCGTTAATGACGCTTGCTTTTCATCACAGACCACTGAGGAGTCTAGAGTTAGATGGAGGGTTAACTTCTTGCCTCAAAACTGAGGGTAAAATTGAAGAGTGGCCTTCCCTTTGAGCAGGGGTTCAGACTAGGTGGCCTCTGGAGCTACTTTCTGACTTAAATGATCCAAGTCTGAAGCAAATACCTTTTAAATAGACATTGGAAAAGGACTGTAGGACTTTGAAGAAAGATGCCCTTATAACAAGTACAAAAGGATTCAAAGAAGAGTTACTGGGAGGGAGTAAACAGCCAAGTTCACTTTCTAACAGCCCTCTGTCAGAGGTTGCAGGGTACAGTTCCAGCCCTGAACACACAAGACGCAGTACTGTTGGGCATCATTGAGTTCCTGTTTTATGTGGCTGAGGGAGCTGAGGACACAGTTACTACAATGAACTCAAGTAAATTCTTAAGGTCTAAGAAGAGCCCTGAACCAGAGTTCAGATGCTGGAACCCCAGCAGACTGCATGGTAAAGAAGACCCAGTGGTGATGGAGAAAGCTTTGTGAATGCATTCCCATGATTTCCAATGGGGTTCACTTTATGGAGCCCTGTCAGGGAGTGCTTCAAGGAAACTTGAGGTGGCTGCAGGGAAGGAGCAAACAGAGTAGAACTGGAAATTCTGATGTGTTTAGAAGAGAGAGGGTGATTCCAGGAGTAAGATTTATTCCCTGCGTGTAGTATGTCTGTCCTGGCATCAGAGATTTCACCCTTGCCAGAAAGTCCTGAGATAACAATAACTGGGTCCTTCAGCTTTCTGCTGTTGATCATAAATAAGAGAGCTGTCAGTCAAGCTCTGCTCCATAAGATATTTTCCCTTGCTCAATGAAGCAGGCGGCCTGGTTTCCAAGCAGTATCAGAAAGGCATTGGCATGAAGTCTCAGCCCTCTCAGCAGCCTCTGTTCTTACTAAGAACGTGGTTGATCTCCTTATTAAATACTTTTTCTTTGCTGGACATCTTGTGCTTTGGGTGCTGCAGGTTTCTGACGTGCCTGTTCTTTGTTTCTGGTGGGGTAGAGCTGCTGAGTGAAGCTCACAGACTGCCATCAGGTGCTGGTGTGCTGACAGCACCACCTATGAGGTGGATAAATATAGTATTTTGCTGTCTGCTCCCCCCTGCTATCTCTTTTGTGGTATTAGATTAAGCCTTTTGAAGCTGAATTGTCCTTATAGGCAGAAGAGGACGTTTCTTAATCACATTGGGGTTAGTGTAGAACAAGAAGCCATGGCTCTTACTGACAATACTATGTTATGTTACTGACAAGACTCTGATGTTATACAGGATGGGGACTGCACACACCTCTCCTTGCTATTCATCAGTCCAGATTCTCCAGTTTCCAGCCACTTTTGTGCTTGACTGAAGCTCTAATTTAGAAGAGAGCAACTGCTTATGGATCAGTTGCTCCCTTCTAAATCCTGGATGTGGCGTTATGCTAAAGAGGATGTCTAGAAGAGGGGCTCCCAAGCCTTCTGCAGTGCCTCAGGTCCTGGTGATTGTCAGGGCTTCTGCCTCTTAGCCCTCTTGTACAGAGTTTAACTGCTATGGCACACTTGGTTTTCTTAGGTTGTGCTGTCAGGAACAGCAGAACCAAGCTGGTAAATGGTTTTCTTTATCCCATCCTTTGTTGTCAGTCAAACTGAATGCCCAGTGTTCTTCTTGTAATGGCTTGTCCACAGATAAACTCAAAGTCAACTCTGTGCCTGAGCAGCCAAAGGAAGAGAAGGAAGTCATCACGCCTTCGGTTCCTGAAGCAGCACCAGAGTCATCCCTTAATACTGTTGTAGAGAAGCCTGGGAAGAAAACAGAACCTGCTAGAAATCAACAGAAGGACAAAAAAAGGTGGGTGACACCTCTCAGGATCCCTAAAGTCTGTTAACCCACTTGTTGATGGCTGCATGGAGCTGGCTGGTCACACAGTGCTGGCTCACCTCCTGTTTCCAGCTTCTAAATTGCATTAAACCAGGCTAAGATTGTCTCCCTTAGAATCCTCTCCTAATATTTCTTTTCCATTTAGTGCTGTAGATGCCTTGGGGCCATTTGTGCCGTTGCACATGGAAGGGGCACGGTCCAGGTAGTATTCAGTGGTGGCTTTCCATGAGGCAACCTCACGCTGTGAGGAGAGTTAACATAGACCTTGCAGGCAATCTGGGGGGGCTGGCAGGAGCACCTGTACTGCAGGGAAGGTAGTATATTCCCAAACTTATATGTACACAGCTTCCAGCACACAAAGTTCTGCTTGTTGATTTCCATAGCTCATGTAGTGCTGCTTTCAATGTCGCTGGTTTACTTTGGGCTGAGACTCCAAGTCAATTTGAAGTTGAGCCCTTTGTGTTTCATCCAACCCAAACTGAGAGAGACAAAAAATCATTACAGGCTGATGGCTCTCTGGTGGCCTATGAGTAATTAATTGGTGGTCTTGATCTGTTTCTAACTAAATAGGTAAGCACACCACCACCCAGCCCACCATCACAGCTAGTGCTCACTGGACTTCTTATTGCTAGTCTTAGTCAAGAAGCCAAGGGCCTGGAAAGCTGCGTGTTGGCAGTGGGATGTTGGGAAGGCCACTTGGGCTGTCCCAGCTCTAGGAGGCTACGTGGGCCTTTAGCCTCCAGGCTTGTTAGTCTGACACGTCTCGCCAACATTCAAAAGAAAGAAGCTCTTTTATTTCTCCAGTAGTCTTTAAAAATGGCTCCAGGATTCTGAGACACTACCTCATAGTCAGTCAGTGGCAAGCAGGCTGTCAAAAGAGCTTCTGAGAGATGCTGTTGGGGACATTAGTGTTTGGGAGCCTGAGCTATAAGAGACAAGATCAGAAAGGCTCTTTTGCCAGGGTGCTGTGGCCAAGCTAGGTGAGGTACTGGGCAAAACATGGGGCTAAAGAAATCCTTCTTGTTTTGGAGAACTGGGTATGGGTATGGGTGAGAGGCTTAAAAATGCTCCTGCACCTCTGCTTGATTGTATAGGTGAGTATTCTTCAGTGTGTGTGACGGTTTTAAGAGGTAGAGAGGTATTTGATGTCCTTGCTAGCAGTACTTCTGTCAGACACGTGCTCATCTAAACACACGTGATGCTTTGATGCACACGCAAGGGATAACACATTCATTCCTCTTTTTCCTTTCTTGTTATAGCAGTAAAATGAAGAGGGTGGACAAGTCGGATAATGAGGAAGAAAGAGAACCTGAAAATGTAAAGAAGAAAAGGAAGCGAATCAAACAGCTTCAGTCTGACAGCAGTGATGAGGAAGGTAAAAAAGATACAGAAACAACCAGGCATGGAGGTCAGGGGGCTGATTTTGACAGTATTTCTATCTAAATAGTAATAGTAATCTTTGACAGTATTACTATCTAAAGTGTTGGTTAGTGATTGAGGACTTGTAGTTTAGAGGACTGAAGGGTTTATAAGTCTTTAGGCCTTAGAGGATTGCCATTTCAAGGACTAAAGACCGTGCAAATGGCTGTAGCTTGAGCTGTCTGTTTATCTTGCCCTGCAAGCACTTGGGCATAGAGTTGAGATGCTGCAGTCATTCAGTCTTTGTTTTAGCTTAGCTCAGATCTGGCTGTCTCCTCACCAAGTGTGCTGCCAGTCACGCTGACGTGTGGGAAGGAGATTCTCAAATCTCTTGTGAAAGAGAGCGCGCCTTCCAGAGCTGTAGGACTGGTCATAACCAGTTTATCTGGTGAATAAACACTCACAAAGTGACCTCCCCCCTTCCCAGGGTCATTTTTAGTATCTTTATTCTGTCTGTTTATAGAAATGGGTTGGAAGAGAGCATTGGAAGTGAGGCATCCAAAAAAGCAAGATAATAGAGAAACTGGAGGCAAAGCAGTTGAGCCATATCCGATGCGACTCCGCGTCTCCTCGGTGGCTCTTGGCTTTGAGAGGAGAAGGGTGCCCAGAACGTCGCAAGATTTGGGTTTATAATGAGGAACAGCAGGGCTGGATTCCAAAGAATTTGGATAATTGAGGTGACAAATGCCGTTCAATACAGATAACTGGAAAAGAAGTTGGGATTGAGCTGGCGAGTATGTGTGAAATGGAGCAGTCATCCAGCAAACTGATCAGGAAAAGAATTTGGGGATCATTACAGGCAAATAATTGAAACCACCAGTTTGGTGTACAGCTTCCAGTCAAAAATAGGTGCAACATGAAATAGGTTGTGTTAGTGAGGAGGTGGCTCCAGCTGAAGCTGTTTGCTTATTCAGTGTGGCTACCAGATGAGAAACAACCCTGGAATGAAGAGAATCTGCAATACAAATTAGAGAGGTGAATACTGTTGGATGTCATAGCAGCCTCCATGTCACCTTAGGCCTATTTTCATGGGTTCTTTGCTGCCCAGCAGAATTTCAAGTGATCTCTGTCATCAGGCATCCATCACTGCTCGGGCTATCCCACAGGATGATAAATCTCTCGGGAAGCTGTTCTTCATGATTAGCCTTAATTTCATCACATTCCTGTGTGCAGCTCCTTGTTTGGCCATGAAAAAAAAGTATATATGCCCACACTCTTTGGTATTTATTTCTTTAAATGTTTGTAAGCTATTATCCAGTCTTTCCATTTACTCATCACTCAGCCTCCTGACAAGCTGTGGTGTTTAGCTCTGAAGAGGGAAGATTGAAATCAGCTCCTTTGGCCACTGAAAGCACCGCTTCTTGCTGGGCTGGAATCTCTCAGCTCGTTGGCTCTTCACTAACAGGAGTGGGCAGAAATGAGGCTGGTTTGGGTTGAAGGGATCTTAAAGCTCATCCAGCTCCAAGCCCTGCCACAGGCAGGGACCCCTTCCACTGGAGCAGCTTGCTCCAAGCCCCTGTGTCCAACCTGGCCTTGAACACTGCCAGGGATGGGGCAGCCACAGCTTCTCTGGGCACCCTGTGCCAGCGCCTCAGCACCCTCCCAGGGAAGAGCTTCTGCCTAAGAGCTCAGCTCAGTCTACCTAGTCTAATATAATAATACCTGATTCTAATCTTGAAGTGCAAAGGCTTCTTGGTTCAGTCTTCCTTGCTCTGCTGTGAGTTGGGGACCCTCTGCCTCCTGTGTTGATGGCAGTGGTCTGAGCACACAGTCTGCTTTACTTACCTATTTCTCTCTAGCTCCTGAGACTAAAAACAGTGCTCTATGACTGTTCTAAATTGAGGAGCTCTTTCTGTAGAACCCTAGAATCTCAGGTTGAAAGGCACCTACCTCAAGGATCATCTGGTCCAGCCTTTTAGGGCAAAGCATGACCTGCAGAGAATACTGCAAACTCCTGCTTGCTGCATATCCACTTTTGGATATTAGAGCTCTTGTCTCTTGTTGAATATTCACCTTTAGCATGTGCTGAATAGTTAATACCTTTGGATGTGGTGCCTTCTGCTTTAATATATTCCAAGGTATGCTCCAAAGTCTGTGTGTGTACTCCTACCTGAGTGCCTGCAGTAGGTCTGTTTAGGTGTTGTGCCTTGTTTCATTTGTGCTCTTAAGTGTGAGTTAACTGGATTTGCGATTAGAAGCCATCAGTCTGGTCCTCTAGTCAGGTTGGGAGCCCGTGTGTCTTAACTGTCCTCATTCAGAGTAGCTTTAGGCATTGAGAGCAGGACAAGTAAGGCCACTCACTCAGTCATCTGTTAAATTGGCTTTTGATTTACTCCTGTTTAACCCACTGGAGATGCAGGCAGAAGGTTTGACTTTCCATTTGGAGAGCTGCTCTTGCTCCTCCTGCATCATGCATAGTCCTCTTTGTTCTCTCCATTTTGTGGAGCTTTGTGTTGTGGATTAGAATTGGAAATGTATGCAAATTATAGTTTAGACATACAAATTTGTGTATTATTGATTAGCTTAGTGCTATTCCCTTTTAAAAGGGAAAGATGGGAATCAAGAGAGCTTCTCCGTTCTTCCTTTTCAAGCTAATGGCTATTTAAACCACCCTGACAAGGTCCATGTTCAGCCCTTTGGTTCTGCAGCTTGCCCTTCTAAATCCAGCTGGATGAAAGGAGATAGTTTTGAGTTCTTTGAAATACTCATACAGAATCCAAGCTGATAATATTCCATTCAGTATTCAAATACAAGGATGTAAGTAACAAATAATTAAATACATATATATATATATATATATATATAGCAGCTGGGATTTAAGAGCTTTTATCCTTGGGAAGGTTGGAGCTGGTTTCTCCAGAGAGCAGGGTCAATTTTAATCAGCATCAATGAGGAAAATGGGGCCTGGAGTGACATTGTTCCATGCTGCATCCCAGTGGGAGCAGGGAGGAAGGCACCATATGCTGCACAGCATTTGGGAATCGCTGCCGGACAGGGCACGGTGCATCCACCACCTGCATAAACACCCCCCAGATGATCAAGGGGTAAGTTTTAAATATGCAAGATGCAATATGGGAAGCTGTACCCCCAGGGTGGGATCAAAGGCCAAGAGTGTGGCTGCTGCTGCTGCTAACCTGGCTGACCTCCACTGGAAGCAGAGGAGGAGGAGGAGAAGGAGGCATGGCCTTAGGCAGGGGTGCAGCTGCAGATAGGTGATGCTTGTCTACAGCCACTGCTGCGACTGAACTGTGTTCAGACAGGGCTCTACCTGGGAAACTACAAGTAAGAACCCTGCCCTTTTTCAGGAAGATTTAGCCCCATTTTGTGGGTTTGAAACAACTGATGATCAAATGCTGCGAGGGCTGGAGCAGCTCTGCTCTGGAGCCAGGCTGAGAGAGCTGGGCTGGGGCAGCCTGGAGAAGAGAAGGCTCCTGAAGGGGAGACCTGAGAGCCGCTCCAGTGCCTGAAGGGGCTGCAGGAAAGCTGGAGAGGGGCTTGGGACAAGGGCCTGTAGGGCCAGGCCAAGGGGAATGGCTTTAACCTGCCCGAGGGGAGACTGAGCTGAGCTCTTAGGCAGAAGCTCTTCCCTGGGAGGGTGCTGAGGCGCTGGCACAGGGTGCCCAGAGAAGCTGTGGCTGCCCCATCCCTGGCAGTGTTCAAGGCCAGGTTGGACACAGGGGCTTGGAGCAAGCTGCTCTAGGGGAAGGGGTCCCTGCCCGTGGCAGGGGTTGGAGCTGGAGGAGCTTTAAGATCCCTTCAACCCAAACCAGTCCGGGATTCCATGATGTGAAGCACTGTATGGCTGTATTTATATCAGGGCAGGTCTTTTGCATCGTTCTATATTAGTCTGCTCTTTATATACTGAATGTAGCCCAAAATAAGCTCTTCTTACACGAGTGTCAGCACATTGTACCGAGTTGAATATACAGAGAGGGCATAAGGCACAATCCTCCCCATTTAAATGATTTTTCATTAAAAAGTTATATTGGTATGAGGGTGCCTTAGTCACTGCAGGTTGTTTTGCTTCCAGTGCCAGAATAAACTACACAAGTGTGTCCACAGAGGACAGGAGGGTTTGGCAGCTCCAGCTATACCAACACAGGCAGCGTTTCACAGTGTTGACAAGTGTTTTACAGCCACTTTGGAGGGTGATTTCAGTGGCACTGTAACCTCCACACTCGCTCTGTTTCGCAGAGCAGCAGCAGCAGCCCTAAAGCTTCTCACAGTTTTTTTTCCAGGCAGGGTCAGAGCAGGCTGAACAAAGCCAGGATTTACATCTTTGGGACATCCAATTGCCCAACTTGTATCCATTTCATGCAGCTGTTGCTGTTGAGTAAACTGTGGGCAGCAGCTAGAGGTTGACTCAGGAGTTAGCACATGTCAGAGGGCTGTGTTGGCTAGGAGAGGATAATAAAGGGATAGAGAAGCAGCTTGGTGGTAGTCCGAAACACTCTGACGTGGGGAGAAGGTGCCTTCTCCCTGCCAAAAGCTGGGGGTGCTTGTTTGAAGGAGGCTGAAAACAAAGCCTAAATCTGCCCCCAGTGAGCTGACACACTGCAGGTACCTTCAGCAGCCTCTGCTTGTGTGCAGCAAGCTGCTTTTCACCCCTTTTAGCCCTTCAAGCTGCTTTCAGATTGGTGTGGCTGGCTGAGCAGCAGGTTTGGTGCAGTGCAATATGTGCTCTTTCCAGCCTCCAGTTTCTGAGAGCCTGCTAAACAGGGGGAATTTTGAGTTCCCTGCAGCTCCTGGGCTGCAGTTCCTGCCTGCTCCAGCAGTTAACACCTTAGAGCTGATCCCTTGTTTGGTGTTTTATCCTCGCGCAGCTGCCAGCCCCAGCTCTCTGGAGCAAGGTGGAATACCGAGTCATGTTATCCCTCTCTGTTTGCATTTCTGTGCCTTGCTTACTGAAGTAGTTATGAGGCTGAGCCCTTGTTTGAAGAATGTCATTTATTATTTAGCCTTGGCAGCCAAGCACTGTTTCACTTGAGCCCTTCTTAACCTCTGAAGGTCACTTGGCCCTTTGCCTGGCCAACAGTCATAACTCTTAACACTGACCTAATCACTTGGGACAGCCACGGATCCAGAATTCCTGTTACAACAACGGGATGAATGCAGGGCTGCAGCCAGTGGAGCTGGGAGCAGAAGCCAAGCAGGCACCCTGACCTCCCATCCAGCCACATCGGTGCTGTGCTTAAGCAATAGGTCAGATGAGGAGTTTCTCCCCCCCCCCCCCATTCTTAGCTCTGCCCCACACTTGAGGACCTCCATGGCAGTGTTTCTCCCCTTGATTTGGAGAGGATTTCTTAAAGCCACTGTGCTGCATGGTGCAAGGTGCTGCTCCTTGCCCTGCACTGGTTTTCCTTTCCCATGAGGGCTCTGTCCCCCTGCCAGCCCCACAGAAGAATGACCCTGACTTTCCCCTTTATGAGCCTCACTAAGGCTCTGTTTGACGTTGCTGGTAGAAGCTCCAGACCTGGTTTTGCTCTTTATGAAGTGGCCTTGACTATTTCAGCCACTTTTGGCATTAAAATGATTCCACTCTGTCCTTGCACCCAGAGGAGAGCACAGCACAGATGACGGCACAGGAGAGAATGGGCTTAGTTTTTGGGGGTGGTTTGGTTGCCAACCAAAGGTTGAGGTGTCTCTTAGTGATCTTTTAGGATGGGTGATACTATTATTACACTTAATTCTTGGATTAAGGTAGTTCCAAGCTAATAGCATGGATTGTCTGGGGTGTGTAGCACCATCAATAACTGTTTTAGTGATGGGGGAGAGGTAGAGAAACTGAGGTCAACCAGTGATTGGGAATATGTAGCCTTAAACCCAGACTCCTTCAATCTCTAAACAAGTTCCAGTCCATCTTTTCAATGAGCAAGTGAAAAACATGGCTAAAACCTGCCAGTTTAAGGTTTCATTTGGAGGAATGGATTTTTGGCTTACCAAAATCCCAAATGCGCTTCTCCCATCCTATCCCACCCTCCTTCCTGTGGGAGCTGCAGCACATAGCACCGGGGGAGCCATCTGGCTGGGGGCTGACCACTCCAGACAACTTGTCCTGACTTGAATTAAACAAACCTGAGTGAGAACTTGTAAACCTTGATCTAAATATAAGTTACAAGCAATTGCTCAGAGTTAAATGATATTAGTTAAGACAGAGGGGTAGCATTAGCCCTGGGTGCTACCACAATGTTCATCTTCTTAGCAGGTATCCCACCACCTCCTACACCTGAGGAAGAGAAACCTCCATCTCCACCTCCCGTACCTACCCTAAAAACTGAACTGGAGCCTGCATCCACAGAGGTAAGAGCGTGTTAGTGATGAGCTTCTGGTTTGATCTCACTCGATGGGCATTACCCAGCCACTTTTAAGATGCTGAAGGGGAAGTCCTGTTTCCCTGTCAAGCCCATCACATCATCCTGCTTGAAAGAATACATCACATTCACCAGTTCACTCATTTTCTCGCTGTTGTTTAAACTCTGACTTTTCTGCTGTCATAAGCAGGTTTCTATTTTCTTCCCTTTTCCCCTCCTAACAGTTCTATGAATTGTGGCTCATATTTCAACACTTTTCCCTCTGAATCTTGGCCTTGGGAGCCAGGGCAGGGCCAGAAATGAAACCAGAGACTCTTGGTATCCAATCTTCTATCACAAGAAAGCTGCTGCCTAAGGGGGTGGGCTGGAATTGGCAAGAAGTTAACCTCTAAGCAGAGAAAATACACGTAGGTTTACTGAGGGTGCAACTGTGTCACATCAGTTGTGGTGTCTTGCACAGCTTGTTGCTTCCTCATTCCTCAGAGGTTTGATGGGACAACCCTGGTGCCACCTTCTCATGTAACTAAAACATGTTTCAAGCTGTCACATGGCTCAGAAGAGGAATGTGCCCCTATGCTGGCACAGGGGAAGGTTTAAGGTCTCATTTCATTTGTGTTTTCTCTCTGACATTTGTCCTGGTGGGATGGAGGGAGTTGTGGCATCATCAAAAGTGAGACTGGGATATCCAGGGAAGAGACAGGTTTAGTTCTCAGATCATGGTCAGCTTCATGAGGGGCACCATATTGCACACCCAGGGGTGAAGCTTTTTCTAATCTGTGCATGGGGATTTAACTCTTGGTATCTCACAATACCTCAATGTCCCTCAGGTTTCAGCTGGAGGGAGGAAGAGGAAACGGAAGCGTGTGCTGAAATCCAAGATGTTCATTGATGATGAAGAAGGCTGCATGGGTAAGCTCTCTTCTACACCACAGTGGAACTATACTGAAGATGTGCTAAAGGTGTTTAAAGGCCAGCCTCTCCCAGGCTCAGAAAGAGGTTCACAAAATCACTTTGCTGTTCCACTTCAACCTCATGCTGCAAGATCGAGATAACTGCCCTTTTGGTGAAGGCCTGCACAGGGAGTTATGGAGCTGGAGCTGAATCCTGACTCGTTGATTACCAAAAGCATATGTCAAAAAGAGTGTGAGCAGCAGTGGAGAGAGGAGATTCTCCCCCTCTGCTGCGCTCTGGGGAGACCCCCCCGCAGTCCTGATCCAGCTCTGGGACAGCAGCACAAGAGGGACGTGGAGCTGCTGGAGTGAGGCCAGAGGAGGCCACGGAGCTGGTGCTCTGTGTTCAAGGCCAGGTTGGACACAGGGGCTTGCAGCAAGCTGCTCCAGTGGAAGGGGTCCCTGGCCGTGGCAGGGGATGGAGCTGGAGGAGCTTTAAGGTCCTTTCCAACCCAAACCATTCCATGATTCACAGTTTTTCTTTCACTTCTCCTTTCCCTCCTGCCACCATAAGCACCTCCTTCATTTGCTCTCCAAAGCTACAAGCTGTTAAAGGTGATGCAGAGAGAGGTCCAAGTTTTGGGGTAGATTTTGGCTGTTATCAGTTTGGTTTGATGATTTTGAGTATTTTGGGGGGAGTGGGGTGGGTTTTATGTTTGGTTTTATTCTCTTCATTCGGGGATACATCCAAAGCTGTGCAGCAGGCCTTGGTTATATGTTAATATAAACGTTAAGTATCCCAGATAAGGAATAAGTTGGAGCTTAAATCCTCAAGAGGGTTTCTGTTTCTGATAAGGACAGCTCTGCTTTCAGGAGGGGAGAGACCCTCTACATAAGTACTGAGAGCCAAAGGCTTTGAATTCCAGCCCCACTGGACCCTGCTTCCTCCTGTGAGCAGGGGAAAGCTGCGCATCACCCCTGCGCTTTCCTCCTCTGTGTCCTGACACTGAAGCAGAGCTGCAGGAATTCAAAGTCTATTATTTAAAGGCTAAAAAACGTTAAGAGGGTGGAATGTGTTTTTGTCAGCTGAATTGTATGGGATGCTTCATGTTCTCCAGCCTTGCTGATGTCAGGGGAGCTCAGCCAGTCCTAGGAGAAGATCTGTTGCTGTCACACAGGTTTGTCATTGTGCATGAGCATAGAAAGGCACAGACTTGCTTGGCCCAGGTTTGGAGCTGCCTGGACGTGAGTCAGCTTGTGTCTGTTTGCACCTATCTGTGTAGTTGTATCTTCTGTTTCCCATTAACTTTGTGTGTCTCCTTTAAAGAAACACTATGTTGGTAAGTGAAATCTCAAATCCTGGAGTTGTGTCCAAGAGTTGGCCTTGCACAAAGCTATTGAGTGCCTTGGCTGGTTGTGTTATGGGGTGTTTTGCTCTCCCACCCCAGATAGAGCCATTAAAACACTTGGAAGGAAAATAGAAAGCATTATGTGAGGAGTGGAGTTGATCGAGCTCTGCATCCAGGGCTTGCAGGAATGACTGTTCCGGGTTCAGCTTCCAGCAAGGAGTGCTCTTCTCTTTCTTTCCAGCCTTTCCCAAACATACCAGTGCTGGGAATATCGCCTGCCTTTCCCTTCTTCTCATTCCCAAGTTATTTAATAGCCTCTTGTGAAATCCAGGCCTTTAGTTTTACAGTCCTATCTACTACCATTATCTGAGAAGGGAAATGCAAGCCCCTGGTGTGCTTTGGGAGACAGATCCTCTGGGATAGAGGGGGTGGATGGAGCTGGGAAACTGAGGAAATGGGTAAGGAAGAGGGGCTGCTTTCCATACTAAATCCCTACCAGTCTCTTGCACAGAACTTGCTGTCTGGTTCTTGTCCAGTTTCTCTCCTCCCCTCCCTTTCCCACCCTTTCCATGCACAGGTCTAATCATTGGAAGGGTAAATACCTCGCAGATCTCTCAGGTTAAAGTAAATTGTTGTTATTCTTTGCAATATAGGGGGTTCTTTCCCCCCTCTCCCTGTTGTCTTCCTAAACAAGGACTAGGTTTTAAGAGATGTTAAATCCTAGCGTTAGGATTAGGCTGTACTTGAAATTTCTCCATGATTTTAAGAGCTCATTTTCACAACATCTGCAATAGCAAGGAATTGGTGTCAAAAAGCAAAACTAACTTAGGGATTAGCCCTGAGGGGAATTGAGCAATTAAAGTATCTGTGGGGTTAAGAACAGGACTTGTACCAAGTGGGACTCTTATCAGTCGAATGTCTGCCCTTAGTATATAGCAAAGGGGAACTGCTGAGAGTTAAGCTGCTGCATTTTCTACCTTGCACTTCCTAAAACTAGAAAGGATAGAATCACAGAATGGTTTGGGTTGGAAGGGACCTTAAAGCTCCTCCAGTTCCAACCCCTGCCACGGGCAGGGACCCCTTCCACTAGAGCAGCTTGCTCCAAGCCCCTGTGTCCAACCTGCCCTTGAACACTGCCAGGGATGGGGCAGCCACAGCTTCTCTGGGCACCCTGTGCCAGCGCCTCAGCACCCTCACAGGGAAGAGCTTCTGCCTAAGAGCTCAGCTCAGTCTCCCCTCTGGCAGGTTAAAGCCATTCCCCTTGGCCTGGCCCTACAGGCCCTTGTCCCAAGCCCCTCTCCAGCTTTCCTGCAGCCCCTTCAGGCACTGGAGCTGCTCTCAGGTCTCCCCTTCAGGAGCCTTCTCTTCTCCAGGCTGCCCCAGCCCAGCTCTCTCAGCCTGGCTCCAGAGCAGAGCTGCTCCAGCCCTCGTAGCATCTCCATGGCCTCCTCTGAGCTTGTTCCGATAGCTCCACATGCCTTTTGTATTGCTGCCCCCAGAGCTGAATGTAACAGCTGAAAGGCAGCATCTACATTTAAAAAGCAAGAAAATTGAGGTCCTACAATCCAGAAGCAGCTCCATGGACTTGTAAATTGAAATATGTATCTATGTATATTGTAGGTAAATCTGTCTTATGGCACCAGTTTAAGTTAAGAACTCGTGTAGTTTGAGTTACCACTGATTTAGTGAGTCTGGCTCTGAGCTGAGCATCAATATCTGTCTGCATGCCCGTATCTGCTGCAGATACAGAGTTGGACTTCAGCTGAGAGAGCAGTGAAAGAAAGTTGATTTAAACTGTGTTATCTTGCAATTGGAGGGGATTCAGTGCACGCATTTGGACTTAGCAGTGATTACTGACAGGGGTGACAGCCTGATAACTTTATAAAGCTCAGTAGTGGCCAGTGCAGTTAAAGCTGCTCACTGAAACCCCCTTGCCTCTGAAGAGGGGTTAGTTTGGGTTTCCAGTCCCTGTTTAAGCATCTGCTAGCACTGCCGTGCAGGGCTTCATACCATTCCTCTTCCCAGTCTCTGGTTACGTAGAAAACCTACTTTGATTTGATGCATTAATACAAGTGAAAGCCAGATTCCCAGAAGAAGGGAAGTTGGGACATCTGTTTAAAGAAATAGAGTTGCTAAAGAAAAATGGTTTGCTAGAGGAATCCCAGAGCACTGCTGGGAAAGCTGATACAACAACATTTACTAGTGTCTAACCATGGCTTTCATCAGCAGAGCTGACTCCACTTTAATATCCGTGAGCCTTGCTTTATATCCCTTAGCTTTCCATCCCTGGATGCTGACAGCGGTGAGCTGGCAATCCCCTTCAGAGCCCTTGATTTCACTCATGGGTTTGGATTTATTGGGGTTTTTAAGGGATTTCTTTCTGGGTGCCCACCTTTCTAGAAAGCAACTGCCCCCAAGGTTTTGTACTGCTTTATCTATGTTTGCTTCAAGCTTCCCTGACCATCTGAGGTGCTGGTGAGGGAATTCTGGGCCTCTCTTTGGGTTGTCTCATCTGGACTTTAGGGCAATCTGATTGTTGTGGTCCCTGTGGAAATCAGACCAACTCGGAATGGTGCTTTTTAACTATAAAATAGACATTCCATCATCTGCAATTCTGCTCACCTTCAGATTCATCACTTTCTGATGGCTGCTTGTCAGTTGATGGTCTTCAGTAGAGTTGGGCCTTGCTTCTAAGAAGAGGGCAACACTTGAATAGATTTGGAAAGGGAACTGTTCTCCTGAGGGCCCTTCCCAGTAGGGAGCCTTGGGCTGCTGCTCTTGAAGGCCTGCATGTGGCATATATGTGTGTGGTGACATCAAGCCATTTGGAAAGAGCTGGCTGACACTTGAAAAGAGAAGGTTCCTTAAGGGGAGACCTTAGAGCAGCTCCAGTGCCTAAAGGGGCTGCAGGAAACCCAGAGAGGGGCTTGGGACAAGGGCCTGTAGGGCCAGGCCAAGGGGAATGGCTTGAACCTGCCCGAGGGGAGACTGAGCTGAGCTCTTAGGCAGAAGCTCTTCCCTGGGAGGGTGCTGAGGCGCTGGCACAGGGTGCCCAGAGAAGCTGTGGCTGCCCCATCCCTGGCAGTGTTCAAGGCCAGGTTGGACACAGGGGCTTGGAGCAAGCTGCTCCAGTGGAAGGGGTCCCTGCCTGCAGCAGGGGTTGGAGCTGGAGGAGCTTCAAGGTTCTTTCTAATCCAGACCATTGCATGTTCTGTGATTAAAGCTCCTGAGTCATTAACCTGCCATCTTACACTGAAGAAAGAGGGGAAGCGGTTTGAGTCAGTGCATGCAAAGCCCATCCAGTCATCTGGATCTCCTGCGTGACCTTGAGCAACGCACTGAATTCCTGTATCTGACACATTCTCCTTGAGCCCCAAATGCTCACTTCCAGAAAGGCTCATTTCCTCCCCTGCAGCAGGGAGGTCTCTGCTCTCTGGTACAGAGGCTTAACCACCATCATCTGTTCTTCTTCTCTCTTAACCAGTGACTGAGAAGGTTTATGAGAGCGAATCCTGCACAGATAGCGACGATGACTTCAAGACCAAGCCACCCGCTGCACCCAAACAGCCTGTGCTGCCTCTGAAGAAAGAACCAAAAGAAGAAAGGAAGAACGTGAAGAAAGGGGTGGCTGCTGCCAGCAGAGCCAGCAAGCAGGTCTCCATCATGGGCTTTTTCCAGAAGAAATGAACTGGGTCTTTCTCCTGGTCCTCTTGGGACCGTTGCTGTTCTTGTGCAGCGTTCTGCAAGCTGCTGCAGGGGACGAGGACGACATGCAATCTTCACTTACGTAAGATATCTTGCTTACTGTGTAAGTAAGCCCTCTGGACTAGATTTTGTATCAGAGAAAAGTGTAATTCCTCACTGCAGTAACTTGAATCCTCTTTACTGAGTGTGGGAAGCACCAGTTAGAAGCAAAATCTAGAGGAACTCTTGAAAGACTCCCCATTTATCCCATTAAAATCTTACGCTTTTTTAATAATGGCCTTTTACCTGCTTGGTGCTGAGGCCTCTTCCACAGTGGAGCAAAACAAAGAGTTGAGTTGTGGCATTCTTTTCCCCCTTCTTTTTTACACCCCCAGTTCTCCAGATTGATGTAAATGGTCACATTGGTTCGAAGCTGTAACGTAACCGGTCTTGAGACATACCCACAAATACTGAACATCTGCTTCAGCTTTAACTGAATGAAATGAACTTGATTTTCCCCTAAAGACTGGTAAATAGTTTTTGCTCTGCCTTTCATAATCTTTTTTTGGACAAAGCAGCCCATATAAAACTCTCTTACTCTTTTCTTCCTTGAACGCATCCTCTGTAAACTGCTCAGATGCCTAATTATAGACCCGGGACACTGTTGGTGCTCTGTGTCTGCAAAAACATCTCTGAGGCTTCCCACCCAACTGGCTCCGGAGTAATTTGGGGGAAGGCTTTGCTGTTATTAGGAAAGCAACTGTATCCTTAACCTTGGAAGTTAAGGAGTCAAAGGGAAGGGTGATCAGAGGGCACTGCTGATAACACCGCTCAGGTGTGTTGTCCGTGAAGAATTCCTGCTTCTGGGTTTTGTGGGGTTTGGGTTGTCTGAACTGTGTTTTTCCAGGCATAATCTAGACACCAGGAGAGTTGTTTCGTAGGGCATCTCATCCTCCGCCTGCTGAGGGAAGTGTGTCACAGCAAATGGTGCTGAGGAACCAGTTACTGGAGATGAATAAAGCACTGCAGGCCCCTGAATCAGAAATGAGGTGCCAGTTTGGATGCTTTCTGGTGCTAAATTTGGTAGATCCATAGAAATAGCAGGCTTTCCAGACATGGGTGCTGAGCATTTCTGAACCTGGGCCTTTGAGGACCCCACATGGGTGACTGATGTCATCAGTGGTTGTTTCCAACATGTGTATGGGCATGTATGTACATCCTGGTTTATAAAGAGTTTGTGGTTAGCAGAAAGCTACCTAAAGCCTGAAGAGTGTCACCAAGGAAGGAATGTCTTGAGGCACCCCACTGAAATCCAGCGTTTGGCCAGGAAGAGCTGTTTACAGTCACTCTGACCAGGAGATCAGGTTGGTGACTCTGAATTTGAAAGCACACACTCCTAATAGTGACCAACAGTTGCCTTGGTGGAAGTCACATCACCCTGGGCCATCAGGGCACGTGAGAGGATCTCCTTCAAACACCTACAAGCAGCAGTGTCTCTGTGTGCCCATGTGTGTCCAGACTGTGGGGTTTCAGCTGCTTGACATGTGGATCCCTGCTTGACAGGGCTGTTTGAGGGCAACCTCAATCCCCTCCCCATGTAACTCCTCAGAAGCATTAAGAACTTAAATTCTGGACCTTCTGAATTGGAGATGTGTAGGAAAAAAGGCTGGGAAGATGAGGGGAAGCCACAAATGACACGGTACTCCCAGCCATCCAAACCCAGAGCCTGCTGCACAAGCTGAAAGAGGTTTCATGCTCTCAAGGTGTGTCAGCCGAAGTCAGCTCTCCAGGTTGGAGTGACGTGAGCAGCAGAGGTCCATGTGGAAAGAATGAGCCACCTTGTTCTGCCTTTTATGAAGGGAATTTAACTGTTAACCACACTGCTGCAGTGTTCCTGGTTTTTTTTTTTTGCTGGAATTGAGGGTGTATTTTGAAAAGTAATAACAAACCCATTAAAGACATTTTTCTTTTGTTCTTGCTGTTTGTTAACTGTCCATTAATTCTTCACTCTGATTTCCAAGGGTTGCTGTGACATTTGTCTGCATGGAACAATGTCACTGGTGGAGTGGATGCAATGTTCTTCCATCAAAGGCAGGGCTGGAAGCATTAAACTGGTTTACGGCATCTGAAATACGGGTGAGAATACCTCAAAATGCCAGGGTCTGTGTTGAATTTGGACCCTTTTTGTCTCATTCCCATGGCAGATGTTGGCAGGACGTGGTGTCCCAGTGCTCTTGCACCTCACCTCTACCAGGGTCTAGCTGGAGCTCGCTGCTCCACCCCACCTCCCTCTATAACCAGCTCAACGTCATAGGCGACTTCCTCAGGAAAATGACTTAATGTCTGAAGAAGCAGGGCATAGGAGAGCTTCAGACTGCCCAAAATCATGATCTCATACTCCCTGCTCCTGCACTTCATGGGCTGCCAGCCCCAGGGGGGCCTCAGGTCCCTGGTTGCCCCCTTGGTGAGGCTGGAGCATCTCCAGGCATTGCATGGGAGCAAGGAACGGGGCTGGTTAAAGGGAGAAGGTTCCTTCTCACTGTGGCTCGTGAGGGTGAAATATCAGAGCAGCTCAGAGCCAGGCAAGGCTTTCAGATAAAGAGCATGTCTTCTGCCTCACAGTAAGCTCAAGATTTGGTATTTATGGTGCTCAGGGTCCAAAATCTCATCCTGGAGCTACAGAAATCCTTTAGGATTTCTTCTTTTCCCTCTGCATCCCCCTTCCAACCAGTTTTAGACCTCAGAAGAGCAATGCCTCATGTTTGGGAGAGGATGATTGGTCATTTTATAGTGGTGTTTGCTCTTACTTTCAAACAGAGGAAGCTTTACCCTTGTTTTCCAGGTGGGATGAGAAGCTGAAGTTGCACCGTTGGATACAACTATTGATGCACCAGGCTCCCATCAGACACGGTGCCTCTGAACCAGCACTCGTGTGTGTGCCCTGAGAAGGGGCTGGAAATGCTGCTCCTAGGGATGAAACATCCGTGTCCCTTGAGCTGATTTATAACCCTCCTTCCCCCAGGACAGAGCCTGCTTGGGAAAAATCCCTCTGCCTTTCCCACTCTGGATTCAGCCAGCCTAAAACAGAGGAAGGGTGCGAGGAAGCGCTGCTGGGTGCTGGCCTAGGGTAACGGACGGTGAGCAGCAGGGCTGGGCTGGGCAGGAGGGTGTCCTGGTGGTGCAGGGAATTGTTTTGCTCTCTAAACAGGCAATGCCAGCTCGGCTGCAGATTCCAGTTGGGAATCATGGAGCAAGCAGGGCCTTATAAGGAAGCAAAACTCGGCTCCGTGAGGCTGGTGGAGAGCAGAGCGGGTGCTTGCCAGGGCCCTGCGTCAGCGTCTTGCTTCTCCCTGGCTGCGGGGAATGGGCTGCAGCACCCTAAGGTGCTCAATACAAGGTGTGGGTGCTGCTGGTAGGGATTTGGAGCACCCCCGGCCACACTGGGATCTGCTTTGGTTCATATCTGCTGCCATGGGTGCTGAGATCCCTATGGGAGCTATTATCTGACAGGGTCAAGTTCATCACCCAGCTGTCTTTGACTCTTCTAAGGCAAATTATGAGTGATTCTGCCTATGTTCATGTCCCTCACATCATGTCCTGGTGCTGCAAGGCACCAGAGATGCTGACTTCTCAGCATCTGGGTTGCTGGTGCCATTATTTGATGGCTTCAGCCCATGTCCCATCAGGAACTGTGCATGAATTCCAAGTCTTCATTCACGGTTTGATTCTTTTCAGAGGTTTTCCATCTTAAACCGCATCTGAAGGGCTCAAAGGAGGGGTTTTGGTGCCTGGAAGCTGCCTGGAGCATCCCAAAAGCCCCTGGTTTGGAAGCCAGCAGTACCTGTAGGAGCCCTGAGCTTCTGCCCTGAGTTGAGAGCTGGATCTCACATCAAAGCTGACCCTGCTTTGGGGCTTGGACCAGAGACCTTGAGGGGTCCCATCCGGCATCCACAAGTCAGGAAATTAAACTGCAAAGCCATGGCAGTAATATTTAAGCCCCAATGTGGTGTTCTTCAAGGTGGGGCTCTTCACTGTGGGCTGCCCACTGAAGTCCCCACTCTGTTGGGTGGTGATGTGGCATGTTAGATGCCTACAGCACGAAACCACAGTAAATGGCGCTCAGGTGGGGCTAAGGGATGAGTACAAGAATGCAGTCACTAGTAGAGGCCACAGAGCATCAACAGGGCCTTCAAAGTTGGTGGAGAGAAGAGAGACACTGCAAAATGCAAAGAAAGAAGCATCAGTGGGAGTTTGGAGATGTTTTTTCCTCATCCTCATCTCATGGTGGATGAGGATGCAATAGGCAAGCATCGCATCCCACTCACCATGACTAGAGGGTACCAGGACCACGATGCGGAGGGTGATAAGCCATTGTGCCTGGATACTGAGCACCCAGGGCCCCTCAGGTCTGAACATCTCCCTCTGGGTGCTGAGCACCCTTCCTCAGGGCCGAGCATCACCCACCCTTGGTGCTGAGCATCTACTTTGGAGTTGTACATCCCTTGGTGCTGAGCATCCACCTCAGTGCTGAACATCCCTTGGTGCTAAGCATCCACCTCGGTGCTGAACATCCTCCCTTGGTGCTGAGCATCCACCTCAGTGCAAACCCCATGCTCAGCATCCCTATTAGCAGCCCTGTTACACAACCCCCCATCTCCTTGTGGCCACCTCCGTGGCTCACGGCGATCCCCATCATCCCCATCCCGGAGCAGCGGCTCCCGCGCCGCCCGCCACAGCCCGGTGCCTGTTTACTCCTCACATCCCTCCCCGTCCCTTCACCCCGAGAGCTTCCTGGGCTGGTGTCTGTAAGGGATTATTTTTAACCTTTCCAAAATAGAAAGTCTCGCGGAGGAGCAGCTCCTGTTTTTCCATTCCCTTTCCATGTCGTCCTGCAGGGAAGGAAGCCGGCTCCGTAAACAGGCTCCTGCAACGCGGGCGCTGGGGACAACACGCGTGTGTCTTGGGAGTGAGAAGAAGGGGAAAACCCAACGGAGAGGCCGTCCACCTTTCACACGGGGCCTTACGTGGTGCTCTCAGGAGCAGCTCTATCTGCACAGCGTAAGAAGTGCACTTATTACTCATGCTTCGCTAGGTAAGTGTTTTCCTTGGCAGGGAGCGTGGTGGGGTTTTTTGCTCTCTTCACTACTCCCGTCCAGGCTGTTTCGAAGGTTTCCTGAGGTTCTCCACCAGCACTGGCTGGAGGATGCTCTGTTAAACCCCAGACACAACCACTGCTTGTTTGGGAAAGAGCAGGCTGGACTTGGAGGGACTGGGAAGTGACGGCGCGGGTGGCCCGGGACACGCGGCGCACACAGGGCAGCCTTTCAGCCTGGGTGTGGATGTCACCCCATGCCTGGAGGCAGGGGTGTCACCCCTGTGACACTGCTGGTGCATGGGGATCACCCAGCCCGTGGTCACAATGTATATGTGAGACCCCCTGCCCTGCAGTCCTGTGTCTGTGGCAACAGCACAAGAGGGACATGGAGCTGCTGGAGCAAGGCCACAGCGATGCTGCAAGGGCTGGAGCAGCTCTGCTCTGGAGCCAGGCTGAGAGAGCTGGGCTGGGTGAGCCTGGAGAAGAGAAGGCTCCTGAAGGGGAGACCTGAGAGCAGCTCCAGTGCCTGAAGGGGCTGCAGGAAAGCTGGAGAGGGGCTTGGGACAAGGGCCTGTAGGGCCAGGCCAAGGGGAATGGCTTGAACCTGACAAAGGGAAGATTATGGGGTCGGTGTACACACAGATGTCATCTTGTCCCTGGGTCCCTGCGTATACACAGACATCATCTGGTCCCTGGGTCACTCATGAGCACAGACATCACCTTGTCCCGTGATCCCTGCACACGCATAGATGTCACTCCATCCTCACAGTCAACACATACGTGCAGGTGTCACCTTATCCTGAGGCTCCCTGCACACTTATGGACATCACCTTATGCCCAGGGTTACCACATCTACCTGACCATCACTTGTCAGAGGGTCCCTGTGCACACATGGACATCACCTTGTCCCATAGGGTCAATCGAGGTCACTAGATGCACATGGACGTCCCCTTCCCCTTGATCCCTACACACACACAGATGTCACTTTGTCCCCATGGTCAACACATGCCTATGGGTGTCGCCTTGTCCCATGCACACCCATGGCATTACCTTGTCAAAGGGTCCCTGCACACACACGGATCTCACCTTGTCTTTATGGTCACTGCATACACACACATGTCATCTTGTCCCTAGGGTCACCATATACACATGAATACCACCTTGTCCCGTGATCCCTGCACACCCATAGGTGTCACTTCATCCCCAGTGCCAACATGTGCCCATAGGTGTCACCTTATCCTAAGGATCCCTGCACACACATAGATGTCACTTTGTCCCCATGGTCCCTACATACACACAGGTATCACCTTGTCCCAGGGGTCCCTGCACACACGCGGATGTCACTGTACCCCATGCTCATGACACACACATGTGCATCACCTTATCCCGTGATCCCTGCACACACATAGATGTCACTGTACCCCGTGCTCATGACACACACATGTGCATCACCTTATCCCGTGATCCCTGCACACACATAGATGTCACTGTACCCCGTGCTCATGACACACACATGTGCATCACCTTATCCCGTGATCCCTGCACACACATAGATGTCACTGTACCCCGTGCTCATGACACACACATGTGCATCACCTTATCCCGTGATCCCTGCACACACATAGATGTCACTGTACCCCGTGCTCATGACACACACATGTGCATCACCTTATCCCGTGATCCCTGCACACACACACATGACACACACATGTGCATCACCTTATCCCGTGATCCCTGCACACACTGTACCCCGTGCTCATGACACACACATGTGCATCACCTTATCCCGTGATCCCTGCACACACATAGATGTCACTGTACCCCGTGCTCATGACACACACATGTGCGCACACACATAGATGTCACTGTACCCCGTGCTCATGACACACACATGTGCATCACCTTATGCACACACATGATCCCTGCACACACATAGATGTCACTGTACCCCGTGCTCATGACACACACATGTGCATCACCTTATCGTGATCCCTGCACACACACATACCCCGTGCTCATGACACACACATGTGCATCACCTTATCCCGTGATCCCTGCACACACATAGATGTCACTGTACCCCGTGCTCATGACACACACATGTGCATCACCTTATCCCGTGATCCCTGCACACACATAGATGTCACTGTACCCCGTGCTCATGACACACACATGTGCATCACCTTATCCCGTGATCCCTGCACACACATAGATGTGACACACACTGTACCCCGTGCTCATGACACACACATGTGCATCACCTTATCCCGTGATCCCTGCACACACATAGATGTCACTGTACCCCGTGCTCATGACACACACATGTGCATCACCTTATCCCGTGATCCCTGCACACACATAGATGTCACTGTACCCCGTGCTCATGACACACACACACATGTGATCCCTGCACACACATCACCTTATGACACACACATGTGATCGTGATCCCTGCACACACATAGATGTCACTGTACCCCGTGCTCATGACACACACATGTGCATCACCTTATCCCGTGATCCCTGCACACACATAGATGTCACTGTACCCCGTGCTCATGACACACACATGTGCATCACCTTATCCCGTGATCCCTGCACACACATAGATGTCACTGTACCCCATGCTCATGACACACACATGTGCATCACCTTATCCCGTGATCCCTGCACACACATAGATGTCACTGTACCCCATGCTCATGACACACACATGTGCATCACCTTGTCCCGTGATCCCTGCACACACATAGATGTCACTGTACCCCATGCTCATGACACACACATGTGCATCACCTTATCCCGTGATCCCTGCACACACATAGATGTCACTTTGTCCTTCTCTCACTGACATCCCCTTTGTTGTCACCTTCTCCCGTGATCCCTGCACACACATAGATGTCACTGTACCCCATGCTCATGACACACACATGTGCATCACCTTATCCCGTGATCCCTGCACACACATAGATGTCACTTTGTCCTGTGGTCACTGCATACCCCTTGTTGTCACCTTATCCCGTGATCCCTGCACACACATAGATGTCACTTTGTCCTATGGTCACTGCATACCCCTGGTTGTCACCTTATCCCGTGTTCCCTGCATAGCCTTGACGCCACCTTATCCATGCATCCTTGCACCCACACATATCCCTTTGCCCCATGCTCCCTATACACCTACCCCAGCATCCCCACACCCCCGTTCCCTTCCCTTCACCCCACCATGAGGAACACGCTCAGCCCCATCGCCCCGTGCCCATCACCGTGGTGCCCATCCTGCAGCACCCCCTGCTCCTCCGCTCCGCCGCCGCCGCCTGGCGCTGGGCCCGGGCTCGGCCGCTCTCAAAGCCGCTTTGTGTTCCCCAGCCAGGCCCTCTCCTGGCAGCCGCTTTCAATGGGATCCGGTTACGCTCCGCTCGGCGCACGGGGAATGTGGTCCTGAGCCCAGGTGGAACGAATCCAGTGCCATAAAACCAACCCCCTCCCATTAAACTCTCCCTTCTAAATAGAGCAGCATTGAGATGCACGACACCCCCCACCCCTCAGCCCCCTGCTCACCCCCCCGCAGTGCAAACCCCTCTCTAAGTGCTTTATGAGCTTCAATGTTATGATAGTCCCTGTATGAAACAGGCTCCTGGTCCCAGCGCGGCTTCCCGGCTACCGGCCTTGCTGCGAGAGGGGGTGCAGGATGCTGGGGAGGACCCCGAGCAGCCCCACAGCCATGGGGTGGCTATGGGGGGGGGGGGGGGTGGTGGCATTAGGGTGTCACCCTTGCCCTGCAGCCAGATGGGATGGTTGAGGGTGGGGAGGGTGAAGCTCAGAGCCCAGCTGGTGATGGACCATTGTGTGGCAGTGACAGGGATGCTCGTACCCCCAGTCTGGTGGGGTGGGGACTGGATGTGAGGTTCCAAGCACCACAGGGACATCCATGCTCTTCCCAGGTCCCTTGTGGGGCACAGACTGTGTCTCTGCGGCTCTGCACATCCCCACACCAAGGCCCATCCCTGGCCTTTGAAACACCCCACGAGCCTCGCACATAGGCATTAATGGCTAGACCTGGCCTCCCAAATCCAGGATCTCAGCCTTACACCCTTCTCATCCCAGCCGTGGTCCCCCATGGCCACCCCATGGTCCCCAGGCCATGTCCCCTGCCAAGCCACCCTCAAGGAGGGGACACAACACCCATTGCCGATAGAGCTCCTCCTCATCCTCTGCCATGGGCATGGTGTTGCAGAGGACCTGGATGGGTGCCGTGTGGTGCCTGTCTTGTGCCAGGGCCCAAGGTACCAGGAATTAACTCAAGGGGATGGGATTAACTCCAGCAGTGAAACAACCACCAATGCTCCCAGCCTCACCCTGCAGAGGATGGGGGCTGAAACGGGATGCTGACCCTGCTGGGTGTGATGGAGCTGGGACACAGCATCTCATCCGAGGGAATGAGATCTTCACCACCATGTTAGGGGGGTTGGAATTGGATGAGCTTTAAGGTCCCTTCCAACCCAAGCCATTCTGTAACTCTGTGTTGTGGGTGCCAGGGGGCTCGTTTAGGGTTTGGGGAGTTATTGCCATGGGTTTGGTGGCTTCACCCTTCACGCAACCCCAGTGACAGCCCCCAGCACAGGGCACCATCACACAACCACCACAGCCCCTGCTCACCCGTGTCCTGCTGAACTGGGGTCTTGAGGGATTCTGGCCTGTTAATCCAAGAGCAGACCTGACCTTCCTCTTCCTCCACCTCTCCATCATCATCCTTCTCCATCGCTGTTCCTGCTCCAGGTCCTGCTCACCCACCACCCCAATATCTTCTCCTTGTGGCCCTCCTCACCCTACGTTTTAAATAATCATACTTAAAATATTCTATATCTATTGTAATATTCTACATAAACCATGTATTTGAATATAGTAATGTTCCAATAATGAGACTATTCTTGCCATGATGGATTCCTGGCATTCCTTGCATCCCACATTCAAGTCCAAGGCACCGCATCCCTCCAGCCCTTTGCCCTCACTCACCACGTTCCCGGCTGCTCAGCAGCTTCAGAAAGGCCTTCAGGGGTAAAGTGAGTGGGATGGGATGTGGCTGAGCTGCAAAGGAGCCCAGCACCATCACCTCTGCCATCCTGACCAGCTCCCATCCTTCTATCCCAGGGATACCTGCTGTTTGGGGGTCCCTATTATCCCGTATCACCCCGGTTTTGGCCATGAGGATGCTAATGGAGATGTCAAAAGCTTTGTTAAAATCCCAGTGTATCACATCCCTGGATCCCCCTTATGAATGGGGCTGAAGTTGGGTTGTTCCTGATCCCTGTTGGCTGTCCCCATCTCCTTCAAGGGGGAATGCTTGCTCCAAAGCCCTGTGTCCAGCCTGGCCTCGAACACTGCCAGGGATGGGGCAGCCACAGCTTCTCTGGGCACCCTGTGCCAGCGCCTCAGCACCCTCACAGGGAAGAGCTTCTGCCTTATCTCCAACCTGAACTTCCCCTGTTTCAGTCTGAGCCCATCACCCCTTGTCCTGTCTCTATAGTCCCTGATGAAGAGTCCCTCCCCAGCATCCTCAAGTCCTGCTGAGTCCATCCCATGGGGACACTGGGGTCCATACGCCACCGATGTCCCCCCCCCACCATCCCAACCCAAGGTGTTTGAGGTTGCCGTCATCCCAACCCCAGGCTTTTGGTTGCAGGAGATGCCTCCTCCCTCTCCCCCCTCGGGGTAAAGGGAATGAAACCACGGGCTCTGTGAAAGCAGAGCCTGAGCATTCCCCACCAATTCCCGGCTGGGAGACTTGGCTCCGGGCTCCCCATGAGCTCCCCCCCCCCCCGCTGGCCTCAGCCCTGGCCTGCTCCATGCTATTTTGCAATGGGGTTGGTGCCAAGGAGCTGAGGATGACGTTATCCCTCTTCCCAGACCAGGTGTGGGGAGCACGGCTGCTCCCAGGGGTGCAGAGCTTCACTGGGGAGGAGGGACCAGCCCCACTGGGAACGGGGACCGCGAGGTTGGTGAGGATCATGGAATCATGGAATGCTTTGGGATGAAGGGAGCTTAAAGCTCATCCATTCCCAACCCCTGCCACGAGCAGGGACCCCTTTCACTGGAGCAGCTTGCTCCAAGCCCCTGTGTCCAACCTGGCCTTGAACACTGCCAGGGATGGGGCAGCCACAGCTTCTCTGGGCACCCATTCCAGTGCCTCAGCACCCTCCCAGGGAAGAGCTTCTGCCTTATCTCCAACCTGAACTTCCCCTGTTTCAGTCTGAACCCATCACCCCTTGTCCTATCACTCCAATCCCTGATGAAGAGTCCCTCCCCAGCATCCTTGCAGCCCCCTTCACACACTGGAAGCTGCTCTGAGCTCCCCACGCAGCTCCTCTTCCCCAGGCTCAACAGCCCCAATGTTCTCAGCCTGCCTTCACCTCTCTCCTGACCTTCTCTGCTGGCTCTGCTGATTCACATCGAGCTCCAGACGCCAACACCCATGCGGGGAAGCCAGGGGAGTGATTTGCAGTTTCCCCGTGGGAGCCTCTTGGCGCAGGTGGGGGTCACTGGCAGGCACATCCCGTCTCGGTGCGGCTGTCATCACGTCCTGGAAGCCTTTGCCCCTTGTGGAACTGGGGCTTCGTGGCTCCCAGGGAAGGTCATTGAGGGCAGGACCATGTGGAGCTCTCCTCTGCTACGTCAGTGGGCTCCAGATCCCCTCTCTGCTGAGGAGGAGATGGAGCCCGCACCGGTGTCTGGGTAACTTCTCCTGACGTGCTAAAAGCAGCCTGGAAGGGGATCAGTGTTCGGGTCAGTATTTAGTGCTCATCCTCCTGCCATGGAACAGGAGCCCGAAGCCTGATGGGGTTTGGAGGAACCTCAGTGGGTTTGCGAACCCTTGCAGGGCCGGTGCCTGCAGCCCTGTCCTGGGCAGCCTGTTCCAATGCCTGAGCACCCTCTGGGGCAGGAATTGTTCCTCAGCTCCATCTAAACCTGCCCTGGTGCAGCTTGAGGCCGGTTCCTCTTGTCCCATCCCTTGTTCCTTGGGAGCAGAGCCCAGCCCCTCCTGGCTCCATCCTCCTCTCAGGCACTTGTAGGCAGCCATCAGGTCCCCCCTGAGCCTTCTCTTCTCCACACTGAACCCCCCAGGTCCCTCAGCCCTTCCCCATCACACTTGGGCTCCAGGCCCTGCTCCAGCTCCATTGCCCTGCCCTGGCCCTGCTGCCGCCCTGGTGCTGATCCAGGCCAGGATGCTGGGGGCTCCCTGGGCACAAGCTGCTCACGTTCAGCTCCATCCATCAGCACCCCCAGCTCCTTTTCCATCCCCAATGGAGCCTGGAGCGCTCCATGGGGCTGTTGTGCCCCAAGTGCAGGACCCAGCACCTTGGTTTACTCCGGCTGCTCACCAGTGTCAAACACCTTCCCTCCTCCCAGGGCTGTCAGAATCCATCCCAAAGGAGCACTGGTGCCACTCACAGGGGCCACGGGTGCTGGTGGCCACCCCAGCACTGCCTGGGGCCGTGTGGCCGAGGAGGGGCACGGGTGCTTTCTGCGGGTGATGCCCTGCAATGGTGTCAGTGCTCCACCAGCCCCAGGAGCCTGCCCTAATGACCACGGCTCCCCACAGGACACCTCTTAGAGGCCTCTCTGGGATTAACCCTTTTAATTGGATCAGCAGCCAGAGCTCAGGAGCCAACGGCTCGCGGTCGGTGGCATCGCCTCCCTCGCCCTGCTCCTCCTCCTGTGTCCCTTTGCCTCCGCAGGGATCCCCCCCTTCCCACCCCAAGCCGGGGAGATGGGGTTGATGTGGGGGCAGAGCTGGCTCAGGGCTCTGGGACCTTAAATCTCTTGTGATGCTGAGTGTGCAGGGATGGGCGTCCTATGGGGGGTTTCAGAGGGTCCTCGAATGGTTTGGGATGAAGGGAGCTTAAAGCTCCTCCATTCCCAACCCCTGCCACGGGCAGGGACCCCTTCCATAGAGCAGCTTGCTCCAAGCCCCTGCGTCCAACCTGGCCTTGAACACTGCCAGGGATGGGGCAGCCACAGCTTCTCTGGGCACCCTGTGCCAGCGCCTCAGCACCCTCCCAGGGAAGAGCTTCTGCCTAAGAGCTCAGCTCAGTCTCCCCTCAGGCAGGTTAAAGCCATTCCCCTTGGCCTGGCCCTACAGGCCCTTGTCCCAAGCCCCTCTCTGGGTTTCCTGCAGCCCCTTCAGGCACTGGAGCTGCTCTCAGGTCTCCCCTTCAGGAGCCTTCTCTTCTCCAGGCTGCCCCAGCCCAGCTCTCTCAGCCTGGCTCTGTCCAGATCCTGACACCAGCCCTGCAACAAGAGCTCAGGGGGCATTGATGGGCTTTGCACGCTGCATTCACCCACCCAGCTTCTACCTGCATCTGCCTTGGGTGCCATGGTTTGGTGTGAGGTGTCCCTGCCCATGGCAGGGGGTTGGAACTGGATGCTCTTAAGGTCCTTTCCAACCCAAACCTCTCTGTGATTCTACCAGCGTTTGCACGTGGGTTAAACAGAGCCAGTTTTGAGCTCCACTGCTCCAGCCACCGTGCCGTGGGCTCCCTGGGGGCACTGCAGGTGTATCCATGCAATTGGAAGGGATTTGTCTCCATGGGGCAACAGCAACACACTGGGGTGTTTAATGCAGCATCCCTGCCTTGGGGCAGGCATCACCTCAGTGCAGTCCCTTCTCTCCCCTCAGGGAGAAGCTGTGATTGAACTGCTCGCTGCGACTGCTTCTGCAGGGCCCCATCTTCTGCCACTTCTTCTGCAGGACCTGGATCTCCTGGTGCTCTCCTATGGGAGCTGAATGTCCCTCCAGTTTGTGTGCAAGTGCATCGGGTATCCCATGGCTGCTGCAACCTGCACCGAGCCACCTTTGGTCTCTGCGCAGAGCATCTGGGCACTGTTTGGGTCCCCAGTACTGGGCAGGCAGTGATTGCTGGACCCAGGTTAGATGAAGATGCACCAAACCAGGACAGTTTTCCCCTTCAGGCTGATCAAACACCGGAACAGGGACCAAGGGAAGGACCTTGGAGAAACTCAGCCCTTGCCTGGACCCACACCTGAACAACCCGATGTAAGTCCAAGTTATCCCTGCTTGGAGCTGGAGGTTGGACCAGGCACCTCCTGGGGTCCTTCCAACCTGAATTACCCCGTGGCTGTGTGCTCCAGGACGGATGGCAAGTCACCACCAGGAATCTTGGCTCTCCCTCCGGGATCTTAGGGCTTTTTTTACGTCAGAGCCATGCTATTTCATGCTCTATTATCAGGTTAGTCAAAACACTTCTCTACACTATATGTCTCTATAATTGCCAGCCACACTCAAACTTCCTTGGCTCCTGCTGTTTTCCATTGCATCGCATTTGCAGTCATGCAAAATATCTCCTTTCACCTTAATCTGCATGAGCCCCCCTTCCCTGCAGGCTCAGGAGGGAAGGGGAAGCCAACACCTCTTGGTTATGATCACTGGAGCCTTGTTCCCCACTGGGCAAGAGGGAAGAGCCGGTGTCGGTGACCTACGCAGCTCAGTTTGAGGTGCCCATACATCATTAGGGTAATTAGGAGGGAAATTAAGCAGGTTTGGTGCTGCTCTCAAAGTGCTGCATGAAACCCACAGCCCTGGAGGTGCTTCGAAGGTTTGGCTCCTCCGTGAAGCATCTCCCAATGGACCGGGATGGATGCTCCTGTATCACCTTCCCGCAGCCAAAGAAGGGGATTTCTCCGCAAAGGGATGGGATTTCCCTTAACAATGGCTCTTGCAGCACCCCAGAGCCCCTCACGCTGTGCCTGCATCCGCTTTCCTCTGCACATCCCTTTCTTTTCCAGCGAGGAGCAATGGGGAAAGCAGAGGATCGCGGCGCTGCTTGGCGCTGCGGCTGTTCCCGTGCCACCGCGGACCTGTCTCCTCTCCAGACTAAACACTCCTGATATTTCCTGTCTCTTCTCACATAGCAACATGTCTGTAATGGCTCTTTTCTCCTGGTCCTGCACCTCTTTGGATGCCGGAGCGGCTCAGGATGTACCTAATCCGGCGGCTTTAACGCGAGCTGCTGGGGAAATGAGATCGCCTTTCGCTGCCTCCAGCTATGTCAAAGCCCTGACACCCCCCAAAATGGGAAACAAGAGCAATGCCTCTATAGAAAACAGCTTTTCCAGCAAGCCAGGGCAATCTGGACACTGGAAAAAGCCTCTGGTGATGAGAAAACCAGGTAAATCCTTGGAGACGGGGCTGGAGCTGAGGAGGGATGGGAGGTGGAGGAAACGTGACTGGCACAGCACAACCATGGCCCCAAGGTCTCTTTCCTCCTGTGTTACGTGGCCATCCCCAAACGGGGGGGTCCAAAGGGGAGGTTGGACACACCGATGGGACAAGGTGGAGCATCCCGTGGTCCTCCTGCCCCATGGGATGCGGGAGCGCTGCCCGTGCCGCCCTCGGTGGTGCACTGGGGTGGTTTCCTTGCTCTCCTATTGCTTGCAGGCAGCTCCTGGTGGAGATCTCTGTTTGTAGAGGCTGGATCAACCCAAAGGAAACTGCTTACGAGTGCTTCTCAGCAGCACTGCCAAAGGACCATGATTCAGTGCTTTCCTCTTTGGGTCGAAATGAATTAGTTCAGGCCCATCAGGATTCTCGAACTCCAGGAGCACAACAATAAACCAGTGTTTAAAGGTTCTTCATGGCCATTTAGCACCATCTGGGGCGTCTGACCAGGGGCTTTGAAAACAGTTGGAGATGAAGTAAGAAGGATCGCTTGGCCTGGACACCCCCTTCTGCCTCCCAGCTGCACCGACAAGGGAACTGATCCTCATGGACCCATTAGACACAGGGAAAGGGGCTGTGGAGCTAACGTGCACCTCAAAGGGCCTCTCTGAGCTGCCTGGTGGGGTCTCCAAATGAGAACGTGGTGGCTTTGGAAGGAGCAGAGGAGAAGAGTTTGACCACGTGTCCAAATAGCAAAGAGCTCTGCCCTGGACGTGCTCCTCTTCCAGCTTTGAGGGCTGAGTTTCATGGAATCAGAGAGGTTTGGGTTGGAAAGGACCTTAAAGCTCATCCAGTTCCAACCCGGTGCCATGGACAGGGACACCTTCCACTAGAGCATGTCATCCCTCTGGTTTGAATGGGTGAAGCTTGAGCCATCCCTATGGAGAGGTTGGCTATGGAAAGCCTTTGCGGCGCCTCAGGAGGACTTGGCTCACTTTGGGTGTCCTAGAAGATGGATTTGAGGGTTTTCCAGGTTGGGTTTGGGTTTCCCCATGTTGGGAAGGCACCATTGATTTTCAAGGGCGAGTGGATGCTCACCGTGTCCGGAGCTGCCCCAAGAGGGGCTTGGAGCCTGCTGGACATTCAGAACAGGCTCATGTATGTTCCATCCCTGGGGTGCCCACCTGAGAAGTGAGGCTCCCTACGTCGTGTCAGTCAGGAGATGCCACAGCTGGAAGCCCGTCTACACCCTGAATAGCCTCCCTGGGTCCCATGCTCTCTCCAGGAGCTGGCTGGGACCTCCCCGTCCCACCTTGCAGCCCCACAGTGTCTCCAATGACCACAGCTTCTGGGAGCTGTGGTCTGACTGTTCTGGTACCCAGAGCCCAAACCACCCGTGCACAGGGGCTTGGAGCAACCTGCTCTAATGGGAGGGGTTGGAACTGGAGGAGCTTTAAGGTCCCTTCCACCCAAACCACGCTGGGGTTCTATGCCGAGCCCCTGATGATGAGCAGAGCATCCCCGGGATGCTCTCTGCAGCCCTGAGGATGTTTGCTGGGTGAGTCCAATGGGATCAGACCCCAGCAGGATGGGGGTCCAACCCCACCAGGATGGGGATCTCACCCCTCTTGTGACACAGACCCTATGGAGAAAGGAGAGCCAGCACAGGAGGCTGAATCATCAAGACGCTTTAATCAGATTTATCAGACAGCTCTGGATCTCCAAATAAATAGATTTATCAAAACAGAATAAAACCAGAGATAAATACATGTACCAAAACAACCTGAAAATCCCCCAAAGCTGGTTCCAGACAGGGGGAGGGCGATGCTGCTGCACCCCCTCCTCCCCACGCTGCAGAAATGGTCCTGTTCGCCCTTTGGGAGATGCCCCTCCTGTGAATACAGCCCAGTAGATATTATGTAGGATATAGATAGATATATAGCATAATAACACGCTTGGTAGCGACCTTAGTGCAGCGCTCGGGGTCTCAGACCCCATCAGCAGGTGGGTCCTCCCAAAAACTCCATCTTCAAGTGACCTGCAAAGAAGGGAAAAGAATCCTTCCGGCGGGAGCAGAGAAGACCCAGGATTCCTCCAGGAGTACCCTTATGGGGTTGTCTATCCAAGGAAACCCTTTGCAGGTCACAGGGGCTCCGAGGAAAAGGATAAGGATGGTTTTTCTTTCCTTGCAGGTCATCTTCATGTTGGTGGTTGGAAAGAAGCGTGGTCACGGCTGCTGCTAACTCCTGATGCTCTTCAGAACGCCGGGTGTCAGGGATGTATCCCACCTCTCCGTGCCGCTCCAGGTCTCACATCTCCCTTGTCCCTTCCTCCTCTTCCCTCTGCACATCCAACCTCTTTGTCGCAGGAGGTGATGGCCAACCTCTTGTGCTCTCCCGTTGGAGAGAGGCACCTCCACGGCTGGGATCCCGTGTGGTTCAGTTTGCCTCCATGGCTGGAGGTTCTGTAGTTTACACTAGTGCATCCTTTACTGCTGTGCCAGTCTATTGAGTAATGAGGCTTTGTACTTCCTATATAGGTGTATGTGTGTATGGGGTGTGTACATAAATCGATAGCTAGGGTAGAGTTTGCTCTCGTTACAAGCTCTTTGTGTCTTTCTCTGGGCTCTCTGTCATCTGCAGCTCTGATGTCTGGGCTCGGAAGATGTTCCAGTGACCTGGATGAAGGGAGAGGGACGCTGATGAGCAGGCAAACCCGATTCACCCCATGCACAGCACCTCCCTCGATGGAGGACCTCCAAGAACCATGTGGGGAGAGGTCTACCCACAACGGTGGCCATGGCCGGAGCAACTCATCAGTGCTCCTGTAATCCTAGAATTGCCATTAAAATGGTACTTGGGGTCAAGAGGGGCCCTGTGTACCTCCTGAAATGCAGTTAACAGCACAATCACTGGCATTCCCAATGCTTTCTTTGGAAGCTACTTGGCTCTTTGTGCAGGGCTTTGCATGGTAAGGCAAGATCTTAGAATCATGGAGCTGGGTTGGGATGAAGGGACCTTAAAGCTCATCCATTCCCAACCCCTGCCACGGGCAGGGACCCCTTCCACTAGAGCAGCTTGCTCCAAGCCCCTGTGTCCAACCTGGCCTTGAACACTGCCAGGGATGGGGCAGCCACAGCTTCTCTGGGCACCCTGTGCCAGCGCCTCAGCACCCTCACAGGGAAGAGCTTCTGCCTTATCTCCAACCCGAACTTCCCCTGTTTAAAGAAACCCCCTTAGGTCCCTCCACAGCCTCACTGCTGTGCAATGCAAAGCAAATGCATTGGTGGGAGCTGGGAAACACCCCAAAACCCAACACAAAGCATCCCAACCCCTCTCCTTGCTCCCTCCGAAACAGCAGCATCCCCGTGCGTGCAGGAGGGAGCTGGAGATGCTTCCCCCCTTGGTTGGTGCTTCCCTCGTAATCCCAGCAGCTCTGGGGCCGTCATTCCCAAGGGGGGGAATATTTCCTGGCTGAATTAATGTCCTGTTGTGAGGAACCCTCTGGGCAGTGCTTTCCTAGGACGTGCGGCAGCGGCAGAGGGATGGTTTCCCAACAGGGCTATTGGTGAGGTGAGAAGAAGGGGACACGTGCCAGAGATCCCAGCGAGGGTCCAAAGCCTGACCTGGAAGCAGGGACTTGAAAATCCCCCATTGCTTGGCCAAGAGATGCTGCCTGGAATGGATGGGAGGCGGAAACAAAGCTCCCTCCCTCCCCGGGGGCACTGGGTGTGCTGGAACGCACTGGGGCAGCAGCACCATTCCCGGCCGACCCCGTGCCCTGTGGGTGCTGGACAAGATGGGAACGGGGCCGATCCGGACCTAACCCATTGCAGCTGATCCCAGCCCAGGCAGCAGGAAAGCGCCCGGCCCTTTGGCCCCGCGCAGGCACGCTCGGCATGCGCACCGGCATTCCTGCTCCCGGGAACGTCTCCCCATCCAAGAACATTACGGATGAGTTCTCAGACTACCTCAAGGGTTTATTTCTCTCAAATCCCTTGCTTAATTCCCTCTTTCCCCCCCCCCACTCCGCCCGTGATGCCAGATGGATTAAATGGGATAAAATCCAACAGGTTTACACGCTCCGGAGGCACAAAGCCTTTGGGTTTCACAAGCCTGCATCCACTTTTAGAAAGCTGGCTGCCCTTTCCAGCAGCATCAAGGGGAAATGTGACTGCTGAGCAGGAGTGTTGCAGATGAGGGGCAGCTCCAACCCCGCTGTGTCTGGACAAGTCTTCTCCCTATGGATCAGCTCCCCACGCCGCGCCATCGGGATACACGAAGCCTTTTGTGGAAGGGGCAGTGAAACACGGGGTTGTTTGGGGCTGGACGAGTGGGGAGATGATGGGATTTTTGCCTCCCTACCTTCGTTCGTCCTGGTGATGAGTCTGAAGTTGTGTGCTTCCTGCTTGAATTCCTGTTTGCTGATCTTCTTGGTCTGGATCAGATGAAAGATTCCTGCAGAGGGAACCACAGGGAATCACATTTGAAGGCTCAGACAGGTTTGGATGTCTGCTCCTCCGTCCCCTCCCGGGGTGTAAAAGGGATGCTGCCTTCATCATCCTGCTTTGGTGCAGGACCTGCTGCCACCGAGCCTGGTAGGGGTTTAGGAGTGAATCAAGGGCTGGCCAAAGAGCAGGAGAGATCCCATTTGACAACTGCTCATTACACCAGAACACAGCAGGGGCAACACCATGGGCAGGTGGGAGCAGTAAGGTTTTGTCGCTCCAAAAAGCATCTCCCATTGGAGGAGGTTTGATCTGCCCCCAAACCCATAAGAGAAATAAAGATTAAACCAATGGAGTCCTGGGATCCCTGTCCATCCTTCCCCACTGCGTAATCCCCTCCATCCCTGAATGCTTTCCTTTCCTGGATGCCCTCAGGGACCAGCGTTTTCCATCTCTCTGCCCCCCAGCCCTGGAACTCCTCCAGGACAGGAAAACCCCATAAATGCCCTCAGCAGAGGTTGCTCTTCCTGCCTGTGCCAGCAGCATCCCATTAGCGGAGGTGCCCGACTCACGTGTTTGACCCAGGAGAAGCAGAACCTGCGCTGAGCAATGGGAGTCGCTCAGAACCTTTCTGCAGGATTAGGGCTCGTGAGGCTCAGCGTTGCCTGGGAAGCGTGACAAAGCAGGCAGGTATTCCTGGCACATCCCTCCAGGCTCCACTGCTGATGCGAGAGGCAATGTGCCCCCCCCCCCCCCTTATTTGGTTAAGAGACTTGCCCTGATTCCCAGCAGGAATTACACAATAGGGAATATATAAGGAAAAGCAAGGGGCAAGCAATCCATATAAATGGGATGTTAGGGACTAAGGGGGAATGAATACAGGAAGTCAAAGCCATAAGGAGAAATAACGTGGCTCTTTGAGCTATGAATAAGCCCTTGAAGTGAGTCAGGAGGAGAAGATGCTGGGTGGGGATAATAAAAGCGTTGATGACGCGAGGAAGGCCCAAGGGCTCAATAAATCCTCCTGGTCTATCCTTAGCAAGGAGCAGGAGGGGGTGCGAGTGGTCCCCGTGGCCGGTGGGGCCCTTTCCAGGATGTTAGCAACCCAGGGGGTGTTTTAAACGAGAGCTCCAAGGGACAAACATCTTCTCATCACCCCACCTCGATCACAGTCACCCAAGGGCCCTCCGAGAGCTGGTGGAGACCTTTGGTTGTCTCTGAGAGATGCCAGGAGCTGGGAGCAGTGGAGGAATGAATGCAGCTGATGCTCCAGAACTGACTGGGAGGTGCAGATAAGGATAGCCCACGGTGCCTGCAAGCACCAAAGAGGCTTGATGGGATGGAGATGGGAATGGGGGATGCCCCTGTAGTGATAGGACAAGGGGGGGTGGTTTGAAGCTGGAAAAGGGAAGATTCAGACTAGGTACCACAAAGAAATGGTTCCCAACGACAAGGTGATGTCCATGTGTGCGGAGTGAACATGAGGGCTGGAGCAGCTCTGCTCTGGAGCCAGGCTGAGAGAGCTGGGCTGGGGCAGCCTGGAGAAGAGAAGGCTCCTGAAGGGGAGACCTGAGAGCAGCTCCAGTGCCTAAAGGGGCTGCAGGAAAGCTGGAGAGGGGCTTGGGACAAGGGCCTGTAGGGCCAGGCCAAGGGGAATGGCTTGAACCTGCCCGAGGGGAGGCTGAGCTGAGCTCTTAGGCAGAAGCTCTTCCCTGTGAGGGTGCTGAGGCGCTGGCACAGGGTGCCCAGAGAAGCTGTGGCTGCCCCATCCCTGGCAGTGTTCAAGGCCAGGTTGGACACAGGGGCTTGGAGCAAGCTGCTCCAGTGGAAGGGGTCCCTGCCTGTGGCAGGGGTTGGAGCTGGAGGAGCTTTAAGGTCCTTCCAACATAAACCAGGCTGGGATTCTGTGATGACTTTAAACATGGTACTTACTTAACGCTGGGCTGGGGAATGAAGCAAGTCTAACCCAAGACACTGCTCTTAGGACTTGCTAAATCATCTGCAAGATGAAGCCTTGGCGGGTGCTGGAGACAGGACCATGGGTGCACATGGCTGTATGAGACTCATCTCAGCAGGAGCCAGCCTTGGGCCAGAGCCGATGTCCTGTTTTGGGCTCTGCCCTTCAAGACAGACACAGAGGAGTCCAGAGCAGAGCTACAGAGAGGAGCAAAGGACCCGAAATTTCTAACGTCAAGGGAAGAGTGGGAATAAATTCAGCTTAAACTGAATTTAAACCACGTAAAACTTCAGCCTTAAACCATGGATGAAGAGGACAGAGGTGGGAGCTGATGGCATCCTCAGAGGAAAGGAGCCTACTCTTCACAGCCACAATGGTGAGGGTGAGAAGGCAGGAGCTCGAGCTGGAAGAAGGATGAACGTTGTGAAAAGTCTTCCATTGGTAAAGGGTTTGTGGCTCTGGAAGGGATCGGATGGGCTGTAGAGTCTTTATGGCAGGAGATCCTTATGAGGGTGAGCAGGGGCTGGAGCAGCTCCTGTATGGAGCCAGGCTGAGAACATTTGGGCTGTTGAGCCTGGAGAAGAGAAGCTGTGTGGAGACCTCAGAGCAGCTTCCAGTGTGTGAAGGGGGCTGCAAGGATGCTGGGGAGGGACTCTTCATCAGGGACTGCAGTGATAGGACAAGGGGTGATGGGTTCAAACTGAAACAGGGGAAGTTTAGATTGGATCTAAGGAAGAAGTTCTTTACTGTGAGGGTGCTGAGGCACTGGAATGGGTTGCCCAGGGAGGTTGTGAATGCTCCATCCCTGGCAGTGTTCAAGACCAGGTTGGACAGAGCCTTGGGTGCCATGGTTTAGTGTGAGGTGTCCCTGCCCATGGCAGGGGGTTGGAACTGGATGATCTTAAGGTCCTTTCCAACCCAAACCATTCCGTGGTTCTATGATCTCATCAAGCAAATGATGGAGGAGCATGCGGCTGGCAGGTCTGTGCTATGGGGATGTACCAGTGTGGTGAAACACTAGGCCTTGCTGACGGTCCCCGAGGTGCAGGTTTTCAGGATAGAAAGGAATGGTTTGGTGGATGTCTAATCAGCAGCCTGGCAGGGGAAATGTGGGAAAGAGATCCATAGGGATGCTGCACCTGCAGTGCAATCCAGGCCTCCAGCGGGGCAGGAGTCAACAACAGAGACTCCAAACCATGCTGGTCCCTCTCTGATCCTCCCTGCTCCTTGTTGTCTTCTCTCCCCATGAGAATTCCTCCCTTAAACCATCAGAAAGTCTCTTTCCAAAGTCACTGAGGTGTCCAGACCCCTAAGACCATGGGGAAGCCCCATTGCAGCTCACTGGGGCTGGTCATGCCCCATCACCAAACCGGGTATGGTTTCATCCTGGTGCTGGCGCCGGTTTCTCCTCTCAACTCCAGCCCCGAAGAGGAAACAGAGGAACAGAAGAGGCCACGTAGGTCCCATAAGCCCATACAAAGGCAGAGGGACAGGCTCCAGGCGTGACTTGCGGGCTCCTTTCTCCACACACGCTGCTCTGTTGGTGGAGTGATGGACCATGGCGAGGTGGAATCCATATGTGCCTGAGCTCATGCTCTTTCCCAATAGTAACACTTTGCTCTGCCAAGCAAAAGAGCTGTGTTGGCCTCGGGGACAAGGGCCTCCCCTGTCCTCCTTGGCTGGCAGGGCTCAGGAGCTCCGTGCAGACACGAAGCTCTTGGCCTCGGAAGGTGGCGAGAAGGTTTTGGGTGGCAACCTCTGCCAAGGAGCGAGGGGAGGAAGTGGTGGGGCCCAGACAGTGCAGGCTCACAGTGTCCTCCAGCCACAAGGTGCCATTGTGCCGGGGTAAAGGGGGGAGGATGGGGAGAGGGGCACTGGGGAGGATGGAGGATGGCAGGGGGAGCGTGGAGACGGGGTGGCAGCCAGGGCTCCATCTCTGACTCCTCTCCACGTGTTCTCCCCATTGGCAGCTTGAAGAGGCAGCCAGCGGAGGGCTCCTAAGGGAGGGATGGAAGGAACATGCCCAAGAGACCACTGTTTGCCTACACTCATCCAGAAGACGTGGATCAAGGTTCACTGTATCCATAAGTAGGGTCTGGCCAACCTCAAGGGCTCAAGGCACAGCTTTTTGCAAGGGGTAGAGTATGCCCAATGGAGACTTGGGCTTGGAGCACTGCAATGCATTCCCATGCCCAATAGAAACACATCACAGGTATCTACCAAGTGGCCCAAGCAGAGGTAGGCTCCTCTGCTGGTAAGAGTGTTGTGAAGCTAAAGGTGTGAGGAGAGAGCAAGAGATTGGTGTCACTGGCGGTGTATTTGCTGTCTGGAGGACACCCCAACAGCAGCATCCAAATCCGCCCATCCAAAAAGTGAGCTGGGGCCAATTCAGCCCCTCCGTGGGCACCTCTGCAGCATCTCTGCGAGCTTTGCTCCAGCAACGAACAAGAAACGAGTGACCAGAACATCGTTTTGTTTTGCTTTCCATGTGCATTTGGCATGAAAGCCAGGGCAGGTTTGGAGGAGAACCCATGGCCCTTGTTTGCCCATGTGCTGTACCTCCGGATGGTGTTACAGCTCATGATGGCACACAGTGGGGCCAGGAGTGGTTTCCAGCCCCTGATCTCCATGCAACTGATGGCAAAAGAGTGCAGAAGGATGGAGCTGGAGGAGCCAGCCTGCTGTCAGCAGCTTTGCACTCACCACATGAGGTCTGGAGCACCACTAGGAACGCCTGAGAGCACGAACAAAGCTTGGAAAGCAGCACGTTTCCACACACCTCCTCCATTGCTGGCTGCTGGCGGGACATGACCCACCTTTAATCAGCTTCCAGTTGTAGATTTCCACCTCTTCTGCAGGCTCCTTCTCCACTGCCATCGTCCTGAGGATCTCCTTGGAGGACCCGGAGCTCGGTGGCACAAACACGTACACCAGGACGCGGTTGGGGTTCTTGGCGCAGCGCGTGGTGGCTGCTTCAGCAGTGGGTTTGACCTTGGTTTCTGGGCAAGAACAAGGACAGAGCTCATTGAACGGGGCAGGAAGGAGCTTGGAGGAAGCCAGCTCAGCACCCGGGGCAAGGCAAAGGCATCGCGTTGGGTTTGATGCTGCGTGGGACACTGTGTCTCCGAATGGACCTTGGCTCCAGGGCTCTCATCCCCAACACTGCGATCTGCAGCAAAGGGAGATGTTGATAAAGGGTCTGTGGATCTGCTTAGCCCCAGGTTTTCCATTCCCTTTGATTTTGGCTTCCTCTTTGCCAGCAGGGATGGAGGAGGGGGATTTTCTCCACCTGGATGCCCCATACCCACTGCAGGGACCTTGGTGTGGTGCCATCACCACTGCAAAGCCCCTGCATCTCGTTGGCCTCCCTATTGGCATCAAGAGAAAGGCATCTCACTGGGTTTGATGCCATGTGGGATAACCACATCCCCAAATGGACCTTGGCTCCCAACACCACAATCTACAGCAAAGGGAGATGTTGCTAAAGGATCTCTGAATCTGCTCATCCCCATTCCCCATGATTTCGGTATCCTTTGTGCCAACAGGGATGGGGAAGGGGGATTTTCCCCACCTGCATCCCCCATATACCCACTGCAAGGACCTTGGGGCATCACCATCACCACTGCAAAGCCCAGGCTGAATTCCCTGCTTCCCATCTCTCTCCTGTTGCCATCCCGCAGGATCAATGCCAGCAACACGCAGGGATGAACCCGCAACACGGGAGCCAGCACCGGGCCTGGGCATCGCGCCCGGCTCAGCCCCAGCCCAAAGCCTCGCCCCACATGGGGTACAACAGTGGGGAGACCCTCAGCGGGGGCACCGGCAGGCCCCTACGTGACTTCCAGCATCCTTGCTAAAGCAGAGCTGCTGATTGTTTCATGCTTTTAATGGATCTGGAGTAATTAAGAATCCCCCGTGGGTTTGGAAGGAGATTTATTGCCTTTGGTTGTGGTCTTTGGAACGCAGAGAAGCTCAGCTCTGCTGAATTTAGCCTTGTTCTCCCCGTCCTTTTGGATGCCGGAGCTGTTTTACACTACTCGAAAGAAAGTTTGGCTATGAATAGATGCCTGGGGTTTATTTTAGTAGGACAGTTATTCTAGGCCTCATTCTGTGCTTGCTGGCGTGGTCCTGAGCTGCTCTGCTCAGAGAGGGGATGGAAATCCCGCTTTAAAGGGATGCAAAGCAGGGCTTTGTCAAATGGGAGGACAAGCATTCAGCTCTGCAGGCTCAGTGTGATGTGATGGGGGACAGCTGCGACCCACCACCCTCATCCCTGCCACCGCGGGGTCCGGATGCAGGGAAACCTCCATCCCGGACCAGTGAACTTCACTCACTCCCTGGCTGCTCTTTGCACCCACTGAGGAATCCCCACCTTTATGACAGAGAAGGAACTACACATCCTTGCAGGTACAACAGGTATTTAACAACCTTGGAGCATCACTCTTATGGCCAACAGTGCTGCGGAGGAGAAGCAGGGACACAATGGTCTCCCCATCCAACCCATGCATCACAGCACCGGGTTCCCCTGCGGTCAGGATCCCTTTTGTTAACAGGAATCACTCCGTTTGTCCCCAGGCTGCTGGGAACAAAGGAGGAAGAGGAGCAAAGTCCTGGGAGCTGCCTGGAAAAGGAAGATGGGTGAAACCTCCATGCAGCAAAGCAAAGGACGAGCCTGAGACTCGGCTGAGCCACGTGTGTGTGTGTGAGATTGCAATCTGGGAGTACTGGAAAGCAAGGAGAAAGCCGTTTTGGCTGGGTCAGAGTGTTTAACTGGAAATAAATGAAGACTGAGCAGACGAGAGATCCCAGCAGAGAAAGTTGTAGACTTGAAAGCAGAAAGAGCCACTATAATGGGAATGCGAGACTGGAAGGGCTCTGCTCAGTCATCACATCCCGTTCCCACCAGGCACCACGTCATAAATCCTGCTCATAAACACATCAGGAACCTTATTAAAACAAGCTGAGCTTCTGCCCTTCGCTCGCTCAGAGCATCCCTGCTCAGAGGCTGGAAACTCCCACTTCTCATCCCGCACTGTGAAGTGTGCCGATGCCCTTTGCTGGCTCAGAGCATCCCTGCTCAGAGGCTGGAAACTCCCACTTCTCATCCCGCACTGTGAAGTGTGCCGATGCCCTTTGCTGGCTCTCCCTGCTGAGACCCCTCCAGGAAACCGCCTTGAGGATGCACATCAGAGATCAGCCAGGAAGCGCTGCATCCACAGGGATGCTCAGAGGTGCTCAGGTACCTCCAGTGTCTCCAGGGAAGCACTGGGTGGTCGCTCAGCTAAACATCTACTGCTGAATGACAGGGATGCTCTGCCCCATCTTTGCCAGGTGTGTGGTTCAAGGTGAACAGCTTTCCAACGACCAAGAAGCAGCCAAGAGACCCAAACCCCATTGAATATGAGAAATAAAGAGGTCCTCTCCACCGTGTCCCAGCCCCAGCATCAGCCCAGTTCTACCTGGAGCACCCCAACCGTTGTGTGCCAAACCTTCCCCTTCCAGGACTGGGGAATTCAACTCCAGTTCAATCAAGCCATGAGTGCCACAGGTAACACCACAGCTGGGAAGCGGCCTCCTAACTTCAAACCTACGTTTCAGGTGCCACAATTTAACCCTATGACTTCTTGTCCCAGTTGAAGCTTTGGAGAACAGACCTTCTCCCCAGAAAACATCTTCTCTCCATCTGAAGACTCTTATCACGTCCCTCCTTGAGCATCTTTCTCCAGGCTACAGCCACCCAACAGATACAACCTTATGGGATCGATGCGCCTTCCTCACCTTGGGCCAGTCCTGCTGCCCTTCAAGGCAGACCAACCCTTACACTGGTGCTTGCCCTGCTGAGCTGATGTCGATTCAAGTGACCAGTGATGTGAACACATCTGCCTGGGGCTTCAAACCAAGGCTAAAGGAAGGACCTGGAAGGTACCTGCAGGAGAAGGTGGGATCTCACCTACCTGGACATATTTTACAGCATTTCCCATCTACTTTCTCTGGATGCTCACACGGATACTCCTTGGGGCAGGTGATCTTCTGGCAGTCCTGGACACCATCCCTGCAAGTGCAAAGGATGCAGGGCAGGAGGCCGTAGAGCCGGAAGACGGGATGCCACACTTCCCCATGGGAATAGGTCTTCCCGTTGTACACACAGGCTGGAGGAGAGAAAGAAAAGAGGGGAAATGAATCCCCCTCCTCTTTGCAAAGCCAATGCTTGGTGGAGCCCAACTCATTTCACACCTCGGAAACGGGTGGCCCTGCTCTCTTGAGGAGCACGGTGCTCTGGCAGCACATCCAGCAGCAGACAAGGGGATACGGCAGCCACCCCGCTAAGGAGGTGCCATGGAAGGCGTAGACGAGACCTCAGTGCCTCAGTGGTGGCCTTGGCAGTGCTGGGAAGGGTTGGACTGGATGAGCTTAAAGGGCTTTTCCAACCCAATTGACTCTACGGGGCAGGGGACCCAAGCTGCAGGAGATGGGTGCTGCTGGGGACAACCTCCCCGGTGGGGTGAGCGTGGGCAGGACCTCGGCATCCTCCAGGGCTCTGAAGCCCAGGGTCCCTCGGAGGCAGGCCCAGGCATGAAGCACAGTGAAGAGTGCCACCTGCTGACTCCTCCACGAACACGTTTGGAGGTCCCACAGCTTCCTCCAGGGCTTCATGTCCAAGGTCTGGGAAGAGCCCTTTGGAGACACAGGGGTGGGAGAGCCCCAGCAGGAGGAATGACCTGTCTTCTCCCCTCTGCATCCATAGGGTTACCTCCTCATCGCCTTTATCTCCATGAGGGTTACCTCCTCATCTCTCTTTCCCTCCTCCAGGAGGAAGACCACAGCGCTGGGATAGACCCAGCACGTGGTAGGTGCAAGGAGCATCATCCTGTCCCTCTGCGGCACTGCCCTGGAAGGACCATGTGGAATCTTCCAGTTGAGCATCTCCCTTCCCAGGTCCCAGATCTCCAAAACACCCCAAGGACCAACCTTCTCCCAACGCCTTTTGGGAAGCAGTAGATTAGTATCATAGACTCATGGAAGGGTTTGGGTTAGAAAGGACCTTAAGATCATCCAGTTCCAACCCCCTGCCATAGGCAGGGACACCTCACACTAACCCATGGCACCCAAGACTCCATCCAACCTGTCCTTGAACATGCCATCAAGACTGTATGGGCCACCAGGGCTGAGATAGCTGGGTGAGAATGGCTGTGGAGGAATAGGAAGGACTTGGTGGTGGAAACCTGCTCCTGAGCCAGATTCCTTGGAGCATTCCATGTCCTGGAGAAGCCCCCTTCCTCCACGCACACACAGCCCACCCCCTCCACCCCTCACCTTTCTTGTGCTTCTCTTTCAAGACGATCTTCACGGTGGTGCCACCTCCTCCCTTGGGTTTGAAGCTCCTGGGCATGAACTCCAGGGAAGAGCTGAGGGCAGCGGCCACAGTGGCTCCGGGAGGCTTCCTGCCCATGGCCTCCCCCAGGCACTGGTCTTGTGAGTGCCTCTGTGACCAGAGAGAGGAAAGAAGGGGACTCAGACCCGGGCAGTTGGGTTGTTCTCACTCCAAAGCCATGCAGTGTCCTACACACCTTCCGTTGGGAAAGGAAGGCCCAGAGACAGGGATGAGCAATGACCCAGGTCGCTGTAACCACTTGAGCAGTGCCCCACATTGGTGTCCTCCCTATGTTGCATGTGGGGCAGCCTCATTGGGGCAGCAACCCAATGCCCTCAGAGAAGCAAGTGAGGTCCTACATCACTAACATAGGCTAGGTCTTGCCTCGATGCTTGCTGGGAAACTGAGGACTGGGATCAATGCTATCCAAACAGGATCAGAGAGGTAAGGATGGGCCACATCCTGCCCTCCCACCTGGCAGCACCAGGAGGCTTGGTGTGGAGCCAGCAGGACTGGCATCCCAAGGAGCATCCCAGGCTCCCAAGAGCAAGCTGCTGGGACGTGACACGTGGCACAACGGGTTCCCTTGTGCCTGGTTTGGAGGGTTTGGAGGTGATGGAGGTGGGATGCTGGCGTTGCCCCCGGCAGCATGGAAAAGGGCAGGGTCAGGAGCTGTGACTTAATCCCACAGGACTGCCATGGGCTGCCCAGCTCTGAAACGTCACCAGGAATCAACCCCTGGAGCCAAGGAGTCACTTCTTCCTTGCTGGAGCTGCTGCTACAAACAGGCACTGGCTGCTCTGTGACTGGAGACTGGAGACCCTTGAGGGCAGGCTGGAGAGGAGACACCATCTCCTGATGCAAAAAGCACCCAAAGAGAGCTTTGGGCCATCTGACTGTGGGTAAGGGTCACGTCTGGCTGTGGGTTACCTCTGGGTCTCCTCTGTCCGTGTTCCTCAGCTGCTTTAACCTCAACTTCCCAACAACGGGAAGTGCCCAAGGTTTCCAGTTCCAAGTCTTTTGCCTTTCCAAAGACACTGGAGGTGCTTCAGAGGAAGAAGACAAGAGTCTTTCCTCGGTGGTCTGAGGTCTCAGCCTGTGCTGAGAGCCCTCAGAGCCCATTCCCACACAGGATTCATCTGTAAACCAGGGGCTTCTGATTCTACCTAGGGCTCAGGGACAAACGGCTTCCTTTGAGCTGTGCAATGGGGCTGGGCTGAGGTTTAAGAGTCAAACGTCACGTACAACACCTCTGTTTAACTGCAGGGGCTCCTCTTCCGTGGACTTCTCCTGTGAGCCATCTGCAAGGGAAAACAGGGTCCTGTGAAACGCTGCGGGGCCGGGTGAGGATCTGCTCTCCTTGACTGCAAGCAGCTCCCTTCACGGTGCTGTGAGTGCAGAGGAGCTTTAATTCCCATCAGACGGGTGCCATACCCCAAACACCCTTTTCTCCCCGCTGTTAACAACAGCTCAGCTCCGAGAAGGACGTGGCCTTGTGGCTGCTGAAGGGAGGTGGCATGAAAACACCGCAGAGTTAACGTGTGAGGTGATGGAGATAGAATCAGAGAATCCCAGACTGGTTTGGGCTGGAAGGGACCTTAAATCTGACTCACTGTCAGGGCACAGAGGAGGAAAGCGCAGGGGTGATGCGCAGCTTTCCCCTGCTCACAGGAGGAAGCAGGGTCCAGTGGGGCTGGAATTCAAAGCCTTTGGCTCTCAGTACTTATGTAGAGGGTCTCTCCCCTCCTGAAAGCAGAGCTGTCCTTATCAGAAACAGAAACCCTCTTGAGGATTTAAGCTCCAACTTATTCCTTATCTGGGATACTTAACGTTTATATTAACATATAACCAAGGCCTGCTGCACAGCTTTGGATGCATCCCCAAATGAAAAGAATAAAACCAAACATAAAACCCACCCCACTCCCCCCAAAATACTCAAAATCATCAAACCAAACTGATAACAGCCAAAATCTACCCCAAAATTTGGACCTCTCTCTGCATCATCTTTAACAGCTTGTAGCTTTGGAGAGCAAATGAAGGAGGTGCTTATGGTGGCAGGAGGGAAGGGAGAAGTGAAAGAAAAACTGTGAATCATGGAATGGTTTGGGTTGGAAGGGACCTTAAAGCTCCTCCAGCTCCATCCCCTGCCATGGGCAGGGACCCCTTCCACTGGAGCAGCTTGCTGCAAGCCCCTGTGTCCAACCTGGCCTTGAACACTGCCAGGGATGGGGCAGCCACAGCTTCTCTGGGCACCCTGTGCCAGTGCCTCAGCACCCTCACAGGGAAGAGCTTCTGCCTTATCTCCAACCTGAACTTCCCCTGTTTCAGTTTGAACCCATCACCCCTTGTCCTATCACTGCAGTCCCTGATGAAGAGTCCCTCCCCAGCATCCTTGTAGCCCCCTTCAGACACTGTGAGCTGCTCTGAGGTCTCTGATTCAAAAGAAAAGAAATCCGAAGACATTTGCCACCAAGTCAAGGACAGGTCCCAGCTGCACCAAAACCCAAGCGGGAGGAACACAAACTGCACAGGAGGAGGGTTTGGAAGGAGCTCATTCTACGTCCGGGGCCAGGAGACCACCACGGCCTTCCAGCTTCGTGGCAAAGAGTCCTTTTGTGCTGTGAGCTCGTTGTCAGCAAGGAGGGAACCTGCTCTTTTCCTCCTGAGTCTGTCTCACCTGGAGACGTGGAGCCTGATGCCCTCCTCACTCCGCAGTGTATGGGCTGCAGGGAGGCAGGACGCGAGTAGATGCGGAGGGGAAGCCCTCATCTTTAGTTTTATGATGCAGCCAAGACAGAGGAACAGCTCTGATTTACAGCACAGGCTTCCCAAATCGTGCCACAGTGGCTTCAGGGGGCTCCTGCCAGCCGGTGGCAACCCTCTGGGGTCTCCCCACCCTCACATAAGAGCAGCTCCTGGGCCCTTCATTACCTTTGCAGACCTGGCAGCAGGAATCCGGCACGGTGAGGGGAGAGGAACACAGGAGCTCCGGGCAGGTCACCAAGCCACAGTAGATCTGGCCTTCCTAGGAGAGCAGGAGCAACAAAAGCATCATCAGCATCATGAAGAGATGGACAGGGCTCTATGTCCTGTGTGCGGGGTGTCAGATCGATCCTAAATCAAAAGCCAGCCAGGAATCCATCCTCAACTACCACCAGTCTATCAGCTGATGAGGGATGAAGATCTGTGCGTGCAAGCTCCGTCCTGTGGGGTGGAACATGGTCTGTGGTGTCCTCTCCTGGCATGCTCATGGCCAAGAGCAAGAATGGGGGGGGTATTCCCCAAGGAGAGGGAGGCAGCGCCTTCCTCTCAAGCATCATCAGTGCTGCCACATTGAAATGGCCACCACACACTTGGAAAGGCTGCACAACAGCCACCAGCTCAAAGAGCCTTTCCTCTGGCATCTCCCAGGACAAGGACCTGGAAGAGGCAAGTGGAAAGGGGAAGAGTGATGATGCTGAAGCCAGACCCAGCTCCACAGCTCTGCTCTGCCCTCCCTCTTGGGTTATCCAGTAGCACCAGAGCCAAGCTCACAAAGACACTGGATCAAGAGCTATGGATGGAGGTGCAAATGTAACCTTCCACTGGCGTGCTGGTTAGCTCAGGAAACATCATTCCTGTAGTGATTCAAGCTGAAGACCACAGGTCAAGGCCGATCTTGACCTTGTTGCATCCCAATCCCTCCTCAGTCAGTGGACTTGCACTTGTTTGCTGCAGGGATGAGGTTTGGCTGCTTTGCAGGAGGGTAAAAAAGGATGTTCAGCAGCACAGCAGCACCCGGACCTCAACAGCAAGGGCCTCTCCTCCATGAACCAGGTGTCCACAAGCTCTCAGCCAACCAAAGCCAAGAGGTTAACCAATGATACCCATAGCAAACCAAGCCACAGCAGCTTCTTCTCCCACCAGGAAGCCAAACCGCTGTGAAAGGGATGTGAAGAGGAGGAAGAAGGTTTGGTCAACAAGAGGATGTGGTGGAGGATGGAGCAACCCAAACCAGGCTTCTGCTTCAGGGCCCTCCATGGGATGCAGACCTGCAGGGAGCAGGGTTTGGCCACGCAGCCTCTTCCTTCCTTCTCCTCCTGAGCAGAGGCTCATGGCAAAGACCTGCTCCCGGTGGCAAAGAGCAAGTGTGATAAAAAGCAGGATTTCTCCCAGCGGATCTGGTCTCTGGGAGGTCTCAGGGAGGTTTAGACCAGCTGTTCCTGCAGCTGTTCCAGCAGCTGAGCGCATCGGACACAGCCCCTGCAACACTCCATCCCTGGATTTTCCTCTTCGTATCCAAGGCATTATCCTGCTGGATAAACAGAGCCTGAGGGAGGGCCAGGGCCTCTGACAAGGACACGGAGCTCCTGGGGACAGCGGTGGATGGGATGGGATGGGATGGATGTGATGGGATGGGATGGGATGGGATGGATGCGATGCGATGGGATGGATGGGATGCGATGGATGGGATGGGATGGGATGGGATGGGATGGGATGGGATGGGATGGGATGGGATGGGATGGGATGGGATGGGATGAGATGGGATGGGATGGATGCGATGGGATGGGATGGGATGGGATGGGATGGGATGGGATGGGATGTATGCGATGGAATGGGATGGGATGTATGCAATGGGATGGATGGGATGGGATGGGATGGGACGGGATGGATGCGATGGGATGGGATATATGCGATGGGATGGATGGGATGGGATGGGACGGGATGGATGCGATGGGATGGGATGGATGCGATGAGATGGGATGGGATGGGATGGGATGGGATGGGATGGGATGGGATGGGATGGGATGGGATGAGATGGGATGGGATATATGCGATGGGATGGATGGGATGGGATGGGATGGGATGGGATGGGACGGGATGGATGGATGGGATGGGATGGGATGGATGGGATGGGATGGGATGGGATGGGATGGGATGGGATGGGATGGATGGGATGGGATGGGATGGGATGGGATCGGATGGAAGCGCTGCTAAGCTAGGGTAAGGCAAGAAAGGCAAGGATGGGATGTATGGGATGGGATGGATGGGATGGGATGGGATGGGACGGGATGGATGCGATGGGATGGGATATATGCAATGGGATGGATGGGATGGGATGGGATGGGATGGGATGGATGCGATGGGATGGGATGGATGCGATGGGATGGATGGGATGGGAGGGGATGGGATGGGATGGGATGGGACGGGATGGATGCGATGGGATGGGATATATGCGATGGGATGGATGGGATGGGATGGGATGGGATGGGATGGGACGGGATGGATGCGATGGGATGCGATGGGATGGATGGGATGGGATGGGATGGGATGGGATGGGATGGGATGGGATGGGATGGGATGGGATGGGATGCGATGGGATGGGAAAGCAGGGCCAGGCCTGCACACAGAGTTGGATTCAAGTGCTCCCTCCTGGTGTTTGTCCCTAGGTGATGGGCTGGCACCCAGCTGGGCTCCCTATGAGAGGATGCAGCCTCAGAAGCTGTGTGATTCCTACACCTCAGCTATTCCTTTCGCCCCCCAGCTCCAAGGTGTGCACAATCACCAAGGGCTCAGACCAGCTTTACGCATACTTCGCTATCAAGCTGATGGCAACCACAGCGTGCGTGCTCTTGGCATGAGAGGAGGAGGCGATTTGGGCTTTCTCACTCTTCTTTCTTTCCTGGCCAAGCTTAGGCCAATTACTTGCTGGAAGCAAAGCGCAGACCCGTGGAGCCTGCTCCCATGCAAAGGCTCTGTATGATGGGTGGTGAAAGCCATGTCTGCAGCCCTCTGTTATGGCAGAGGCTTGCAGCCAGCATGAGCAGTTCCTCCCAGCATCCCAGCCCAGCATCGGCACCTCCAGTCCCCCTTCCTCGCTCCCTCTCCAGGAGGAGGAGCTGCTCCATTCATCTGCTGACACTCAGCTCCTGGCAGGCAGGGCTCCACGCTCCACACACCTTCCTCAGAGCTGCTGCCAGCTCCCAAGGCAGCCCTGTCAGGACTTGGTGGTGATGGGCTTTCACAGGATCCCAGCCTCTGGAAGAGCTCAGGGCAGAGCGCAGCCAGCTCCGGTCTCACGGCATTGCTGGAGGCTCATGGAGAAGGAGCATCCCTCCACTGCTGGCAATGGGCACTCCCTGTGTGCTGAGGAGCACTCAGCATCCTGAACCACTATCAGAGCCCTCAGGCAGGGCAAGCAGGACCATCGAGGACGTGCAGAGTCATTGCAGGTGGGTGTAAAAGGCAGATGCTTCCTGTAGATGCTTTGTGTGGGCAGCCTGGAAAGCACATGCATGGCCCTTCTCCAGGGCATGGCGCTGCACATCAATGGCCCAGAGGCTGGGGATGAAGATGCTGCAGGGGGTTCCAGGGGAGCCCAGCTCCTGGTGCTCAAGCTCATCTCAGCTCTAGGTTCAGCCTCCCCTCAAGTCCAAGCAAACAGAATGAAGATCAAGGGGTGGTGAGCTCCATCCAGGCAGGGCAGGAGCTGGCTGCTGGTGCCACCATGAGATCCAGGCACCCAGCAGTGGTTTGGTGCCACCATGAGATCCAGGCACCCAGCAGTGGTTTGGTGCCACCATGAGATCCAGGCACCCAGCAGTGGTTTGGTGCCACCATGAGATCCAGGCACCCAGCAGTGGTTTGGAGCCACCAAATCCTTTCTGGAGCTCACTCAATCTCACCAGCTCCACATCCCAGGAGCTTCCGAAGCCCAAGAGCTGGTACCTCCTGTTGCTGTTGCTTGCCAAGCATGCTGAGCTCTCCCACCTACAAACTCCATCTGTTCTGCAGCTAGAACACACGTGGAAAGGCTCCTGGGTGTCCTCTCTGCTGTCCATCTGCCATAGGATGCCTCAGTGGGGCAGGTGGGATAGCTGAATGCTGCATGGAGAGCCCCAAAGCCCTGGTCCTCACAGCAGGCAAAGAACCCCATTGTGCTCAGTGGGGATAGGGCTGTCCCCTGCCCACCCCAAGGACCCCCAGAACTGGCCTGTGGGATCTCCAGTGCATAACCCACTGTTGGAGCAGCTTGTTCATGCTGTTCCCTTTGGGAAGGAGATGCAGGAGAGTGCTTTGTGCTCCAACCTCAGGGCCTAATGGACCCTGCTTGGGATCAAAGAGAGGGAAGCACCCATCTCTGTAGTGGTCCTTAGTCACCGGGCAGGGAGAACCCAGCTCCCTTTCAGAGGAAGCTCAACCTCCTGCACTGACAGCCCCATCCTGATGACAAACCATCCCACCATGGATGCCCCCAGTGGTCCTCAATGAGGTCTGTGCCCTGGTGGGAGCTGTCGGGGTGCAGGAGCAGAGCCCGAGCCCCCTCCCCTGCCTCCCCTGGGCTCGCTGGTCGCTTACGGAGCAGCTGCACTGCACACACTGGTTCGGCTGGCGGCTGGGGAAGAGCTCGCTGGTGGTGAACATCTCCCCTTGCTGGTAGCTTGTCCCGTTGTACTGGCAGGACCTGAGGGGTGCCCGCAGGCCAGAAGGGGAATGTGGCTCTGCAAAAGATGAGGAAGCAACAGGATGAGAGCCAGGCACCGGCGTCGCACGGATGCTCAGCGGCTTCCCCGCCAACCCAAGCCAAAAGGGTGAGGAGCTGTTGACACCCCAGGAAGAAGTGGCCAGGGCATCGCATGGTCATAAAGCTTCGGGAGAACGGGGCTGCCCTGAGCCTGCTGAGCTCAGCACAGAGGTGAAACCTGGAAGGGTTTGACAGGATGAGAACATTGGGGCTGTTGAGCCTGGAGAAGAGAAGCTGTGTGGAGACCTCAGAGCAGCTTCCAGTGTGTGAAGGGGGCTACAAGGATGCTGGGGAGGGACTCTTCATCAGGGACTGCAGTGATAGGAAAAGGGGTGATGGGTTCAGACTGAAACAGGGGAGATTTCGGCTGGTGATAAGGCAGAAGTGCAGGTACAGGCTGCCCGGAGATTGCAGGACCATGGCCACCTTGTCACCCTCTCCCCATGGGATGTCCACCTACCAAGGCACCGCGGGCAGCACTGCTGAGGGTCCGTGACGGAGCTGGCACATTGCAGAGCCGGGCACTGGATCCGGTAGCACCTGATGTTGGCATTCTGGGGAGAGACAGAGTCAGAGAAGGTTCATTCAGCTCCACGTTCACCCCTGCCAGAGGAGGGAGATGTTGGATGGTGGGCACATTATCACAACAGATTGTGCTGGTGTAGCTCACCCAGCCAAGGAGGTCTCCATCCCCAGTTCAACCCAGCCAAGGAGGTCTCCATCCCCAGTTCAACCCAGCCAAGGAGGTCTCCATCCCCAGGTCAACCCAGCCAAGGAGGTCTCCATCCCCAGGTCAACCCAGCCAAGGAGGTCTCCATCCCCAGGTCAACCCAGCCAAGGAGGTCTCCATCCCCAGTTCAACCCAGCCAAGGAGGTCTCCATCCCCAGGTCAACCCAGCCATGGAGATCTCCATCCCCAGGTCAACCCAGCCATGGAGATCTCCATCCCCAGGTCAACCCAGCCAAGGAGGTCTCCATCCCCAGGTCAACCCAGCCATGGAGGTCTCCATCCCCAGTTCAACCCAGCCAAGGAGGTCTCCATCCCCAGGTCAACCCAGCCATGGAGATCTCCATCCCCAGGTCAACCCAGCCATGGAGATCTCCATCCCCAGGTCAACCCAGCCAAGGAGGTCTCCATCCCCAGGTCAACCCAGCCAAGGAGGTCTCCATCCCCAGTTCAACCCAGCCAAGGAGGTCTCCATCCCCAGGTCAACCCAGCCATGGAGATCTCCATCCCCAGTTCAACCCAGCCAAGGAGGTCTCCATCCCCAGGTCAACCCAGCCAAGGAGGTCTCCATCCCCAGTTCAACCCAGCCAAGGAGGTCTCCATCCCCAGGTCAACCCAGCCATGGAGGTCTCCATCCCCAGGTCAACCCAGCCATGGAGATCTCCATCCCCAGGTCAACCCAGCCAAGGAGGTCTCCATCCCCAGGTCAACCCAGCCATGGAGATCTCCATCCCCAGGTCAACCCAGCCATGGAGATCTCCATCTCCAGGTCAACCCAGCCATGGAGGTCTCCATCCCCAGGTCAACCCAGCCAAGGAGGTCTCCATCCCCAGGTCAACCCAGCCAAGGAGGTCTCCATCCCCAGGTCAACCCAGCCATGGAGATCTCCATCCCCAGGTCAACCCAGCCATGGAGATCTCCATCTCCAGGTCAACCCAGCCATGGAGGTCTCCATCCCCAGGTCAACCCAGCCAAGGAGGTCTCCATCCCCAGGTCAACCCAGCCATGGAGATCTCCATCCCCAGGTTAACCCCAACCAGCTCATGGTCTCATCAAACACCACCCATGGTCCCACTGCAGCCCTGAGCCTGCAGCCCACCAACGCTACTGAGATAGCTCCCTCATAAGGTGACCCCACCACCCTATGGCGACAGGGGGTATTTTCAAAAGGAAAGAGATGAATCCGATGTCCATATGGGACTGGAAAGGGCTTTTCTGGTCAAATTAGACCTGCTTTAAACCTCATCTGCTTTAAAGCTGCCAAGCCAATGGCCATTGCAGCAGCATCCCCCCCACGGCACAGGGCACCTCGGCGGGACCTGCCTCGGAGCAGCTGCAGCGGATGCAGTACATCAGCCCCTGCGGCTCCAGGTAGGGGTGCCAGCTCTCCCCCGGGCTGTACTTCTTGCCATTGAAGTCACAGAACACGTCCGGCCCTGAAAGACAACCAGAAGCTCTGTGAGAGAATGGGACGGGAAGAGCTGGGGCAGGGTCTGAAGGGGGCTACAAGGATGCTGAGGGGGACTCTTCACCAGGGACCAGAGTGATAATCCCTTACAATGAGGGTGGTAAAACACTGGCACAGGTTGCCCAGAGAGGTGATGGATGCCTCATCCCTGGAGATACGTGAGGCCAGGCTGGATGTGGTTCTGGGCAACCTGATCGAGATGAAGATGTCCCTGCTCATTGCAGGGGGTTGGACTGGATGAGCTTTGGGGTCACTTCCAACCCAAACTATTCTATCATTCTATAACTCTTTGGCAGGATGAGGCCAGCCCACAGCAGGACCTGTGGGACAAAACCATGCCCAGGTCATGCCCATACTCCCCACAGGAAGCCCAACTCAGCCATCCCTAACACTCACATCAAAAAGCATCACCGGTCCTGCAGGCCCAAGCTCTGACCCCAACTGAACGTGCAGGAACCCAGACCCCATAACTCCCACCACAGCCCAGCTCCTGCTCTCTTGTGATGTCTCCCCAAGCCCCAAGCAGCCAGGGGGAACATTCCAGGGCTTAAGTTCTTCCATGAATGTGTGTTATTGGTGCTTTCGGTGCCCAAAGCCCCACTAAAAGCTGGAGGTGATTTAAGGGTTATGTCATCGGGGGGATTTGAGGTAGTTTGGGCGATGACGTTGCTCAAGGTAGTGGAGATATTTACGCTCCCTGAAGCATTTATGGGTCTTTTAAAAGCTTGTGGTGCCCTGGGGATGTGGGGAGAGGGGAAAGGGCTGGTTTTGAAGGCATGGGGCCCAGCTCCTGCAGCCCATCGTGTGAATACAGGCAAGCTGGTGGGTGCTGAGCCTGCTGTGCTGCTGGAAGGACTCCTCAGAGGTGCCCAAAACGAGCCCAGTGGCATTCAGCACCCCAATGATGCTAAAACTACGACAAGACCATTAGGGCTGGAAGGGACGTCTGGAGATCAACCCCCTGCCAAGGCAAGGCTTAAATAGGACCGTGTCCATGGTGGGGTTTGAATGTCTCCAGAGATGGAGACTCCGCTGCCAGGGCTCGGATACCTCTCAACGTAAAGGAGCTGTTCCTGCTGTTGAGGTGAACCTTGTTGTGTTACAGTTTATGGCCATCCCATGCTCTGCGCTGGCAGCAGGGACACAGCAGTGATTCAGAGAGCCTGGCCAGTGCTGTCCCTTGCCAAAGCTGGAGGTGCCACCTGCTCAAAGCGTTTCTCCTGCCACCGAGGCAAAACCCATACCAAAACGCTGCAGTGGGCAGACACATCCCCTTCAGCTCCTGACCATAGGATGCCAAAGTGGTTTGGGTTGGAAGGGAGCCTAAAGCTCCTCCAGCTCCAACCCCTGCCTCGGGCAGGGACACCTTCCACTGGAGCAGCTTGCTCCAAGATCATTCTTAGCCCTACAGGCCCTTGTCCCAAGCCCCTCTCCAGCTTTCCTGCAGCCCCTTTAGGCACTGGAGCTGCTCTCAGGTCTCCCCTTCAGGAGCCTTCTCTTCTCCAGGCTGACCCAGCCCAACTCAGGATAGACCCAAGCAATGCTCTACCATGGCCAGACCCTGTGACCACTGGGAAGGGCAGCCTTATGGGTCTATGATGCTCTTTATGGGTCCCTTTCATAGAATTATAGAATCACAGAATCATAGAATGGTTTGGGTTGGAAAGGATCTTAAGATCATCCAGTTCCAACCCCCCTGCCATGGGCAGGGACACCTCACACTAAACCATGGCACCCAAGGCTCTGTCCAACCTGGCCTTGAACACTGCCAGGGATGGAGCATTCACAACCTCCCTGGGCAACCCATTCCAGTGCCTCAGCACCCTCACAGGGAAGAATTTCCTCCTTATCTCCAATCTAAACTTCCCCTGTTTCAGTTTGAGCCCATCACCCCTTGTCCTATCACTGCAGTCCCTGATGAAGAGTCCGTCTCCAGCATCCCTATAGACCCCCTTCAGACACTGGAAGGCTGCTATGATTCCAACTCAATCCCTGTGAGCCTGCCAGCAACCCTGAGCTCCTCATTGAGTTGATGGCTTCAAGCACTTGATTCTCCAAGTTATTCCTTCAGAGGAGGTGGCCACCACTGCCCACACCACCTAGCCCAAGCACAGCGCTATGGGGCCACGTTGCATCTGCAGCGGTGGAGATTTGAGTTACTTTTGGGGTGGATGCCACCAGAGGCACAGGCAGAAGCATTTTCCTTCCTTTTGCCTACATAGAAACACAGAATCACTAGGGTTGGAAGTGAGCTCTGGATATCACCTAGCCCATCCCCTCTGCCAAGGCAGGGCCGTCAGCTCTTTACATTGTCCCCATAGCCTGCTCCAAGCCTCTTCACAACTCAGCACACCCATATTTCCAGCCACACAGGACATGTGCTTACAGCAAACCACACAGGAACGAGGACAATGGGGCTGGGAACTGCAGAAACCCAGACGAAAAAGGCATAAAACTCCACAAAACTCCACAAAAAAAGAAGAAGAAACCATCGTTTCTCATAGCCAAAGGGTGAGAAAACGACTTCATTCTTCCCTGCTTGCAGCATCCTCATGAATTACGCTGCGGGGGAAGAGATGAAGTTGCCTCTGTGCGCGGCGGCCCCGCTCGGCTTGCAGGCTCCCATGCCAGTTGGCTGCTTCCTCCAAGCATTTAATCCCAAGTGGAGCCCTGGTTTGGGTCCAGCCCTCGAGAGCAGCTTGATTCATGTGTGCAGAGGGCCTGATGGTCACATGAAAGCTGCCTGGCAACCATGGGCAGCAGCAGACACTTGTCCACGTCTCAGTTGTGTGATGGGGCTTGGGCCTGAGGCAGCAGCATGTTTGGGGATGCATGGAGGGAGGGAGGGAGGGAGGGAGGGAGGGAGGGATGGATGGATGGATGGATGGATGGATGGATGGAGGGATGGATGGATGGATGGATGGATGGAGGGATGGATGGATGGATGGATGGATGGATGGATGGATGGATGGATGGATGGAGGAAGGGAGGGATGAATGAAGGGAGGGAGGGAGGGATGGAGGGATGGAGGGATGGAAGGATGGATGGATGATGGATGAATGGATGCAGGGGTGGATGGTTTGATGGAGGGAGGGAGGGAGGGAGGGAGGGAGGGAGGGAGGGATGGAGGGATAGATAGATGGATGGTTGGATGGATGGAGGGATAGATGGATGGATGGTTGGATGGATGGAGGGAGGGATGGAGGGATGGATGGATGGATGGATGGATGGATGGATGGATGGATGGATGGATGGATAGATGGAGGAAGGGAGGGATGGATGAAGGGAAGAAGGGATGGAGGGAGGGATGGATGGATGGATGGATGCATGATGGATGGATGATGGATGAATGGATGCAGGGGTGGATGGTTTGATGGATGAAGGGAGGGAGGGAGGGAGGGACGGATGGAGGGATGGATGGATGGAGGGATGGATGGAGGGATGGGTGCATGATGGACGGATGGATGGATGGAGGGATGGATGGAGGGAGGGATGGATGATGGACGGATGGGTGGATGGAGGGATGGATGGAGGGATGGATGGAGGGGTGGATGGATGGAGGGATGGATGGAGGGATGGAGGGATGGACTGATGGATGGAGGGATGGATGGAGGGATGGAGGGAGGGATGGATGGATGGACTGATGGAGGGAGGGATGGATGGAGGGATGGAGGAGGTTTAAAAGTTTAGATCATTTTTTCCCATGCCAGGATTAATAATTTCATTCTCCGAGGCCAAACTTTGGAGATCTTCCCCCTCCGCTCGGAGTCAAAAGCCATTTGTGGCAGCCAATTGCTCCCGTGCCCCTCAGTCACCTCATTTATCGCATCTTCAGCAGCGGCAGGCTCACAAAAGTCACCTTGTTTCACTTCTGCTTTGCCAGAGAGGGCTCTGGAGCTGCAGCGGGTTTGCAAAGCTGCAGGACCAAAGGAGCCAGGTGAAGCCACCACCTTGTTTCCCTTCCCTAGGTAAGGAGATGACAACGGCCCAGCATGGTCCATGCCACCATGGAGACCCAATCTGAGCTTGCTGATTGCTCTGTGCTTGGAGGTGGCCCTAAGGGACCTGGAAGCAGGAGTAGAGGTGGAAAGGGGGGTGTTTCCCACTGTAAATGCCTTCAGGAACGGGTCCCATCTGACCACTTCTCAAATACAAGAATCATAGAATCATGGGGTCATAGAATCATAGAAGCACCGAATGGTTTGGGTTGAAGGGACCTCAAAGCTCCTCCAGCTCCAACCCCTGCCATGGGCAGGGACCCCTTCCATAGAGCAGCTTGCTCCAAGCCCCCAAGACGTGCTACAGGACACACAAGAGTCCACAGAAGTGAGGCCCTACTGCAGGTAAAGCCTTGACCTGTGTCTAGAGAGGGACTAATGCACCTGCAAGACCCCAAAGCAGAGAACATGAAGGCACAAACCTCTCCCAGTTTGCTCACCTGCAGCAGCAAGCCTCCACCAGCCCCATGCCGCAGTCTCCCTGGCAGGGACTTTCACTCCAGGCACCAAAGTGCCTCCAACAAGGATGCTACCGGAATGCCCCACAGGTGTCACCCTGTTTCGCCCCTGTTTCATCCCACGTGCAGGGGGTCTCTGAAGGAGGTGATCCTGCCCCTCTGCTCTGCTCTGGTGAGACCCCACTTGCAGCACTGGGTGCAGTTCTGGGGTCCTCAACATAAGGACATGGAGCTGTTGGAGGGAGTCCAGAGGAGGCCACGAGGATGAGCAGGGGCTGGAGCAGCTCCTGTATGGAGCCAGGCTGAGAACACTGGAGCTGTTGAGCCTGGAGAAGAGAAGCTGTGTGGAGACCTCAGAGCAGCTTCCAGTGTGTGAAGGGGGCTGCAAGGATGCTGGGGAGGGACTCTTCATTAGGGACTGCAGTGATAGGACAAGGGGTGATGGGTTCAAACTGAAACAGGGAAGTTCAGGTTGGAGATAAGGCAGAAGCTCTTCCCTGTGAGGGTGCTGAGGCGCTGGCACAGGGTGCCCAGAGAAGCTGTGGCTGCCCCATCCCTGGCAGTGTTCAAGGCCAGGTTGGACACAGGGGCTTGGAGCAAGCTGCTCTATGGAAGGGGTCCCTGCCCGTGGCAGGGGTTGGGGCTGGAGGAGCTTTAAGGTCCCTGCATCCCAAACCTTTCTATGTCTCTGCATCCCAGGCAGTCCCCTCACAGCTCGCCACCAAGTTGGACCCATCTGAGCCATGCTCACGGCCCCAGGAGCCTTTGTGGGGGTCCCACACCTGCCTGGCAGCCCCACGCCAGGCACAGGGGCTGTGTTTATAGAGTCATGGAATGGTTTGGGTTGGAAAGGACCTCAAGATCATCCAGTTCCAACCCCCTGCCATGGGCACGGACACCTCCCACTAAACCATGGCACCCAAACATCTTATGCTTGATCATTATAAACTTAATAAATATAAATGAATAGACATAAATAAAGCATGAACATTTTATGCTTTATTTTATGCAAGGCAGTTTGTAGGTTTTAAAAGCAGCCATAAATAAGGTGTAAGAAGCAGTGTCTGGAACAGAAAGTCCCAGCACTCCCGTGACAGCCCTGTGTTTACGGAGGGCTTAAAGTGCAACCGCAGCTCAGAGGGGACTGCTTAAAACGCACCCAGCCCTTGGCATGCGGCATCCCAATGGCTCTGCTCACATCCAGATCACTTCCCACACCCTCGCCTCACTCAGTCCTGGGCTGGGAATTCCTTCTTGGCTCTGTGGGAGCCTGGAAACATGCAACTGAGCCTCATGGAGCATCCCTGAGCTCCCCAGGGTGGAGGAACCAAGTCCTGCATCCAGAGCATCCTCAGGGCCTCTGTGAGCAGCAGACAGGGGTTCTGCTCCCCCTGCTCCTTCCCAAGGGGATTCTTGGGTGTCTAAAGTAGGATGTGCAGGCATCACCTCTCCCTTACCCTGTCCACAGGTAGGGTTTGCTTTTCATCCCACTCCTTCCCCTCTTGGACCACCCACTCCCCCATCACACCGGGTCCAAACTCATAGAACAGACCCCATGAGCTCCCTTTTTCTGCAGGAGCCACATTAGAAATGAAATGAAATGAAGCAGTAACTCCCCCAGCTCCTGGAGAACACCCCTGCCCCGTGCTCTCCAGAGATGCTGGCTTTAAATGCCTCCAGCCAAACCATCCCTGCACTCAGCTGTTGCTGCCGCGTTGCTCACCCGCAACGCATCCAGCCCAGTAACCTGTGCCCCTGACAGCCTCTCGGCTCACAGTGTAAATCCCCTAAAATAGCCTGTTTCTGTGGGCAAATTCCTCCTTTCTGACTTGCCTTCGAGCCCGAGTGTTTCTGCTCCTCACCTATTTTTAGCCGCGACACTGGAGGTCTCTTGGCTGATGAGGCTGCTCGGAGCTAATTTGTTCTTGTCTTCATCCTCCCCGAGTGCTCAGCGCAGAGATAAACGCGAGGCAATGAAGGGTAGAGGTGGATGGAGGAGGATGAGGGTGTCATCACCCAGACCCCTCTACCTTCAGGCATGGGGCTCCTGGAGCCCCCAGCGCCATGGGATGTACCCTCAGCACTGCCAAAGTGATGCAGAGAGGAGATCCCGGACTTCCCTGCCCCTGTCCCGCAGTCTCCAGCCCTTTATCACCATCACAAGGGATGCAAAAGGACCCCAACACTTCCTCCCGAAGCAGACAACCCCCCACTGCCCCATTCATCACGGTTTATGTGCAATGTAGGGACTCTCCTTCCATCAGCAAAGCAAAGACTTCACCTAGCACCTACTTCAACCTCCTGGTGATGTCTCCATCCTCCTCCTAACCTGGGTACCACGGGTAACACAGCCCTGGCAGAGGCACGGAGTCAGCCCAAAATCCCTTGTGCGAGGAACGATGCTGCGGGCTGAGCCCAGGGAAGGGGAAGTAGCCAAACTCACCCCGATTTTGCTCTCCAAGGGCTCTGCACAGCCCCATCCATCCTCCTGCCTTTCCCCCCTGGACGCTCCACTGCCGGGACAAGCAAATCCAGCGCTCACAGTCTGGGTCAGTGCTCCAGGAGGATGGTTATTTGCCGAGTGCCTAAGGCACTGCTGGCAGCAGGCAGGTCATCAATCACCCTAATGCAGCCACCGACAGGCTCCGCTGGGATTAGAGAGGAGAATACACGGAGGGACCCAGCGGGTGCTGCTTTGCTTTGCTCAGGTGGCTTTGTGATGTTGTAGGGGTGCCCAGTGGGTCCCAGTGCCTTACCCAAGTCCTCAACAGCCCTGGCCAAGTCCTTCAAGGCTTCTTGAACAAGGAAGCGCTGCACAAATCCCTTTCCCATCCCAAATCCCAGTTGCCAGCTGGGAGCAGAAGCAGGTGAGAACATGGGATGGGCAAGAGATGGACATGGAGATGGACAAGGGATGGACACGAAGAAAAGCCCCCAGCTTTGGTCTGGGGGCATCCTTTCCCCAAATTGCCCATGTGCCTGTCCACCCGCAGCGGGGAGATGTGCCCTTGCTGAGCGGGAGCTGTGCAGGGGAAGAGCTGCATCTCAGCTCCCTGCCCTGCACCATTTCTAGCCCACGGGAAGGTCCCGGACCTTCAGCACATCCCTGCCAGCCCCTCCAGCCCCCAGCATCCTCACCAGCACCCAGCAGTGTGCGCAGGTAGTGGAGGACACCACTGCGTGTCCACCACTGCAGGATGGGGGACCTGGCTTGCTGGCACATGGAGGACCAGCACCTGCACCCCCGTATCCGGGGCCATGCCCGCAAAGCGTAGTCCCACCCTCATGGTGCCGGGGACCCCGGCGATGGGGAAACTGAGGCACAAAGGGACCCGTGGAGGGGAGCGGCGGGGGGGGGGGGACACTTACGAGCCCGGGCGCGGCTCTCGGAGCCGAGGAGGAGCAGCAGGCACCGGAGGAGGAAGGCGAGGGGTCCTGCCCCGGGAAGCATCGCGGCGATCGGCGCCCGGCGGCTTCGGTCCCGGTGCCCGCGGGTGCCTCTGCCCGATGTCCCGGTGCTGGTCCCGGTGCGGTGCCCGGTGATGGCTCGGTCTCGGTGCCGGGAGGCTTCGCTCCTGCTGTCGGTACCCGGCGGTGCCGCGGTCTCTGCCCCGGTGTCGGGTGCCTGGTGCCGGTGGTGCCGGTGCCGAGGTGCCGGGGGTGCAGAGACGCCGGTTCCCAGGGGTGCCGGGGATGCCTGTGCCGGGGGGTGCCGGTTCCCGGGGATACAGAGATGCCGGTGCCGAGGTGCCGGGTCCCGGGGGTGCCGCGATGCCGATGCCGGTGCCCGACGGGTCTCGTCTCGCTCCGGTCAAAGGCGCCTCCTTTAGGGAGAGCCGAGGAGTTTGTTTGTTGGTATTAAAGGCGGAGATGGGGGTGGGGGCCCGAGGGGGGTGGGGGGGTGTTGGGTTTGGGGTTTTTTTAATTATTATTATTATTATTTTCCCACTTTTTTTTGGGTGTTTTAGGAAATTCCTCGCCGCCGGGAGGCGGGGGGAGGGCGGGCGCGGAGCCGGTGCGGGAGCCGCAGCTTTAACCCCGTCCTCCCTGAGGCCCGGCCGGGGAGGGGGGACCTGCGGGGCTGGACCCGTCCTGGGGGCTGCGAGCAGGGAGGGGGCTCTAATGGGATAAATCAGCCCCCCCCCCCCCAACCAAGGCCCGGCTGTGCCCTTTCTGCCTCTCAAACATCACCTGGACCCGGCTCGGAGATGCTTGAATCCCCCCCCAAGGGAGAGGTTTAAACCCCCATGCCCGTGCAGAGGCACTTACCGCATCCCTTGGTCTGGCGCATCCCCAGCTTCAACGGGGGCAAAGCAGAAATCAGGGTTTTAGCCTCCTCCAGAAGGGCTCTGCTCCACAGCTGAGGTCCCCCAGTGCCCTGACTCCCTGCCCACTAAAGCCCGGTTGCCTTCCCATTGCCATCGCTGGGATCCTGCCCTCCCAGGGTAGTGGGGTGCAGCGAGCTGTCCCGTACCCACAGGGGTTTCAGTGGGACAAAGCAGTTGAATCCACTCTCCCCACCAAGTGCTTTACATCCCTCCAGCTGCACAAAGCCACCTTAGATGACCAACAAAGTCCCTGCCTGCAGGACCTCCAAGCCATGATCCCAAATCCTCCTCGAGCAGAGTGAAGAGCAGCGCTCACACCTTGGCCATCCTTCATCCCCACAGCGTGGAGCTGATGGGCATGAAACACCATCAGCTGGAAAGTCACCCCTGACAAAGTCACCTCCGTGTTGCTCCTGCTCCTGCTGCTCCCCAGATCCTGCTGGAAGTGCTCCAGCTCTGGCTGCCAGCCCTGCTCTGCCTGTCCATGGGGCTCAGCTCTCCACTCTCCAATGCTGGGCAGCATTGGATCCTCCCTGAGCTGCTGTGCCCACTCCACAGCGCTGCTTCCCATGGCCAGGATAAGCCAGAGTCACCAGCTCATCATGGAGATGGGTTCCTGCAGCTTCCTTAGACCCCCAAAGCCAGTTTTAGGGTGGTTTTCACCCGTTCCTCCTGCTCCACCTTCACAACTCACACTTCCAGGGGTACAAAGAGCAAGACACTCTATCAGCAGAAGGCATACAGGCTTTAACGCGGTGTTAAACACCTTCATGCCCATGTTCCTGCATCAAACAGGCTTGGATGGAGGTTCCAGACCTTGCAGGCTTCTCCTTTGCCAATGGCTTAATCTCTACACCACTGGGTCTCTCTCTTCTCCTCATCTTCAGCTTCCTCCCACCACTGGCCGTGGAGAAGCCATCATCACTGCAATCCCTTTGGCACTAGGTGACCAAGATCTCCTCCGTCAGCCAAGTTATTTCTTTTCCTCCATCAAATCAAGCTTGGGATTGGGTTTTCCGGGGTTTGAGATCTTTATGCCTGATGCCAACCCACTTGGAGCAGCACCAAGCCACCAGTCCCCAAGCTCCTACTCCTGGCCACAGCAGCCACGCGCCCCATTTGGCTCAGAGAGGAAAGCATCCAAGGGGAATTTCTGCAGCAGAACCTCTTCCATCCATCCCTTCTTTCTGCCTGCCTCAAGCCCTGCCCCAGGAGCCAAACGCATCCCCCTCTACCAAAGCACGTCTGCGAGTACCCATTCCTGGAGCTGGATATGATGGAAATCTCTTTGGTTCCCTGAAACCTGCCTGAATAACACTTTAAATCATCAGCTCTGTTGTTTCCTCTTGAAGCTGCCGAGCACGAGAAGCCAAGATGCGTTTCTGCACTCATCTTTCAGGAGCAAGGTGCCCACCAGCAAACCACAGCCAGCAAATGGAGACGAGACCTCATCCCACCTCGGCTCTTCCAAGGGGCAGCTCTGTGGTCCTCAAAGAGCACATCCCTCCGTGCAGAGCAGGAGATGGAGCTGGGCTCATCACAGCGCTGCTGTTTCTAAGCTCTAAAATACCTGTGCCACTTGGTGCCTCCAATGCAGACTGGGAGCATGGCTCTGCTGCAGGACAGGGGGGCGAAGGAGACCTGCCTACAGCGAGCACAAGCGGTGCCCTCGCTGCTGCATTTCGGGGCTGACCAGAGCAGTCCTGACGCGACCACAGAGCTTCAAAACACTCCGGAGAGGGGTGTGAAGAGAAGACAGCACCAAACACACGCCCAAACACACACATACACACGCGCCCCGTGTGCTGGGTGCACCCCCAGAGCGTGAGCAGCAGCTCGGGGAAAGGGGATCCTGCCCCTCTGCTGTGGGAAAGGGAGACCTGAGAGCAGCTCCAGTGCCTGACGGGGCTGCAGGAAAGCTGGAGAGGGGCTTGGGACAAGGGCCTGTAGGGCCAGGCCAAGGGGAATGGCTTGAACCTGCCCGAGGGGAGACTGAGCTGAGCTCTTAGGCAGAAGCTCTTCCCTGGGAGGGTGCTGAGGCGCTGGCACAGGGTGCCCAGAGAAGCTGTGGCTGCCCCATCCCTGGCAGTGTTCAAGGCCAGGTTGGACACAGGGGCTTGGAGCAAGCTGCTCTATGGAAGGGGTCCCTGCCCGTGGCAGGGGTTGGGACTGGATCAGCTCTAAGCTGCCTTCAACCCAACCCATTCCATGCTTCTGTGATCAAACATCAGGGATGCTCAGCTGCAGCCTTCCAGGGAAAGGAATGGAAAGCAGCTCCTCCAGCCTGCACCGTGGCCAGGTCACGATCCTGCCACCGGGCCCTCACGGGGAGGGATGTTTTTGGAGCTCACGTTATTTATTCAGGAGTTTGTTTGGGAATCTCAGTTTTCACCTGAAAAAAACCCCACCCAAAAGGCATCATCTTGTGCTCTCTATTGCCCGGCAAACACGAAGGGGGTTGACCCAAAGGCTCAGCAACCAGAAGGCAAATAAAAAGCACCCAAGTTTCCTTCTTTCCACGCCAATCCCATGGTTTGCTGGAGCCTGATGCAGGGTGGCAGATGGATTGATGTTGGCAGTGTGGAACTGTCAGACGGATTCCTTCGCAGATGAAGATAAAGAGCCCTGGTTTTGCCAAGGGGTGAATGTATTCTTTATGAGAGCCACCAGAGATGTAACACAGCACCTTGCTCCTGACAAGGCTGGTCTTTAACTCCCGGGTCTGCACTTAGGCCATGGCTGGCCTTTCCCATCAGTTTCAGCCCTGATGCGGGGCCAGGAGCTACAGGCCTGACTTCAGCTGATGCTGTTAGAGCAGGGACACAAAATACCTCCATTGACTGGGCTGCGTGGCCCCGGTTTTCTCAGCACTTTCATAACCTGCCCCCAGAGCCACGCTACAAATGGGCTTTTCAAGGCAGGGAGGAGCTGGGAGAGGAGGTGCCGGCTGCTCCCGGTGGGAGCTGTTTACTCAAACCCCTTCCACAGCCTTACCGAGGCAGGAGGAGAAAACCGAGAGCACGGCTGGCAGATGGGCAGGGAGCTGGGAATGAGCGGAGCCGGGAGGCGAGGGAGGCTGGGTTAGATGGGGAGAAGCTGGGACCCAGCCTGGGTTGGGTTGAAGGGAGCTTAAAGCTCCTCCAGCTCCAACCCCTGCCACGGGCAGGGACCCCTTCCATAGAGCAGCTTTGGGCACAAGCATTGGGCAGGAGCCTAAGACTCCTGCTCGCAGCCCGTCCCTCTCAACATCCCTCCTCCCCGCAGGCACAGAAGCCACCGGGAGGTTCAGAGGGACATTTGGCCCATCAGGGCTGATGTCCTGGGTGGCTCTGGTCCCTGCTGCTCCCGCAGGACACCATGCAGAGATGAGAGCTGGATGGGGAAGCAGAACACCCCTCTGAGATGCAGATTCAGTCCTGTCTCCTTGCATGATGCCCCTGAGCTCCTCTCACCGCTGGCTCTATCAGCTCTGCTCAAGGTGGAAGAGGACAGATAGCAAGGATCCTTCAGGCTGAGCACTGGCCTGGTTTTATGCTGTTCCTTGTCCTGCATTAAACCAGCACTGGAGTAACTATAATTCACAGCAGCAGAACCATGGGAGAGGGGCTGCCTCCCTCCCACGACCGATGGTGTAACCTTGAGCTCCTCACTGGGCACATTGGAGCCGCTTCTGCACCCAGACTCCCGTCCCACCCTGACCCAGGGCCTGGCTTCAGTTCAGCCATGGCAGGAGATGCGTCTCCAAGCTAGAAGGGAGCACTGAACGTCTCCTGGAGCTGCAGGGAGACAGCTTACCTGCAAGCATCAGCACCTCCTCGTGATGCAGCGGCTCAGGGAGCTGCCTCTGCCTGCAGTTCTAGCACAGACACCACTGTACCCAGCATCCCTGCTCCCATTCTGATGGGTGATTCAAGCCAAGGAGAGCTCCTCCTGAAGGCACTTGTGTTTGGGGGACATCCAAGCAGAGAATTCACCATGGAGCAGGCCCGGAGGTTGCTCTGCCCAATGGAGCACATAAAATTCAGCCTCACTCCGGAGTTTTATAGCATCTTCACAGCTTGAGCTATGGAGGCTGTCTGCAGAGGGCATCACCCAAACCTCTCCTTTGGACATCACCCAACCTCTCCTGGGGACATCACCCAACCTCTCCTGGGGACATCACCCAACCTCTCCTTTGGACATCACCCAACGTCTCCTGGGGACATCACCCAACCTCTCCTGAGGACATCACCCAACCTCTCCTTTGGACATCACCCAACCTCTCCTGGGGTCATCACCCAACCTCTCCTTTGGACATCACCCACCCTCTCCTGGGGACATCACCCAACCTCTCCTGGGGACATCACCCAACCTCTCCTGGCTACATCACCCAACCTCTCCTGGGGACATCACCCAACCTCTCCTGGGGACATCACCCAACCTCTCCTGGCTACATCACCCAGCCTCTCCTGAGGACATCACCCAACCTCTCCTGAGGACATCACCCAACCTCTCCTGAGGACATCACCCAACCTCTCCTTTGGACATCACCCAACCTCTCCTGAGGACATCACCCAACCTCTCCTTTGGACATCACCCAACCTCTCCTGAGGACATCACCCAACCTCTCCTGAGGACATCACCCAACCTCTCCTGGCTACATCACCCAACCTCTCCTGAGGACATCACCCAACCTCTCCTGAAGACATCACCCAACCTCTCCTGAGGACATCACCCAACCTCTCCTGAAGACATCACCCAACCTCTCCTTTGGACATCACCCAACCTCTCCTGGAGACATCACCCAACCTCTTCTGAAGACATCACCCAACCTCTCCTGGGGACATCACCCAACCTCTCCTGAGGACATCACCCAACCTCTCCTGGGGACATCACCCAACCTCTCCTGGAGACATCACCCAACCTCTTCTGAAGACATCACCCAACCTCTCCTGGGGACATCACCCAACCTCTCCTTTGGACATCACCCAACCTCTCCTGGGGTCATCACCCAACCTCTCCTGGGGACATCACCCAACCTCTCCTTTGGACATCACCCAACCTCTCCTGGGGACATCACCCAACATCTCCTTGGGACATCACCCAACCTCTCCTGAGGACATCACCCAACCTCTCCTGGGGACATCACCCAACCTCTCCTGAGGACATCACCCAACCTCTCCTGGGGACATCACCCAACCTCTCCTTTGGACATCACCCAACCTCTCCTGAGGACATCACCCAACCTCTCCTGGGGACATCACCCAACCTCTCCTGAGGACATCACCCAACCTCTCCTGAGGACATCACCCAACCTCTCCTTTGGACATCACCCAACCTCTCCTGAGGACATCACCCAACCTCTCCTGGGGACATCACCCAACCTCTCCTGAGGACATCACCCAACCTCTCCTGAGGACATCACCCAACCTCTCCTGAGGACATCACCCAACCTCTCCTTTGGACATCACCCAACCTCTCCTGGGGTCATCACCCAACCTCTCCTTTGGACATCACCCAACCTCTCCTTTGGACATCACCCAACCTCTCCTGAGGACATCACCCAACCTCTCCTGGGGACATCACCCAACCTCTCCTGAGGACATCACCCAACCTCTCCTGAGGACATCACCCAACCTCTCCTGGGGACATCACCCAACCTCTCCTGGGGACATCACCCAACCTCTCCTTTGGACATCACCCAACCTCTCCTGGAGACATCACCCAACCTCTCCTTTGGACATCACCCAACCTCTCCTGAGGACATCACCCAACCTCTCCTTTGGACATCACCCAACCTCTCCTTTGGACATCACCCAACCTCTCCTGGGGACATCACCCAACCTCTCCTGGGGTCATCACCCAACCTCTCCTTTGGACATCACCCAACCTCTCCTGGGGACATCACACAACCTCTCCTTTGGACATCACCCAACGTCTCCTGGGGACATCACCCAACCTCTCCTGGGGACATCACCCAACCTCTCCTGGGGACATCACCCAACCTCTCCTATGGACATCACCCAACCTCTCCTGGGGACATCACCCAACCTCTCCTGGGGACATCACCCAACCTCTCCCTCACCCAACCTCTCCTTTGGACATCACCCAACATCACCTCAGGACATCACCCAACCACACCTGGGGACATCACCCAACCTCTCCTGGGGACATCCTCTCCTGGACATCACCCAACCTCTCCTGAGGACATCACCCAACCTCTCCTGGGGACATCACCCAACCTCTCCTTAGGACATCACCCAACCTCTCCTGGGGACATCACCCAACCTCTCCTTTGGACATCACCCAACCTTCCTGAAGACATCACCCAACCTCTCCTTTGGACATCACCCAACCTCTCCTGAGGACATCACCCAACCTCTGCTGACTCCTGCTCCAGGAAACCTCTCCTTTGGAGAGGAGCAACCTCTGCTGACTCCTGCTCCAGGAAAAGGAGGAGCAGCCTTTATACCCATCACCCTACAGTAGGACCTGTGCTGGGAGCAACACAATTGACTACAGCACCTTGAACGCAAAGGGTGCTCCGAAGGGCTTTGTGGAGTTACAATAGGATCCCTGTGGGAGCAAGTGTCAGCATCTGAGAAGGTCTGATCCCCATCCGGCCCTAACCTGTGCACGCAGTGGTTGGGTTTGCATGAATGTGGGTGCTGGAGGACTTTCAAGTGCTCTAAAGCTGCATCTTTGGGGATTGAAGGCAGACAATGACTGATGAAGCTTAAAAAGATAATTTACCAGTGGAACCACACCGCCCAGCCTGGGGTGGGCAAACGGTGCTTTTAACGTCTGAGGGTGATGCCAAGCACAAGAGCTGCACCAGGGCAGGTTTAGATGGGGCTGAGGAACAATTCCTGCCCCAAAGGGTGCTCAGGCATTGGAACAGGCTGCCCAGGGCAGGGCTGCAGGCACCGGCCCTGCAAGGGTTCACACCCCATGGAGACGAGGCCTCAGTGCCATGGGGCAGTGGTGGCCTTGGCAGTTCTGGGGTAAAGGTTGGACTGGATGGGCTTAAAGGGCTTTCCCAACCTGCCTGGTTCTGTGATTCTAAGATCGACAACATGGTTAATGTATGTAATCTATAGCCTTTAATCAGGGCAAGCCAGCAACAGGATAGTGAGGAAGAGATCCCCCTCCAGGGATGGAGATCAGCAACCAAATAAGAGAGAGGGGTGAAGAGAGGCTGGGCAAAGGAAGGGGGAAGGCCAGAGAGGAGAACGGGGGAGCACAGCACCATTGCCTGCCCGTGTCTCCTGTCTCCTCTGCAACACATCCCCACCCGCATCCACGGCAAGTGTCTGGCCAGAGCTGGTACCACCGCGGGCAGGACCACAGAGGGAAACGGGGGTGGCAGAACCCTGCCGGCTCCTCGGGAGAGGCGAGGAGCAGGGACACGATCCCTGCAGGCTGCGCAAGGCAGAGCATCCGGCCTGGGGCAGGGATGCGAGGCTGGAGCCTTGCGCAGGCTTAGGATACCCTCTGCAGGCGGGCGCTGGGCTCCGCACGTCCTGAACTGCGGAATCATGGAACGGGTTGGGATGAAGGGACCTTAAAGCTCCTCCAGTTCCAACCCCTGCCACGGGCAGGGACCCCTTCCACTGGAGCAGCTTGCTCCAAGCCCCTGTGTCCAACCTGGCCTTGAGCACTGCCAGGGATGGGGCAGCCACAGCTTCTCTGGGCACCCTGTGCCAGCGCCTCAGCACCCTCACAGGGAAGAGCTTCTGCCTAAGAGCTCAGCTCAGTCTCCCCTCGGGCAGGCTCAAGCCATTCCCCTTGCAGGGCTTTGGGCCAGAGGATGAACTGGAGCCACAGGAACCAAGTTCTGTCCGGGGGGGCTGCATGCTCGGGAGCTGTTTGGGACAACATCTGCCAGAGATCCCTTCCTAACCCCCCTGTGGCAAGAACCCTGCAGAGAGCTGAAGCTCTGCACCGTGCCTCGTCCCATGGGTGCTTCTGGTGGGCAACTGTCCCCTGTTCCCATGTGCTCTGTCCCAGCCTGAGGGCTCTCCAGGCCCCACCTCCCAGGTCAGGCTGAACCGGGGGAGCAGGCAGTTTTGGGGTGCCAGGGTGTCCATAGGGACTGCGGTGACAGGACAAGGGGTGATGGGTTCAGACAAACAGGGGAAGTTCAGGCTGGAGATAAGGAAGAAGTTCTCCCTTGTGAGGGTGCTGAGGCACTGGAATGGGTTGCCCAAGGAAGTTGTGAATGCTCCATCCCTGGCAGTGTTCAAGGCCAGGTTGGACAGAGCCTTGGGTGATATGGTTTAGTGTGAGGTGTCCTTGCCCATGGCAGGGGCTTGGAACTGGATGATCTTAAGGTCCTTTCCAACCCAAACTATTCTGCGATGTGCCCCCATCTGACTGTTTAGCAGCAGCATCTACAGGACACACACCTGAGCTGATGGACCAAATGCAGCCCCAGCACCAAATCACTGCCTCATTCATCTCAATAGTCACTGCAAGACATTTAAAAGTCACTACAACTATTTGTTCCCTGGAAAACAGCTTTTCCATCAACTGGCCCTTTGTGGGGCCACAATGGTGAGGATCAATGCACTGACATCCTCCTATCCATTCAACAGCTGAACTAAAGACAGAAGTGTGGGTGAGACAGCAAGGAGATGATAACCCCTAGCAAGCCCCTGGCACCCATTTAGAGGCTGGTTTTTGGGCATGGACCTCCCCTTCCTCTCTCCATCCACAGCTCTTGCAAGGAGGCCCACAGCTCTCCTTATATCCAGCCTAAACCTACCCTCTGGATACAGTGAAAGAGGTGAAGCCTCTGTCTCTGCAGCCACCCTGATGTGAGGGTGGCTGAGATCCTTCATCAGAGAGGGGCCGGGCACTGAAATGCGGTGCAAAGACAGATGGGTTTAGTGCCCCAGTAAAGAGACGGGAAGCAGAAGAGATTTCCATAGCAACCAGTGCAGAGGCTCTGCCTCCTCTGGTGTTCTCTGGTTCCCCTCCCTGCACACAGCTAATCCAGGGCTGCCGCTGCGGCCACGGACCCCACTTTAGAGGAGGTTTGGTGAGTGCGTGATGGAGCCGAGCAGTCAGGAATGCCCTGCACGGCCACAGAAAGCACCGGGTTCCTCTGGAGGCAGATTCTGAACCTGAGGCTGCCTTTAAAATGCCCCCCAATCGGTTCTTTGAGGTGATTCAAGCTCTCGAATGTAGAAACCTGCAATGCCAAAGCCCGGGTACAAGGGCCATCAGGGTGGCATCCAGCCCAAGCACTACTAAAACCCGTGTGCCAGGCAATGCACAGAACAGAAGAGCAGTGCTTGACTTTAGGTGAAGCCAGCCACAGCCTTGATGCACCTCTGGTGCTCCCAGGGGAAATGAATGAAACACGAAGTCACCCTGGCCAAGCTGAGGGCTAAGGAAGAAGTTCTTGCATGCCATGAACCTGTAGAAGACAGTGTCCTGGGGGAGTTGCTGATGGGGAGCACAGGGAAGCAGAGGGGCAATGGGAGGTGTCAAAGCATGACCGTGGCTGGGGCAGCACCATGAGGAGAAACCTGTCCTCTGAGCATTGGAGGTTTCTTCCTCTGCTTGCTGTAGAGGTTTGTAATGGCAACATGGAATCATGGAATGGTTTGGGCTGAAGGGATCTTAAAGCTCCTCCAGTTCCAGCCCCTGCCACGGGCAGGGACCCCTTCCATAGAGCAGCTTGCTCCAAGCCCCTGTGTCCAACCTGCCCTTGAACACTGCCAGGGATGGGGCAGCCACAGCTTCTCTGGGCACCCTGTGCCAGCGCCTCAGCACCCTCCCAGGGAAGAGCTTCTGCCTAAGAGCTCAGCTCAGTCTCCCCTCGGGCAGGTTGAAGCCATTCCCCTTGGCCTGTCCCTACATCCCTTGTCCCAAGCCCCTCTCCAGCTTTCCTGCAGCCCCTTCAGGCACTGGAGCTGCTCTCAGGTCTCCCCTTCAGGAGCCTTCTCTTCTCCAGGCTGCCCCAGCCCAGCTCTCTCAGCCTGGCTCCAGAGCAGAGCTGCTCCAGCCCTCGCAGCAGCTCCATGGACTCCTCTGGCCTCACTCCAACAGCTCCACGTCCCTCTTGTGCTGCTGCCCCAGAGCTGTTTCTGTCCATCAGCCCTGTTAAGAAGCCATTGGACCCACAAGTCCTCCTTAGCCCATGCTAAGAACGCAGGCTAAGTATCTTCAGGAGCTGCACTTCCACCTCTGGAGCTGTGCGAGCCCTTGCAGCTGCAGGGACCTCACTGCTGTTCAGCGTTTGGAGCTTTAGAGATGCAAAGTTGGTTATTTCTCATTAACCGCATTGAACCCAGCACCCCCCCGAGGCTTCCCACAAGGCACAGTCATTCCTGAAGGAAGCCTCCTTGGCCTGCAGCATTGAGCAATCGGCAAACAAGGAGCAGGGCTTGCAGAACACACCGAGGGTTTAAGGAACAGCTTCTATTGATAGGGAAAGGCTTTGAATTCCTTCCCTCCTGGGAGGTGCCGCTTCCTATGGAGGTAGCCTCGGAGGAAGAGGTGCAAAATCCCCTTTAAGCACCCCCTTTTTGGGGTACAAAAGGGAGGGTTTGGAAAGAGGTTGCAAAACAGAGCTGGTGTAGAGGGGCTGAGCATCCAGAGCAGGGAAAAGGAGGCAGCAAAGAGCCAGGCTTCGGAGATGAGCCAGACAGTGAAGCATGGGCATGGGATGCTGGCTGTGGTGAGCTCAGCGCACAGTGAACCCCAGCTTCATCCCCATGGAGCCATCGGCAGGCTCAGGAGCACATCCCTGGGGTCTGTTTTGTGCTGGCTGCCCTTTTCCCCTTCCTCCTCCAGGCAGGGTTTGCAGAGGGACACTCTTCCAGGAGGGAAGGGATGAGGAGAGGGGCTGCGGCATCCAAAGGCACGTGTTTTCCTGGGGAAAAAGGGGGTTTTCCTTCCCCCCCACCCAGGGAATGGGGTCCCCAATGGACCCTGGAGCAGGGGGGTGGTCAAAGGAGGCTGTGATCCCATGGGAAGCCTGTGCTGGAGCAGGCTCCTGTGGTCCCTTGGACAGAGGAGCAGGCACTGGAGCGAGTTTGCTGCAGGACTTGCAGGTCCGCTGAGCCCATGGTGAAGCCACGGCTCCTGAGGGATGCAGCCGATGGAAGGGACCGGCACTGGAGCTGCTCACAAAGAGCTGCAGCCCATGGGAAAGACCCAAGTTGGAGAAGCCCATGGGGGGAACCCCATGATGGAGCAGAGGAAGAGTGCGGGGATCCTCACCTGAGGAGGAAGGAGCAGCAGAGACAAGGTGGGAGGAACATCCCTGGGCAACCCATTCCAGTGCCTCAGCACCCTCACAAGGGAGAACTTCTGCCTTATCTCCAACCTAAGCTTCCCCTGTTTGTCTGAACCCATCACCCCTTGTCCTGTCACCGCAGTCCCTATGGACACCCTGGCACCCCAAAACTGCCTGCTCCCCTGGATCAGCCTGACCTGGGAGGTGGGGCCTGGAGAGCCCTCAGGCTGGGACAGAGAACATGGGAACAGGGGACAGTTGCCCACCAAAAGCACCCATGGGACAAGGCACGGTGCAGAGCTTCAGCTCTCTGCAGGGTTCTTGCCACAGGGGGGTTAGGAAGGGATCTCTGGCAGATGTTGTCCCAAACAGCTCCCGAGCATGCAGCCCCCCCGGACAGAACTTGGTTCCTGTGGCTCCAGTTCATCCTCTGGCCCAAAGCCCTGCAAGGGGAATGGCTTGGACCTGCCCGAGGGGAGACTGAGCTGAGCTCTTAGGCAGAAGCTCTTCCCTGGGAGGGTGCTGAGGCGCTGGCACAGGGTGCCCAGAGAAGCTGTGGCTGCCCCATCCCTGGCAGTGTTCAAGGCCAGGTTGGACACAGGGGCTTGGAGCAAGCTGCTCCAGTGGAAGGGGTCCCTGCCCATGGCAGGGGGTTGGAGCTGGAGGAGCTTTAAGGTCCCTTCACCCCAAACCGTGAGCAGCGCTCTGCAATGAACACCAACCTCTTCCAGCGCCCAGCGCCACCCGCTGCTACGGCAGCGAGTCGGCGGCTCCTCGTTATATATGGTACCTCATGAATATTAACTAGGCGGGCGTGGTTAACGCGAGGCGGACGCCGTGCTGTGCGCCGGGCTCTCATTACTATGAACCAGGGGGCGTGGCCCCCTCATGAATTATGTGCAGTAGGCGGGGCCTCGCCCCTCAGCGCTCTGTCCCTTCCAGGAGTGAGAAGATGGCGGCGGCGGCGGCGCCCGGCGGACGGGCCGCGGTAGCGGCGCGACGGGGCCGGCGGCGGCGGGGGGCCCGGCCCGGGGTGGTGTCGGAGGAGGAGGAGGAGGCGAAGGAGAAGGAGGAGGCGCTGCTGGCGGTGTCGGAGTGCCCGGGCTGCCGGCAGGCGCTGGTGGAGGCGGTGACGCCGCCCTGCCGCCACTCGTTGTGCCCCGCTTGCTTCCAGCGCTGCCTGCAGGGCCCGGGCCTGTGCTGCCCGCTCTGCCGCAGCCGCCTCTCCACATGGGCCCGCGCCGAGCCCGCCGCCACCACGGCTGCCGGAGGAGGAGGAGGAGGAGGGGAGCAGCGGCAGGAGCAAGGTGCGGGTTCAGCCCCGACGGGGTGCAGGGAGTTTGTGGGGCTCAGCCCCGTCCTGCGGTGGTGATTATGGGGGGGGGGGGGGGAACAGCGGGTCTGAGCCCGCCCTCCTGTGCCATGGTGGGAGATGGGCCCTGAGGGGAGGAGGGGGTCGTGTTCCCCCAAAATCAACATCTCTCTGCACCCCGGCAGTGATGGGGAGCAGGATGGTGACCCCCTCATGGAGCGCCGTGGGCACGGTGGGATGGGAGGTGTGAAGAGTGGGTGGGAGCAGGGTGCTGGCAGCGTCTCGCCCCGTGCTCATCCGTGGGGATGGTTTGGGCTCTCCAAGCGGTTGCTTGAACCCAGAAATGGCAAAGCGGTGGTTATTTGTGTAACAACACGGACCGAAAAGTGAGGGCTTGCGAGGGTGCTGCCCATTGGGAGGGCTGGCGTTGGGGTGGGTTTGTGTTGGAGGAAGGCTCCTGCGCCGTGGGAAGTCCCGGTTCCTTGTTGACATAGCGATCCCATCGTTTCTGAGTTCAGGGCTTTCTGGCACGCGCCTCAAGAGCCTTCGGCCCTCCTCTGCTCCGTGTGTTTCCTTGGGAATAACTGCCTCTTTTCAGCCCGAGGCGTTGCTCTTTCCCCATGGCGCTGCGGAAGATTCCCACCTTGCTGCTGTCCAAACTCCCGGCACGCCGGGATCTGCTGCCCGTGCGTGTTGCTTGGAGAGGTGCCTGCACGAGTGCTTCACGGTAGCAGCACTGGTGGGAGCCCTATGGAGCAGCCGAGGCTTTCAGCTATGGATAAACATCCTTTTGCCATGCCCTAACCGGGCGGTTTCCAGCGTGCTACCGGTCTCCTTGGTCATGCTTGTGTCTGCACCCTCTAATTTCCTGCGGGCAAAATGAGCAGGATGAGCCTCAAGGGCTTCAAGTGGGCGTTTGGGCTAAGCCCGTTCACCTGGAAGGGAACTGGGAAGCTTTACATGGAGGAGGGTTTGCTGAATCAAGGAATGGATGGGGCTGTGCGGAGGGAGCTGAGCCAGGAGCCTGGGAGCAGCTCCTCTTTGGGAGTATTTAGTTCCTCCTTGGGAGCGCTTCCTCCTTCCTGGCCCAGCCAGAGGAGGGACCACAGGAACTCCCTGGGTCCATCTCTGCTCCGGAGCAGTGGTGTTGGTCATGCTTAAGTATTCCCAGCTTGGTCTGACCTGGCAGGGGGGGATATCCAGCTGTGCCACAGGGAGCCTTGTGCAGTGCTTTGGTTGTTAGGAGGGAATAGTTTTAATTCTCTGCTTGAATGGATTGTCTGACATGGGAATGTTTTGCACATCTTAGGGTGCTGAGGCGCTGGCACAGGGTGCCCAGAGAAGCTGTGGCTGCCCCATCCGTGGCAGTGTTCAAGGCCAGGTTGGACACAGGGGCTTGGAGCAAGCTGCTCTAGTGGAAGGGGTCCCTGCCCGTGGCCGGGGTTGGGACTGGAGGAGCTTGAAGGTCCCTTCCAACCCAAACCAGGCTGGGATTCTGTGCAGGAAGGCACATGGTCGTTGTGTTGATTGTCATTTTCTGCCTGCCTGGACTTCCTAACGCTATGGGATGTCTTGGAGAGCATCGTGGAGGGTCTTAGTGCTGAGAATCATAGAGTCATAGAACAGCTAGGGTTGGAAAGGACCTTAAGATCATCCAGTTCCAACCCCCGTGCCATAGGCAGGGACACCTCACACTAAACCATGTCATCCAAGGCTCTATCCAGCCTGGCCTTGAACACTGCCAGGGATGGAGCATTCACAGCTTCCTTGGGCAACCCATTCCAGTGCCTCAGCACCCTCACAGTAAACAATTTCTTCCTTATGTCCAATCTAAACTTCCCCTGTTTAAGTTTTAACCCATTACCCCTTGTGTCACCTTCTGCACCTTGAGTGTCATGGGCTCTGAATTGGGCTGGAGTAACCCCTACTCATGCTGTACTCCACGTCTCATGCCATAGACCTTGCCACCATAAAATTACACTTCAAGCTGCAGGGCCATTGAGTTCATAGCTGATGAAGTGAGATAAAAGGAGCTCAAACAGCAGTTCTGATGCATTTCTAGCCTAGGCTCAACCTTGTCCTTAAGTGGCACCAGGTGTCTGCGTCGGGCTAAAAGCTGTAAAGGTAACTGGCCACTTATGATGTAAGTTGGGCCAATAGTGTGGAAATCAAAGGTAGTTGATGTGTTACAAATGGTAGGACCTACTACATGTAGAGAGTGAGCAGTGTATGTGGTTTGACTTGATGTCGGGGATTGATGTTATCAGATCTTGATGTTACTGAACCTCCCCATGGCTGAGGTTGGCAGGGACCTCTGTTGACCCAACCTCTGCTCAAAGCAGGGTCATCAGGAGCAGGTTACCCAGGACTATGTCCAGCTGGGTTTTGATTGTCTCCAATCAAGGCTGGAGACTCTTATCTCCTCCTTGGGCAACCTGTACTGGGGTTTGACCACCCTGGCAGTTAAAAAGTGGTTTCTGCTGCTAAATGGAGCTCCTTGTGTTTCAGTTTGTGCCTATTTCTTCTTGTCCTGTCACTGGGCACCACTGCTGCTCTGTAAGGGAGTAGGTGGCCCATAGGTCCCACGTCCTCTCTGCTTGCTCCATGGGCATCTCTGTACCATATAGCACGTGGAAAGGCACCTTACGTGCTGGTATAAAACCAGATCTTGAGTTCAAGATGTAATGCTTTGCTAAGGAAGGTTTCTGATATTCAAAAAGTTGCCTGGTGGAAGTCTTGGAAGGCAGATAAGTGCAGCAGATGGAGGCGTGGAGACCAGCTAGCCAAGAAGAAGGAACAGAATATGTTCACAGCGAGGTGCTCAGCCTGATTTGGAAGGAAATGAATACGTGCACATTTCTCCCAAGGCAGATGGAATTCCTTGCGAATCAGGGCTATAGAAGAGCACCTTGAGCAAAAGGACAAGCAGATGAGGTCTGTATCTTCTCAGCAGGCACAAGGCCTACCTTCAGTATCAGATCCTCCCCACACTGATAGATTTCTGCCTGTCAATCCTGCCATTGCCATCCCAGATTATAGATGACTTCAGGGAGGCTGGAAGATTCCTGAAGAACAAACATTTCCCCTACAAACTGGGAAACAAATCCAGTTTTCCAAGGAAAAGGCTTGTTAAGTTGATCAAGAAGTTTAAACTCCCAACAGGAAAGTGCTCTGGGAGGAAAGGCATAAAACCGGTTTATGGAATAGACCCGCACGTGTTTTGGAAAGGATCAGGGCTCCCTTACACTGAGTTAGGATCAAGTGGAGCTCAGCCATTCCTCATAGGCATCCAAATCCATTCATACAGACAGCAGAAAGGGACCCCACATTCGCCTTTGTTCCAGCCTCTGAATCCTTGGAAAATTTTGCTTAATATCTAATCAGAATCTTCTCTGTCAAAAGGCAGTTGATTCCTTTTGTCTCTCTGCTGCCTGGTCATGATGCACAGTTAATAACTGATGCTCTTGGGAGAGAGATGGGGTCTAACACAACTTCCCCCTCCTTCCTCCGAGGCTTTTTTTGGCTGTGGTTTCCCTCTTTCCCCACTGGCCCAAACCAGTCCCAGTTACTGAGCATTTCCTGGGGATTCCTTCATTTCCTCTCATTCCTGTTGCCCCGTCACCCATTCTTTTTGCCTCCGGACCACAGTGCTATGAGGTTAGAAGTGGCAATCCCAAGGAAGCCTTTCCCTGCTGTGTGAAAAGCAGGAATTTATTTCCTACATCAGTCTGATTAAAGCCATCACTGCCACTATTTTAGCTCCTTGCTGCAGCATTGGTGGTATAGAGCTGTTTGATGGGAAGGAAATAAGGTAGGGATGCTTCTTCAGGAGCAGTAAGAATCATGCCATAAGACTATCAGAGTCCTTTCACCTCCATCTTCTCCCTCTCCATCCTCTCTCCACTCATCCACAGTACTTAAAGTATTTCTCCTCTGCCATTCAAGCCCTTAATGAAGAGAGAGATTAGGCCCAGACCCAGAACTAGCCCCAGTGGCCACTCTTGAGAGGCTGTCCTGGCATGGCACTGGGCTATAAACTCTTGGAAGGTCATTCTCCAGCTAGTTGTGCATCCATTTGAGCGGTGGTTATACCTAAACTAGCAATTTGTTTCTCACTGCTTCCAAGAATGGGTTCTTTGATGTGTTTCCAAATGGAAAAGACGCAGTATTTTTTGCCTACTGTTGTTCAGGATGCTGAGGAGGGGGTTATCCTGGAAAACAGGGATACATCCTGTCCTTTCCAACACTATGATATCTATGATATGGGAGCTACAGTGTGAGCTGGGAATCAGCATGCAAGGAAACCTCATGGAATGAGCCTGCATCTGCCGGACTTTGAGCTCCATCTAGGACCAGTCCTGCTGTCCCAGGCTGGCAGTTCTGCAGGGCTGCATGCGTGGCTCTGACAGCGCCAGGAGAACATTCCAGCTTCTGTGGTTGTGCAGTGCTGTGCCTGAGCTCGAATGGGCTCCATGGGCCCAAAGGTGTTGGCACTAAACCATATCGAGCAGAATCTCGTCACTTGTCCTCATGGGGTTAAGAGCTGTTGCTCCTTACAGCCTCTCTATCTGGGACTTTGAGCTTCTTCCCTCCAGTGCCTTCATACCACACTCTGCCTCCCCAGCCAGCTCTTCTCCTTCTCCACACAGGCAAAAAGGCAGGATTTTGAGTTCATAGAATCCCACACTGGTTCGGGATGAAGGGACCTTAAAGCTTCATCCAGTTCCAACCCCCTGCCACAGGCAGGGACACCTTCCACTAGAGCAGCTTGCTCCAAGCCCTGTCCAGCCTGGCCTTGGACCCCATCCAGCCTGGCCTTGGCAGTGATTCCTTTATAGTGGTTCCTACTCTTTCTACTCTCATATTTTCTTGCTTTATTTCCTTACTCATTTCTCTCCAGAGCAGGTTTTAGGCAGTGCAGAGCAGTTTCTGCATGGGTTGCTCCCAGGTACGTGGGTGACCCCTAACACAGCACATCCTGCTGGGCATTAACTTTCTCTAATATGGATATCTTGGTCTCTACAGCAGGTAAAACACCTTCAAGCCCCCAAGAGGTGAACTCACATCATTACTTGTTTCTCCCCCATCCCCTGATTTCCCCATCAGAGAGATTGGATTGAATTCATTCGAGTTGTTCTTACAGAGTTGGTGTTTGTGCTTTGCCTGTTACCTTCTAGATGCTTGCTAATGGACTAACCCTGGTTGTAGTACCCATGCACATATTGAAACTAAGCCTGCTGTTTCAAGGCGCTGCTTCCCTCTCATTCCCCTACTTCTCCATGACCTTAGGGAAAACTCCTTTGCTCCAGGAAGCTTCGAAGATGACCACGAACAGTTCACAACTTACCAAGGGGAGATTTCACCAGCTTTCTGAAGCCACCTCTTCTGTGTCTGCCTCTTCCACCCCCAGACAGCATCTCCATCTTCCATATTCCTTTGTTCAAAGCCTCTTCCCAGGAGTTACTACCCATAGGAACATGCATCTTGTGGATTTAGACCCAATATAGCTCAAACAGCCCTCATCTTTGCTGTGACTGGTGCTCAGACACCGGGCAGAGGCATCAACCAGTTCTTGGACGCATTCCTGGAGAGGTCTTTCCATTTACAATCTATTGTATTCATGAACTTGGTACATTCCTGCTGGCTTTAATGGCCTTTTATCTATTTATACCACTGTAGGACTTACAGATTATATAAGTTCTATCATAACACCTATTAATGTATGTGCATCTTGTGGAACCCACAGGCTGGTGTTCACTGTTAGCTGTCCATAGAAACCAGGCAGGACAGATGAGTCCAATGGATGAGAAGCAGGATTCAAGAGGGTTCTTCCAAAACACCTTCCCTTTTCTGTTTTTGAGCATCTTTATTTCTTCCTGTTCTCAAAGTACCTGATCACAGGTAATTTTTGGTAAACACTGAAACATTGCTCTTGTGAACACTCAGGCTTTTGCTGTGCAATTATTTCTCTGCCCCTTCCCATTAACTGATGGATTTCTTTGTTCTCTGTCTTGCTTTTAATGCAGCCACTTTCTGGTGGCTTTTTCTGCCTTTTATCAGCTCTCCAAGGCAAACTTTTGAAAATGAAGAGATGGAGCAAGAGTTGCAGGGAAAGCGATGATTTCTGTGCCCAGCATCAGTGCTGGGGAGCTGGGTTGCTCCATTTGGAACATAAATCAAGCAAAATGAGGTAATTCTCCCCCTCTGCTGTGCTCTGGGGAGCCCCCCCCCCCCCGCAGCCCTGATCCAGCTCTGGGGCAGCAGCACAAGAGGGATGTGGAGCTGCTGGAGAGAGGCCAGAGGAGGCCATGGAGCTGCTGCGAGGGCTGGAGCAGCTCTGCTCTGGAGCCAGGCTGAGAGAGCTGGGCTGGGGCAGCCTGGAGAAGAGAAGGCTCCTGAAGGGGAGACCTGAGAGCAGCTCCAGTGCCTGAAGGGGCTGCAGGAAAGCTGGAGAGGGGCTTGGGACAAGGGCCTGTAGGGCCAGGCCAAGGGGAATGGCTTGAACCTGCCCGAGGGGAGACTGAGCTGAGCTCTTAGGCAGAAGCTCTTCCCTGTGAGGGTGCTGAGGCGCTGGCACAGGGTGCCCAGAGAAGCTGTGGCTGCCCCATCCCTGTGAGTGTTCAAGGCCAGGTTGGACACAGGGGCTTGGAGCAAGCTGCTCCAGTGGAAGGGGTCCCTGCCCGTGGCAGGGGTTGGAGCTGGAGGAGCTTTGAGGTCCATTCCAACCCAACCCATTCCGTGATTCTGTGAAAATCTGTTGGGCAGACTTGTCTTGGGGAGATCATTGCAATCATTGGTACTAGTCTATTTAGGGTGAAGCACGTGGGGGAGAAATGACAGCATGTTGATAGCTATCTACCACATTAACATTTTTTTAGTGTCATCTTCTGCTTCAGCTGGAACTCCAGGCTCAAAACTGGATTCAGTCTATTTTTGTCCCATTTGTCTCTGCATGAGAAGTGGTCTGGAGCCTGTTACATTATGGGAGCTGGTTTGGGATGAAAAACCAAAACTTTTTGGAGGGTTGCATTTATGTTTTCAGTAGATGAGTCCTAGCTTGGCTTAGGTCTCATCTCCTGTTTGCTGCACCACAGATGCCCACAGCAGGGCAGGGGAAGGGGTCCTGGCATACACTGTGTGTTCTCCTAGCAGGGTGTGACAGCTCAGAGTTTTCCTGCAGCTTCTACGTTATTGATTCTTCCACTTATGATTTATGGCTGAATTATCCTTGTTTCCAAACATGCCCCAGTGCACCGTTGCCACATCTTCATGTTAATTTAATGTTCTTTCAAAGCAGCTAGAGAAACTGGTTGGAAAACTGTTTCCAACCCTCTCCGTAGACAGAAAACTTCCGACTCCTTCTTTTGTGCTTTGCAAGCCTCAAGATCTCATCTTCAAGTATAAACAGCAACTGCTGGAAGTTAAAAGGAAAGACAGCGAAAACCTCAAGGTTTTGATTATCCCTGTCAGGAATAAAAGGGACAAGGAAGCTGCAAAGTTTGCTGCAAGATTCCGTGGATCGTGGATGAGGATTCACTGCTGTGCGTGGCAGAGCTTCGACTTGCCCCATGGCATTGGTTTGGCAAAGCCCAGGAGCCTCTGAGCAACAGACAGGGAACCAAAGGGTTTCTGAATCGAGTTCAATTTAGTTATTCATCCTGTGTTGTTGAATTCAGCAGATGGATGTTCCTGAAGCTTTTGCCAGTATAAAATCTGCTGGTCAGGAGTGAGGATTAATGGTGACAGTGTGTAATGTACGCACAGAGTGTAACACATTTCTGTGTAATGTTGAAAAGATGGAGTCATTCGAGGGGCTTGAAGCTCGAGTCAAATGCCTCTTGTAAAGAGAACCAGTGTTAAGTAATCAGAAACCCTTTTGTCTTCTCAAATAGTGCAGAAATCAGTTGTTTTTTCCAAGATTGAACACAATGGGATGAGACTCTTGCCTGCCAGCACAAAGGAGCAGGATGCTGGGTTTGATCCTGCTGCTGTGACTGTTTCGGTGTTATCACCGTGCTCAGAAGGAGCATCTCAGTGCCAGGCTTCCCAACAGCCCTTCAAAGTCAGCGTCATTCAGAAACCATTCCTGTTGACCCCCAGATCACTCAAGAGGAAGAATAAGCTGGAGTTTTGGTCAAAATCAAGTAAAAGGCTTTTTGTTCCATCATCTTACCCATTTTGTTGTTGTTCTCAGCTGTAGCACACATTGAAACAGCTGAGCTGTCCTGTCCTGGACCTGAACATCCAGAATTAGAGCAGGGAAGAATGTGTGTGATGCTCTGATCATGAGAGCATCTGGATGCTCTGGAATGCATCAGATGCTCTGGAACCACCCAGTCTGGTTCCATTTGTGGTGCTTCTGTGCTGATAGAAGCATCCTTGGCTGGGGGCAGCCACTGTGCAGCATCGCCCTACCCCAGAAACCATAATGGGGTGTTGTAAACGTAGATCTACAGTTACAGAGTCACAGACTGGTTTGGATTGGAGGGACCTTAAAGCTCCTCCAGTTCCAGCCCCCTGCCATGGGCAGGGACCCCTTCCACAGGCAGGGACCCCTTCCACTAGAGCAGCTTGCTCCAAGCCCTGTGTCCAACCTGGCCTTGAACACTGCCAGGGATGGGGCAGCCACAGCTTCTCTGGGCACCCTGTGCCAGCGCCTCAGCACCCTCCCAGGGAAGAGCTTCTGCCTAAGAGCTCAGCTCAGTCTCCCCTCGGGCAGGTTAAAGCCATTCCCCTTGGCCTGGCCCTACAGGTCCTTGTCCCAAGCCCCTCTCCAGCTTTCCTGCAGCCCCTTTAGGCACTGGAGCTGCTCTCAGGTCTCCCCTTCAGGAGCCTTCTCTTCTCCAGGCTGCCCCAGCCCAGCTCTCTCAGCCTGGCTCCAGAGCAGAGCTGCTCCAGCCCTTGCAGCAGCTCCATGGTCTCCTCTGGCCTCACTCCAACAGCTCCACGTCCCTCTTGTGCTGCTGCCCCAGAGCTGGATCAGGGCTGCGGGGGGGGGGGGTGTCTCCCCAGAGTGCAGCAGAGGGGCAGGATCCCCTCCCTGGCCCAGCTGCTCGCGCTCTGGGATACAGCCCAGGTCTCATTCTTGGACCATTCATTCAACGCAGCATTTGAGGTCTCATCTCCATTGACCCCTCTGTAAAATACAATTTGGTGCATGATGATGCTATAAGTAACCATTGTATGTGTCTGGTGTTGGACCACATCAGCTAAACCAGCCCAGCTTCATGGTTCCATTAGTTAACATCTCTTCTGGCTTGCTGAACCTGTGTAAGCAATGAAACAGTTGATGTGGCTTGTCTTTACCACAGCATGTTTCCCTAGGGTTAGTCAAAAATGCTTTTATTACCCTGGAGGGAAGAAATACACCTTTTTAGGCATGGAGATAAGGTCTGAGACAAGCCTTAAATGTTCAGGAGTAACTGAAGTTGGCTGCAGGCATGTTACACATTGCTGCTGCCCTTGGGACTGCCTCCCTGGACATTCAGCTTGATAAAATCCACCAAGAGCTGGGAACTGCTCAAGGACACAAGGCAAACACGCTGTGAGAAGCTGGTGGAAGGTTTCCAGCAGGAGCAGTTGCAGAAGCAGGAGGGAGGAATGCAGCCTGGCCTCCCCAGCATCGCCACCGCTCGGGATTTATATTGCACATGTGAGGATATTTGGGATGTTTTCCTTCAAAGACAAGCTTAGCTCATGCAGGCGTGTGAGGGAGAGGGACTGGCAGCTCTTTAGAACAAAGCCTTACATCTGTATGGCTCATATTTGATTACAAGAGTGGGTTTTCCCCTTTTAAAGCAAGTATGAAAGAAATACGCTGTGATTTGTTCAGCTCTGGCCTTGGCAGCATTCTCTCTCCATAATTCCTTGAGCAGGAAGCTCCAGAGTGTGCATTCACACTGGTGAGGAGGGACTGAAGTTGGGGGGCTTTCCTCTAGGAACCTTAAAACCAAACCTGTGGAAAGCAGGAGGTGCAAGGAGGGTTTAGTCAATCTTTAAAGGGCATGTTTGGGCATGTTTAGCAGCAGGGTTGGGACTGTCCCAAGGAGGAGGCAGATCACAGAATCAGCTAGGTTGGAACAGACTATAAATGTGGCCAGGAGCCAGAGGATGCCCATGGGACAGCCACCAGCCCTTGGGGGTTTGATTTACTTATCCTACCATCAACCTTTCATTCTGGACCAGTGTTATTGAGGAATAAAACACTTCCTAAATAAAACGTGGGGCAGAGCTGCTGGTTTATATCCTGTAATTTATAGAGCTGGGGAAAGGAAATACCACTGGTGTTTCCTCCTTGCTTGCACTCATAGTACGTTGGGATGATGCACCCTGTCTGGAGTACTGATATGGGCTGAGTCGGGATGGTTGTTCTGTGGTTGTCTATAGAGCCAGGCTGAGAGAGCTGGGCTGGGGCAGCCTGGAGAAGAGAAGGCTCCTGAAGGGGAGACCTGAGAGCAGCTCCAGTGCCTGAAGGGGCTGCAGGAAAGCTGGAGAGGGGCTTGGGACAAGGGATGTAGGGACAGGCCAAGGGGAATGGCTTTAACCTGCCCGAGGGGAGACTGAGCTGAGCTCTTAGGCAGAAGCTCTTCCCTGGGAGGGTGCTGAGGCACTGGCACAGGGTGCCCAGAGAAGCTGTGGCTGCCCCATCCCCGGCAGTGTTCAAGGCCAGGTTGGACACAGGGGCTTGGAGCAAGCTGCTCTATGGAAGGGGTCCCTGCCCGTGGCAGGGGTTGGAGCTGGAGGAGCTTTAAGGACCCTTCAGCCCAAACAGGGCTGGGATCCTGTGATTCTGTTTGAGTTGTTCCCTTTTCCCTCCAAGTTCCTCTGACTGCAGTGCAACTTGCCCAGACTTGTACTGCACAGCAGCTTTGAGCCTGACATAAGGGAGTCATTTGGGGAGTAACAGACTCCAGGGATGGAGGTTAAACTATAACCCTGTGCCAGGATGCTTTTGCTTTCTCAGTTCCCGAGGGGGAAGGGAGGAAGCAGGAGCAGGATGGGGAATTCCTGCCGGATGGAGCAGCCTATTGCCTTCATATCACTGACCTCGGAACAAATGAAAGCAGAATAAAAGCTGTGCTTGCTCTGGGACAGCACCCAAATGGCTGTGAAGGGGGAGTGAAAACACTGTGTCCCTGCCCATAGCAGGGGGTTGGAACTGGATGATCTTAAGCTCCTTTCCAACCCAAACCATTCCATGATTCTGTGATTCTATAGAACGTTTTCAATGAGTTAATTTAAATGGGAGAAGAACATGGGTGTGAATTCAGGGTGTTGTGCTGCTGCTGTCAGCCTGTGTTCCATGGGTGTCTGGCTGGAGGAGGTGCTTTAAGCCTGGTTTCATTTCTGGGCCTCGGATTCCCTGTGACCTCTTAGGGCTGTTACTTAACCTCTGTGTTTACACCTTCCTAATATACTCCCCTGGTTGCTTGTCAGGACCTCTTGAGAATCCCAAAGGACAGTGCAAAATGGTGTTACTTTGCCATCCTCCTCCTGATGTTCCTATGTTAAACTGAGCTCTGATAGCATGGTCATAATGTAAAGATACAGATATATAAAGATACGTGGTTGTGCAGGCCATGGAGAGCTTGTCCTTTGGGAATGATGGACTCTCCCAGTCACTGTGCACGAAAACCTGATTCCTTTTTGTCTCCCTTTCTCTTTCCAGACTTTATATTCAGAGCACCCATTAAATTAAGCAAACCAGGGGAACTCCGAGAAGAATATGAAAGCCAGCTAAGGAAGGTACAGTATGCTGGGTAATTGTGGGGTTTCTTCCAGAATAACTTGGGATTTCCTGCAGGAATAGCATCCTACCTGCAAGGAAACTTGAAGGGCTTTTTATGGACTTAGAGGAACGCCAGAGAGCGACTCTTCATTAAGGACTGTAGTGATAACACAAAGGTGAATTGGTTCAAACTTAAACAGGGAACATTTAGGCTGGATGTAAGGAAGAAGTTCTCCATTATGAGGATGCTGAGGCGCTGGCCCAGGGTCCCCAGAGAAGCTGTGGCTGCCCCATCCCTGGCAGTGTTCAAGGCCAGGTTGGACACAGGGGCTTGGAGCAAGCTGCTCCAGTGGAAGGGGTCCCTGCCCATGGCAGGGGTTGGAACTGGATGAGATTAAGTTCTTTTCCAACCCAAACTATTCTGTGATTCTATTCCTGCTCAGTACAAAGGTCATTTATTCCCTTTATGCTGTTCAGCCAGTTCAGGAGCATACTGGCTGTTGTCCAGCATGGAGAAGCCAGATTTGCTGTCTTAGGCTGCCTTCCAAACTATGGAAATGTCCCTTCCGTGGTGGACCTCAAGAGGCTGTTTGGTTGTGCAGGGTTTATACAGCATCTGTGTTTGTGGATGCAGTTCCACAAAGGCTTTTGCAGCATGAGGCATCTCCTGCAGTAACATCCTTCTCAGAAACTCTCTATTCTAAGCTAGAACTTTCTGTCTGCAAGGGAAGAAATGGCATTTCAAGGCAGAAAACTGGGAAGGGAAGAAAAGAATTTCAGCTGTTTTGGAGTTAAAATCTGGGGAAATATTTACTGTCTTTAAAAAGGGATTTTTATTATTCTTTTTTAAGCCTAAATCATTGAAACCATCTCCAGTAACTTGTCATTGATGGAAACTGGCTTCTCTTTACGTGAGAAACATCATTGTGAAAGCAATTGCTGCTGCAGCCAAGCAGATAATGCATTCCAGTGCAATCTCTCTTGTGAGAGGCACCTATAACTCCCTCCAGCATTCCCGTTTCCACTTGTAGCTCCTGCTTCTGTCACCCCTTCCTCTGCCAGGAACCTGTGCAGCATCCTGCCAAAGTAATGTGGACTCTGGCCTGATGCTGGTGTCTCTGTCAGTAGATCACTGTGTCAGGTCCTTGATCTCTGTGAGGGTGTTGCTGTAAGAGGGGTTCAGCCACTCGCTGATCATTGTACCTGGTGGGGAAAAGGAGTTGTTCATCATCAGAGGGTTTTCTTTGGGGTTTCACTTGAAGATCTCAACCATAGAAAGGGCTGGGAAGCTGATAAGGAGTTAGAAAATAGCCTTGTCCACTGAGGAGGAAAATGATGCTTAGATGATATGTAATGTAAATGACTAGTCTAGGAAATGCAGATTTTAGAGAGGGACTCTTCATCAGGGACTGTATCGATAAGACGAGGGGTGATGGGTTCAGACTGAACAGGGGAAGTTCAGGCTAGGTATAAGGGAGAAGCTCTTCCTTGTGAGGGTGCTGAGGCGCTGGCACAGGGTGCCCAGAGAAGCTGTGGCTGCCCCATCCCTGGCAGTGTTTAAGGCCAGGGGCTTGGAGCAAGCTGCTCTAGTGGAAGGGGTCCCTGCCCGTGGCAGGGGTTGGGACTGGATGAGCTTTAAGGTCCCTTCCAAACCAGTCTGTGACATGTAGGAAGACAATTAAAAGATGTGGAATTTTCTTCACTCCTGCTTCTTGTGTGGAATCAGTGATGCTGATGGGCAATGTCACTTCAGGGTGTTGGGAGAACTTGGGCAGATTATGACCTTCCATTAACTGATCTTAAGCAATGCAAACTCCTCTGTGGTCCAGGTGACATTCACTAGGTAGGCAGCACATTCTGTGCATGAAGTCTGGTGACCTGTGGTGTCTTTAGCTGTGGGGAGGTGCTTTTTGAGAAACAGTTGGTTTAGGCAGCAGTGTAAAGCTTAAGGGCACAGAAATCTTATTCATATAAAAATCAAGTTTATTAATAAACATCCATCACTGTATTTCATAGAATCAGATCACAGAATGGTTAAAGCTTAAAGCTCATCCTGTTCCACCCCCCCTACCATGGGTGGGGACACCTTCCACTAGAGCAGGTTGCTCCAAGCCCCTTCCAAGCCATTACCCTTTGTCCCAAGCCCCTCTCCAGGTTTCCTGCAGCCCCTTCAGGCACTGGAGCTGCTCTCAGGTCTCCCCTTCAGGAGCCTTCTCTTCTCCAGGCTCACCCAGCCCAGCTCTCTCAGCCTGGCTCCAGAGCAGAGCTGCTCCAGCCCTCGCAGCAGCTCCATGGCCTCCTCTGGCCTCACTCCAACAGCTCCACGTCCCTCTTGTGCTGCTGCCCCAGAACTGGACCAGGACTTCAGGGGGGTAATTCACTATTTTCTTTCACTGTAACCTTTAGGATGAAGAGACTCAGGGCACCTTTGGCTTAAAGAAGAAAATAAGTTTTTTGCACAGGTATTAACTGTAAACCTTGTTGGGGTTTCATAAATCCCTCCATAATAGTGAGTGGGAGATCTTCCGTGATGCTATTGGAGCTCACTCATCATTGATCCTCCCAGACTTGTTGCTTGATGTCTTTAATCCTGCTGCAAAGCCAGAATCTTCTGAGTGTCCTGAAGAGCCAGAACCTCCTGAGTCCATGAGTGCAGGATCTTACCTCTGCAGCTCTTCCAGGTGCTTCCAGACTGACACATTCCTGGATCTTCTCTCCAGTGGTCCAAGATGTATGAAACCATCTTCTCTCCAATGGTCCACAAAACATTGCATCCATGCAGGAAAAGTGGGTGCATTGTCACCTCCTGGTAATCCTGGTCACTCCATTACTGACTTCAGTACTACCTGTAAGGTTCAATGAGCACATTTGGAGCATGATGAGGATCCAGCTGAAGAGGTTTCTGCAGCCATCATTTGATTTCAGCTAAAAGCTACCGTGTGCCAACACCTTTCGCTTCTCCACCAGGCAAAAGGAAACATTTTTAACATGTTTCTGACATCTTGGGCCTGGTTTTGTCTCCTTCCTGTTCATCCTGATGCCTTCCCCTTTTGCTCACTGCAGATGGGATGTAGGTTTCTTTCCCTTGCAATTTCAACTCCTTTTTGCTGAACCTCATCTGAAGGAGCTTTGAATCATCACCTAAGAGGAAAGGACGAGGTAATTTTGCTGACTCAGTGGCAACTTTTGCCTTATTCCAGGTGGAATTGTGCCTGCTGCCACTTAGTGAGAGTTTCTTGGTGTCTCTGAACTCCTGAATTAGGAAGGAGGAGAGAACTCAGGTTTGGGAATCAAAGCTTGTCTATAACCTCTGTGTGTCAAGGCAAGAGGTTTCATCTCAGCTTTCCTGCCTGTTCCACAGGGATAACCCACACTGGCTCTCCTCCTGAGGAGGGGAGAGGAGCATTCAAAGCTTTTACGTCTCCCAGATGTGAGTTGCTTTCTAAAGCCTCACTCTTGACCTGCTTCCCAGCCTTTTGCAGCTGAAAACAAAGCAGTTCCCATAAGGATGCACTGGAGACTTTCTTATTTGAAGTGGATCATCTCCTAGTGTCATTTTCTCCTCTGGCTTTCAGCATGACATGAAATGTTTGCTGTCTGTGCAGGACAGTGAGATTTTCTGTTCCCCTCTTCTATACATCACACTTGGTGCCCTTGTGTTTCGCATTTTCCCAAAGGAGGATCTCCTTCCTGTGTCCTAAAACCCCAAACTCACCCCTTAAACTGTCTTTCTACCACAAGCAGCTTGTTTATTGCCTGTTATCACACGTAATCAGGAGGGAAACTCCTACCTGAGGCATGTGCTGACATGCAGCTGCCAGCAGCATGGGTAGACGGAGCAGGCTGAGGGAGTGAGGAAGCAAACCCAGACAGTTCATGGAGCAGAGAGAAGATACCAAACGTGAGTTTGCCAAGTTTTTGGGAATTAATGTTAGGTTCAAGAGGGCTGTTCCCTGAAATGGGCATTTCTTGAGCAATTCTCAAGGTGGAAAAGGATTCATTGCTTGTACAGCTTTTTTCCTGCAGCTCCAGTAGCCAGAAAGGCTACGGACAGCTTAAAATGCATTTTCTGATCACTGTACTGCTGATAGCAGCTGAGGGTCCTGCATCCAGTATTCCAAAGATGCTCCTTGGATAACTTCTCCCAGGGTAGATATTTCCCAGGAGTCTGTTCCAGCTTCTAGTCCTCATGTCCCCTTGTTTGTAAGTAAATTCTCTGGGAGTAAGTAAATTCTCTGCTTCAAATGACTTTGTTTTAAATAGTGCACATCTTATCCTTAGATTTTGCTTTTGTTTGGAACCTGAATTCTGCACCTAAATTCCTCTCTTGTATCCTGTTAAGTAGGATTGAGATCCTGGTGTTGCTTTGTTCACCTTTGGCGCAGCTTGTGCTCGAGCCTCACATCAACTGTGCCATTGCCCCCAGTCCTTAACTATTCCTGCATGTTGTTACTTTTGCTTGTGGCTTTAGATTTGGGAATTAAGTATTATTGCTAGAAGATAGATAAAATGGAAAGATTTCCATACAGTTTTCTTCCAGGTGGGAAGTATGGAAGGGCCGTAGGTGCTGGGAGGTATTTTCTTGGTGATAAATCTTAATGTGAACTTGCTTTTCAGCTTAAAAAAGGCTCCTTAAAGAACTTGGCTTTCAGGTATGTAAAAAAGGCTCCTTAAGGTGCAGAAATGCTGTTCATGAGACATATAGCAGAGTATTCATCATACCTGCATCATGTGGCTCTAATCCATATTAGTCAGACACCAGGTTGTAGTTATTGCTCGAGCTTATTAATAGATCAGGAATTTAAAGATACATCTTAAACCAGCTGGAAAGGAGAAGTCAAACCAGTCTTTGGAAACATCTTCAAACACCCAGCATCAGCCAAAGAGTGGCTTTGTTCCTGGTTTCTGCCTTCTCTCCTCCCACCTCTCTCTTCCTTGTCTCTGGGGGTTTGGAGTCAGTAGGATTTGGGGCCTTCTCAGTCTGATGATCACAATGTGCTTACCATGTAATGCATCATGGACTCTGTTTTCTTTGTCAGCCTCATGCCCATGCTTGGGGTTTTCCCCCTTCTTCATCGGGGAATTAAAGTACTGAATATTTTGGGGAGAATGAGGATTTGTGGGATCAGTGTGGATGCCATGAGCTTTACTGGAGAGCACCAGATCCTGCAGCACTGCTCTCCTGCGAGGCAAGAGGGAAACTATGGCAGTGTGAAAAGGTAGGGAACATAACAGAGCATCTGAGGTGCCCACGCTCAAATGTGAGGAATAAAGAGAAGTATTTGATTCCCGTGTTCTTCCCCATCACTGTGATTCATCAGCGTGATGGAGATCAGTCAATCAGAGGTCAGGCTTGTTGTCTCACACTTACACACCACACTGGGTGGAGGAAGGAGGAAGGACCTGGTGTAGATACACATCTGTTATAGACCATTCATGGCCCCTGTGAGTCTGAAGTTGAGGAAGAGATGAGAGACAAGCTGGGTGAATGGCTGGGTAATGAGTGAGGAGGGAGCTGGGTGATGTTATCCAGGGATGATGGGCTGGTGCTGGCTGAAGGATGTACCACAGAGCCTGTTCATCAGGAAAAGGTGGTGGGAAGGAGGAAAAGGGGGTTCTTGCTGGTTTTAAATCCTGGCAACTGGGGAGTTTGTCCCTGCTCGTGGCAGGGGTTGGAACTTGGATGAGCTTTAAGGTCCCTTTGATGCAAACCAGTCTGGGATTCTACGAATTGCTGTATCTATGCAAGTTTAATGTAGGTGATGCTGCCTCTATGTCTGCCAAATTGTGTCTTGTATTACAGGCCGTTTGAAGACTCAAACTGAACTGTCACAACTTGCATGAAACTCCTGTTGCACACAGGTTGTCTGATTGTCTACGAGGAGATAAAAGCTTTTGTCTCCGTTTCAGAACATACCATGGCAGAGCAGTCTTGGTCAGACCCTCAACCTGACAGTGCCTTTGCTCTTTTGCAAAGAAGATAATATCCGTGGTACTTGTGTTGAGTGCATGAACATGAAGGTGGTGTAGAAAGAAACTCATCTTCACGTTGGGAGAACTCCCGTTCTCATATTGTGAGAGAGGCATTGACTGGACTCTAGAGCAGAGGAGTAGCAACACAAAAGTGAATGATGTGACCAAGCTCTTGGAAGAGCACTTGTTGGCAGCCAGGTGTAAGACTTCCAACCTTTGAAATTCTCCATCTTTTTTGTTGTTCTTTCCAGCTGAGAGAAGAAAAGCAACAAGAGGAGAAAGCTTCTGAGGAGCTGATCCACAAGTTCGTTCTGGACGATGGGGATGTAGGAAAAAGAAAAATGGAAGAGCAGCAGAAGAAAGAGGAATCTTTAGTGCTTAAAGCAAACCAGGAGTGTGTAAGTAAGCTTGGGCTTCTCTTTCTACTCACATTAAACCCTGGCTGGTAGGTGAAATGCTGCTAAGGCTTAGTCCTGGAACGAGAACTAGGGTTTTTTAAAGACCTGGAGTAACTGAGTTTCTCCTGTTCTGCCGTTTGAAACTGGGAGCTTTCCAGGATTGACACCTTTATAGCCCCTGAAGACTATGAGCTAATAGATTATAGACACATTACTGAGAACTGTCTTAGGTTTCTTATGACTCTAGATGTTCTTCTAGAGCTTTATACCCCCTTTTACCCACTGTACTGTGGCTGGAGGAGCAGCTCTTACAAACACAGCAGAGAAACCTAGAGGAAACCACTGTGCATTGTGTATCCTCAGTCTTCAGGCATACACATATTGCCACAAACATTCCTCCATGACTCTTCTACGTGTAGGTGTACAGTAGTGTAGTCCAGCAGATGCTTCATGCTGAGGGTTGCCTATTTCCCATTTCAGTTGTGAGACTCAGCAGGAAATGCTCTTAACACTTAAAGACTGATGGGCTGAGATGTGGGTACTGGATAACGTCCTGTAGTACCTTTGTTGTAGGATTATCTCATGGTTCCTTGATCAATAAATGAACTTCCTTCAGTAACAGCTGTACGTAGGTGCTGTGTGCATTATGCTTTTGGGGCCAACCTTTGAGCTGTTTATCTCCAGAGCAGCATGAGCACACGTACGTGCTGACACGCTGCACTCGGTTTACCTCCTGTTGGTGTAATCAGGCTTTTGGCATCTTGGGTATCTTTGCAAGAGCTTTATTTTCCAAGTGATTCTTTCTGTTGTACATATCAGTTAACTCTTCCTTGGTTGACTCCAGTTTCCTGAACGTCTCTCGGATTCAGAGAATGAAGAACCATTCCAGGGCAGGCAGACACATCGATCGGCTTTTGTTTCCAAGACCAGTGCCTACTCCTTTGCTTTCCTTTCAGGGTAAGAGGCTGAGACTTAATTCAAGTTGATTAATGATGAATTACAGATGTTTTGTGACTGTTGTTCTAAAGATACCTGAGATGCTTTAATTAGAATGGGTATTCCAATCCCAAGGAAGTAATGCTGTCTCTGGAACTGTAGAACAGACTAACTGTTAGAATATGGAGTGAGTCTGATTGCCTCCTACCTGCTATAAAATCCTGGGGGTTAAAGAAGTTTGTGTTCATCCCATGGAGGAGAAAAATCCTTGTAGATTTAAATGACAGAAATCATGGAATGGGTTGGGTTGGAAGGGACCTTAAAGCTCATCCAGTCCCAACCCCTGCCACAGGCAGGGACCCCTTCCACTAGAGCAGCTTGCTGCAAGCCCCTGTGTCCAACCTGCCCTTGAACACTGCCAGGGATGGGGCAGCCACAGCTTCTCTGGACACCCTGTGCCAGCACCTCAGCACCCTCACGGGGAAGAGCTTCTGCCTAAGAGCTCAGCTCAGTCTCCCTCTGGCATCATTAAATCACTAAAGTAAAAAATCTTCAGATATTAAGCAATTACATTAAAAAATCATTAAAGTACACAGTTCTTGTGATGAACTCTGGGTCCTTCACCAGCAACAGAGGTTAAAAGATAACAGCAGCCCCAAACCCCTTACCAGTGAAAGCTGCTGCACGGTGCAGTGGCAGCAGCTGAGTAACTCCCTGTTTCCACATGAGAAGCACAAGGGTTTCCATAGCATCCTCATTAGCTCCGACCTCAATTAGCTACAAGTAGGTGGAGGTGTCAGCGTGTTTAGTGAGGAGCCCTTCAGCACAGCCCAGGATTCTGAGGCTGATCCAAGATTCCTGCATCCCTTTTCCCTGAGGGTGTAGGAGGCACCTCTGGCTGCCAAGGCTGATGCCTCCCCCACAGGCAGCTGTGCCAGGGCTGTCGGGCTGGTTCTTCCTCAGGTCATGAACAATCTCCTGTTTTTCCCCCATCTGCTTTTTAGGAACCTCACTGCCAAGGTGGAAAGGAGTCGGAGCTGCAACGACACCATTCAGGAGAGATCAAAGAGCAGGCAGAGATCAGCCCCAGCCAACAAAACAAAGGTAGGGGCTGCGTCTGCAAGCAAAAGCTTTGTAAAGTGTCAATGTTCTTATCTGAGGTTACACAGCACCAGGAAGCTGGAGATATGAAACACAGTGTTGGTGGTGGTGCCGGTGCTGTGTTATCACTGGGGAGCAAATCACCTCCTTGCAGCTGCCAATAAAACCCTGCCAGGTTAGAAATCACTGAGCTTATGGAGTCGTTTGTCAGCACTGGAGGATGTGGAAGTTGGAAGGGTCCTCACGATGCTTTTGTTTTGTCATTCAGTTTCTTTCCAAGGCTGAATCCTGGCTGATTAAAGAGAAATCTTTTAGAAGTTTAGGAGTAAAATCCCCTTTTCTTCCCCTTCCTCTCCTGTTCTTTCCAACGGTGTTTAAAGGTTTAAACTTCCATCCCTGGCAGTGTTCAAGGCCAGGTTGGACACAGGGGCTTGGAGCAATCTGCTCTAGTGGAAGGCGTCCCTGCCTGTGGCAGGGGGTTGGGACTGGATGAGCTTTAAGGTCCCTTCATCCCAAACCAGTGTGGGATGCTATGAAACAGAGCAAAACTCGTTTCTTTTCTCGTGTTAGAATACTTCCTTTTGTACTTCCACACTATGCAAAGAGCTGGCCTGGTCTTGTTTCCCCTTGCATCCAGCAGCCCAAATGAATTAACCCTATCTGTTCCCCTGTGCAGGGTGAGAGATGTTTTGCAGTGCACCCAGTGCTTCACAGTGAGCAGTGATCACAAAGCAGCACTGCAAATCTGAACTGGGGGTTTTGAGGCTCTTCCAGCAGTAGTCACTGGGTGCCTTCCGCTCCTTGGAGATGCCCTTTGCAACCACCTTTCCTTGTGCCATGCCTGGCAGCACCACTGGCCCCTCTGCCCTGACAGGAGAAGTAAATCCTTGCACTAATCTCATGCAGTTGCACTTGCTCTTGCACTAATCTCTGTCTCTGGAGCTGTTCTCTGCCTCCTTTCCAATGTGCCTCTGGCCCATGGGGTCCTGGTGGAAGCCAGCAGCAGCTTCAATCGTGGGAGCTGTGAGTTCTCAGCCTGGAACAGCTTCAGTGCTACTCTGCCAGGGCTGCTTGCTGGGATGTGGTAGAACCATGGAATCACAGACTGGGTTGGGTTGGAAGGGACCTTAAAGTTCATCCAGTTCCACTTGCCCTTGTTGAACCTCATTAGGCTTCTCTCCACCCAGTTCTCCAGCCTGCCAAGGTCCTGCTGAATGGCAGCACCGCTTCAAGTGTATCATAGAGTCAGAGAATCCCAGACTGGTTTGGGTTGAAGGAACCTTAAAGCTCATCCAGTTCCAACCCCTGCCACGGGCAGGGACCCCTTCCATAGAGCAGCTTGCTCCAAGCCCCTGTGTCCAGCCTGGCCTTGAACACTGCCACGGATGGGGCAGCCACAGCTTCTCTGGGCACCCTGTGCCAGCGCCTCAGCACCCTCACAGGGAAGAGCTTCTGCCTTATCTCCAACCTAAATCTCCCCTGTTTCAGTTTGAATCCATCACCCCTTGTCCTATCACTGCAGTCCCTGATGAAGAGTCCCTCTCCAGCATCCTTGTAGCCCCCTTTAGACACTGGAAGCTGCTCTGAGGTCCCCACGCAGCTTCTCTTCTCCAGGCTCAACAGCCCCAGTGTTCTCAGCCTGGCTCCATACAGGAGCTGCTCCAGCCCCTGAGCATCCTCATGGCCTCCTCTGGGCTTGTTCCAGCAGCTCCATGGCCTTCTTATGCTGGGGACACCAGAACTGCACACAGTGCTCACGCTCTGGGGGTGCAGCCCAGCACACACTGAAGTTGGGTCATGAGGAGCTTCTTTTCACCCAACACCCCAAGTCCTTCTCCTCAGGCTCCACCCAACCTATAGCTGTACCTGAGATTGCCCCAGCCCAGAGGCAGGACCTTGCACTTGGCCGTGTTGGGCTCCATGAAGTTGGCATTGGCCACCTCTCAGGTGTATCAGCCACTCCCCACGTTGTCCATCTTGTCCTCAGTGACAAATGTCTGAGCTGTGGTGCTTTGCTTTGCAGGTCAGCAGCACGTCCACGCCGCTGGTTGGGGTCCTGTCATCCACCCAGAACAACCGCTGCCTCTCAGCCCCAGACCTGACAGCAGAGAAGCGCCTGGTCCTCAACCCCGTTTCATCCCTCTCAGCCCTGCACAAGCCAGAGAGATCCATCAGCCCCGAGAGCAACGACAGCATCTCAGAGGAGCTCAACCACTTCAAGCCCATCGTCTGCTCTCCGTGTACTCCACCAAAGAGGCTTCCTGATGGCCGCGTCCTGAGCCCCCTCATCATCAAATCCACCCCGAGGAACCTGAACAGGAGCCTGCAGAAGCCAACGACCTACGAGGCCAGTCCAAGAATCCTAAAGAAGTGGGAGCAGATCTTTCAGGAGCGCCAAATCAAAAAGACTCTTTCCAAAGCGACCCTCACGTCCTTGGCTTCAGAGCACGGGGAAGATGCTACAGCTCCTGACATCACCAGCTCCAGCAGTTGCAATAAGGAGCAGCCACAGGCTCAGGATGATCACCTTCCACCCGACACCACCGGAGACCCTCACCCCGAGCTGGATTTCCTCCCTTCCATCAGCGAAACGAAGCTGGGAAGAGGGAATGAGAAGAGCAGAGATGCCCAGGCCTTAACCACAGATGACAGCGCTGCTGATCCAGACGTGAGATCCAACATCACCTCCCTCAACCCACGAGTGTCCGAGGTCCCTGACCTAAAGGTGAACGCCTTCATGGACAAATCCTGTCTGAGCCTCGGCTCAAAAGTGCTGGGCAGGAGACTGCTGGGTGTCAGCGCATCGCTTCCCGACAGCACCGTGCTGAAAGCACCGGGGAAGAAGCAGCTGAAATACCTGAACAACAGCGAATTGATCAACGTCCAGAACAGCACCTGCAGCTCGGTGGAGAACCTCCTCGGGGAGCAGCCCCCGGCGCTGCGACGGGGCCGCAAGAGACGCTGCAAAACGAAGCACTTGGAGCACAACGGCTCCGTCAAGAGACTGCGGCACCCGGCGGGAGAGGTGGGCTTGGTGCCCGAGGTGCGGGACATGGAGCAGAAGCTCCAGCAAGAGGAGGAGGACAGGAGGTTGGCCCTGCACCTCCAGAGGCTTTTCGACAGCGAGAACAGGACAGTGGAGAGGCGGAAAGTCAGAGTGGAGCGGTACCTGCTGCGCTCCAAGAGCACGCTGGGTGCCAAGTAGCACTGGTGGACGCTGTTGCCTTGCTAGAGGACGATGAGGTTTATCAGATTATCCTATAGGAAACCTATTTTTGGTCATACTTCCACCCGCACAGTTGCTTTTCTCATTGTTGGTGGTGAGATGTTGTAGGTCCAGTTCAGACCGAAGCCAGAGTCCTTTCAGCTGAACGAAACCAAGAGGGGGTGAGGGAAAAGTTCCTCAAGTTTTCCTGGTCCATTGGTCTGAAAGATGTGTGCGTTGTCCCCATGAATACACTGCAATGTATATGCAATGAATACCTCTGCATGCAGGTGGTGACATTTGGGTTGTGTGAGCAGCAAGGCGTGAGGAGCTCATCCACTCCTTGCCTTGCTGCTTCAATAGGCCAAGGGAAGTCAGAGCACTACTCACAGAAAGTAGGGTTTTCCCATCCTAGAAAGTCTTCTCTTCTGCCTGTCCTCTGGTCTTCCTTATGTTGTGGATGTCACTGTGTTGAATGACCCAACTTGAGGGCTGTTAGCAGGGAGGTTGATCTGTATTTCTTCTAGGAAGTACCAAACAGATCCACCCGTAGTACTTACAAGTGAATGTATCTCCCTGGGCACCAGCAGCACAGCTCACAGGTTACTTTCTGCAAGTAGAAAGTAGTGAAGAAAGACTTCAAATAAGGATTTTACTGGAAAGCCTTAGAGCTTGTTGTGGCTGCCCCATCCCTGGCAGTGTTCAAGGCCAGGCTGGACACAGGGGGTTGGAACTGGGTGAGCTTTAAGGTCCCTTCCAACCCAACCCAGTCTGGGATTCTATGAACTTGCACATTCATGTTAGTGACACAGCAGAGAGCTCAGGTAGAGCAGTTGGGGCCATGCTGTGGGCACTGTGACACAGGGAGCAAATGCAGCTTCTCTCCCATCCCTGCCTCTTCCAAGGCAAGAAGATTTTCCTGTTCTTCCCATTCAAATTGATACCTAGAAAGGGAAACGCTGGCTGAGTGATTCCAGGAAGGATTCCTCCCTGCTGACATGTACCTTGCTCAGTTCAGAGATCCCTCAGCACACCTCAGACCTGTCCTTACACGTCCAAAAGCCGCCCAAGGATGCATCCCGAGGTCTGTGACGCATCACCCTCCTCTCCCAGCACCGGCTGAACTGGGATGAGAGAGCAGGGATGGGATCCCAGCCCTCCCAGCCCACAGGCACGTGGATGTGGGTGCTCAGGGTGATGGGAGCCTGCCCTGCCCCTGCTCCCAGCTACCTGTCTTCAGGTTCAAACCACTAAGAGGGCTCAGGTGAGCAATGCACTAAAGATTTCCGCTTCAAGGCACGAAGCTGGGCAGCCTGGACTGGAGGTAGCTCAGAGCTTGGAATTGATGGAGCATGTACTGGTCCATCCTTGGGCTCTTCATATTTCCATCACTCTTTCCCATCACCCATTATAATTCCATTGATTATTTCCTAATCAATGGAAATGATTTGATAATTAGGCTTAACAACCATCAGCTCAACTCAGTACTTGCAGAGTATTCACTGGGGACCCTCAGTGCCCACAGGGACCTTGTGCAGGGCAGAGGTTGCAGTGTTCACCATCTTGCTGACCCATGGGCTGGATGACAAGGGGTGTTTGGGGGATGGAGCTGAAGCACAGTGCTGGGGAAAACTCACCATGATCCCATGGTGTGAAGGGAGGAGACCCAAGTGTGTTCCAGCAGATGGATCTGATCCAAGAGAATGGTCATTGCCCAGTTTTCTTTAGCTAAAAATAATGGTTTAATATCTCCTTCCACCTTAAATGGTTAAAGAGAGCAAACAGGAACTGGTTGGCACTGGGACAGGATGCTCAAGGAAGTGCATGTCCCATCCCTGGCAGTGCTCAAGGCCAGGTTGGACACAGGGGCTTGGAGCAAGCTGCTCCAGTGGAAGGGGTCCCTGCCCGTGGCAGGGCTTGGAGCTGAATGAGCTTTAAGGTCCTTTCCAACCCAACCCATTCCATGATTTTCTCTCCTGTGAGGACCCTGGCTCCTTTTTTCCTCCCCAAATTGAACTGGATTCCTTTTTTTATTTTAAAAAAAGAAATCTTATATTTTAATGGATAAAATTTATATATTTTAAATACTATATTTCAACAGATTGACACTTTGGTTTTGAGAAATCTTATAGCAATGATTCCGTAATATATATCTCTCTCTATATCTATCTCTGTATCTCCTTAACACACCAACTACTGGATGGTTTAAGTCACACCTAGGGCTTGCTAGGCCTGGCTTGGCTATGCCTGACCTGCTGCAGCTCATGGGTGATGGCTTTCCATGCCCTCTAACATGCCACAGCTTCCGTAGGTGCTGGTTGAAGCAGGCACTTGAGACCCAAACCGAATCCTGCTCCTGTATCCAGCTGTGAACTGGAAGGAATTTAAGTGATTGGAGCCTTGGACCTCCTCTAGAAGAGCAGCACAGAGAGAAGAGGGTGGAAAACACTGGCACGGGATGCCCAGTGAAGCTGCGGCTGCCCCATCCCTGATCCAGGGCCGGTGGCTGTGGTTCTGGGCAATCTGCTCTAGTTGAAGATGTCCCTGCTCATTGCAGGGGTTGGAACTGGATGAGCTTTGAAGGTCCCTTCCAACCCAACCCATTCCGTGATTCCACGTAGCATCGGCCTGGATCTGCCCTTCGCAGTGAAATAAGCTCCGAGGGAGCCCACAGATTGTTCCTCAGGATTCATGCTGATTTTTCCCAACATTTTGAGCTAAACCCTGCACTTCCCAAGTGTGTTTTGAGTTGTAAGTACTTTTACAGGTCCCTTCCCCATGGCTGATCCCTTGAGCCCAAAGCAGACTTCCCGAAACAGCTTCCTCCGGTCTCGCCGTGCTTGAGGGATTCATCCAGGCTTGGGCTGCTCTGAGCAAGCCCACAGCACAAAGCCCAGCTTTTCACATGGAATGTGTCCTTTCTTGCCCCTCTCCACGTGGATTTCACAGTCCAATTGTCTTAGATCCCTTCTTCAGATGACATCAGTATTATGGGGGTTTGTGTCTTCATTCCCTCTTTCTAAATCCAAGCTGGTGGAAGGGCAGGAGGTGATGCCTGAGCTTGGAACCAAGAAAAGCTTCATGGAACCCCTCGTGCCTCTGGTTTAACCTCATCTTCACTGGGCTCCAGAGCAAGAGAGCGCTCCTTGGCTCCCCAAGCATCATACATTGCATCCACGTTGAAGACCTTTGGATGTGGTATCACAATCCCATCATGGAAGCTTTCAGGAAAGCATCAGAGCAGGATCTCGTGAGGTTTTTAGCCTGATGAAGCTGCTGGCTGCGTTTCTACATCCATTTCTCCATCTGGTTGCTGAAGGAGTGGGGAGAACATGGGATGTTCCCATGTGGATCACCTAAACCCTCTCCCCTTCTTCTGAGCTGTATCAGGAGCACGACTGCCCTTGGCTGAAATCCACCCAAGGCAGTGTTGGGATCACACCTGCGGTGGTTTGAAGTTAGGATGAATGTGTTATCAATTTAATGTTCTGTTTAAGCTTGCACAAAACCAAGTTAATTGTGTGTAATTCCACTTGAAAGAGCAGGAATTCCTTCTTCTCTCCTGTAAAGGTCAGGTATGACTCTGCCTTTGCCACAGGTGATGCCAGCTGAGAAGGAAAACACCTCTTCCTGAACGGTGGATGCAGCATAAGAGCTGCAAAGGTTCTAAGATGAAACCACATGTGTTCAAGGCCAGGTTGGACACAGGGGCTTGGAGCAAGCTGCTCTAGTGGAAGGGGTCCCTGCCCGTGGCAGGGGTTGGAACTGGAGGAGCTTTAAGGTCCTTTCCAACCCAAACCATTCCATGATGCTATGGAAGTCATTTCTAACCCTTCTCCTTTCTGCAGCCACCTTCTCTCTGGGATGAGGGCAGTGGGACAGGGGGAGCATCCTCCTGGAATGTGAAGCTCTCTTCTCTCGTGGGAAGTAAGAAGCAGGTCAAGAGCTTGCCCTGCTGGAAGCACCGGAGGAACTGGGGTTGGTTTGGTGACAGGAGGAGCGGGTCTGCCAAAGATGCCACCGACTCTGGAAGGTTTCTTCTGGAGCTCTTTGCCTGGGAAGAGCCATAGGGAAAGGTCCATGTTTGGAGTCAGTGAGGGGAGAGGAATGAAGGAAAAGTGCCAAAAAAAAGGGGGGATTGTACCAGCTGATTGTATCGTGGTGTTCTCTAGTGTCAGTATTTACTCAGCTGCTGTTGTAACGTGCAGTCGTCACGATGTGGAGCTTGACCAAGCGCTTCTTTCTGTGTCCTCAATGAAAGCAAAGGGTCGAAGCCTTAAAGACTATCCCTGATTTAAACCCAAGCCTTTAGCAATGCTCTGCCTGGACCCTCCGACAGCCCCCCTGCTGTCTCCCGGGATCCAGGGAAAGGTTGACGAGGAGCTCGTCCTGGAAGCCATGCATGAAAACCTGGTCCCTCTCAACCCATTGAGGGGACCGAAGATGACACCCAACCGCCGTTGGATGCGTGCTCCTGTGTGGCACCACCGTGGAGCCCTGGGGGATGTCCCCGTGGCTGGAACTGGGCCCTGCCACCGGTGCGAAGCTGGGATGCTCCCAACGCGCCGCATCCAACACAAACCTTCCTTGTGTCTAACCCCCCCCCAGAGCATCAGCTCCAGAATTAGCTCTTCACTATGCAACAGGAAAGCCTTCAGCTGGTGATGGGGGGGGGTGTTTGCTTCGTTTCCTTGGTATTTCCTGTAAAACTGCTCAAATCTGGATGTTTCTCCTCCCTTTTCCCCCCAGTGCTGCTTTCAATCGTCGTGCTTTCGGGTCCTCCTCAGCACCAAGACTTTTCAGTGCTCCTTTTGGGTTTCAGCTTCCTGGGAGCGTTTTCCAGAGGGAGGTTCCTGAAGGGACTTGTGGACTTGCATGTGTTACATGTGTGGGTGACGGTGACATGCGGGCGCCCGGCGCAGTGCTGCAGGGGAGTAAAGCCTGCTCGTGGAATACAGAGCTTGTCACAAACCAGAACCGTGCCAACTGCGTGCGGGTACCGGGCGCATCCTCAGAGCAGCGAGGGTGTTGAAGTGCAGGGCAAAGGCCGAGGGTAAAACAGAATAAACCCAGGTTCTGACAGTGCCTCTGACCTGTTTCTGATCACGTCGCTGCTCTTGGCAACAGGCAGGAGCCTGCTGCCTGCCCCCGCTGGGTTGATGCTTGCCTCTGGCTGGATGAGGTTGGAGAGGAGAATGATGTGGGTTTCATGTAGGTGAGCGGGCAGGGAGCATCCTCCATGGCTTGTCCCAGCCCCTCTGGTGCTGCTGGTTATGGGGTCTGACACTGGGGGTTAAGAAGGGGTTTGTGCCCAGCTCAGATCCCTGGGGCACTGGGGCTCCGTGCTCTCAGGTGCCATCCACTGCCCCAGGGCGGAATGGGGTTTCCCCATGGGACAGATGGATGCTGGGACAGTGGGAAAGAGGTGGGAGAACCAGGGAGCTCGTATTGGCTCCGTTCACGGCAGTGGTGGGGCTCCCAGGTCCTTGTACAACCCATTAACCAGCACAGGCAGAGCCCCACCAGGAGCTGTGCTCGGCGTGGACCATCGCTGCTGGTCAGAACTCCATGGAACACTCAGAGGGAGCTGGAGCTTTCCTTCCACACCATGAGGGATGGGGTGAGCACCCACCTGGTTTTCCAGGTACTGCAGAGCACAGCCCTGAGCAGATGTGGTTTCCATGTGCTGTATTAGCATTGTTGGGGCTGTATCCGTGTTTTCCGAGGTGAAAAGCTGGGGTGAATCTTGGCACCACGTTGGGTTTTCCAGCCTCAGGAAGGGAAAACTGGCTCCAAATACGATGGAAAAGAAGGGATTTACCCCAGAGGCCCAAGGTGTGGGAAGCTTTATTCAAGCCCTGCCTGCACTGGCTCCACTGAACCTTGGGCACCCTCCTTGCTGGCTGTAGCTGGTTGGATGCAGCCTGTGCGGGAAGGGCTTTTGGCATCTGTGCCTGATCCGATGGCTTGGGCACCTCCTGGACAAGGAGAGGGATCCCAAACACCTCCTGGAATTCCTCCATCAGCCTCAGCACCTCCCGGTATTCCCTGGCCTTGGATTTCCTCCCCTGCAAATCGGTGGCTGGAAGAGGCCAGGGCTGCGAGCAGGGCAATGGGACAACCCCTTGGCTGCAGGATCTCATCTCCCCTCCTGCACCCCAGCTCCCTCCCGTCCCCAGGCGTGGGCAATGTCACCATGGCAGGGATACGGAGGTGGCTGCTGGGATCCTGCTCTATCCTGGTGCCCATGGGAAATGCAGGACCCCCAAAAGCAAAGGCCCTGGAGGTCTTGAGCCACCCAAATGCTGAGCTCGAGCCTGGGCACTGCCGTGGTTTCTTTGCCTCTTTCCTCTTCTCTTCCATTGCAGGGCAAAGGGACAGCACTAGGGAGCAGCCAGGTCCTGCTCGCAGCAGCAGTTCAGGATTGCACCACCGCAAAGAGGATGGGGATAAGACATGGGCAGTGCTTGGGCATCCAGGTCCTGCTTCGTCTCCGGGGCAAACCCACTTTAGCCCCAAGGCTGCTCTCCCGCCAGCTGGGTTTGGGATGGGGTTCATCCAGATCTGGATCTAAGGGACCCCAGCAGTGTCTTGTGTTGTGTTTACCCCGTTACGCAGTAGCTGGAGCATTGGGGTCCCTGCTTGTGGTGGGCTGAAAGGATGCTACAACGGGGAACCTTCCATGCCCATCAGCCATACTCCAGGGCTCAAGGACACGGTTGCGTTCCCGTCCTTCTCCTGCCTCTGTGGTGCCACCAACAGGAGATACTGGGACAGCAGGAGCATACCCAAGGGCACCTCAGTGAAGGTCCCGGTGTTCCTCATGGCCAGCAGGATTCCTTCCAGGATCTCGGCTTTTGTTTTCCAGGCCGGAGGGCCGAGCATCCCCCCGTGCTGCCAGGAAGACCAGGAGGCTGCAGCGTCTCCCTTCTGCCCCATCTCCAAACCAACGTGGGCCCGTGCTGCTGCATGGGGGGTGAGAGGGTCTCTGGGGGGCTCTTTTGGACCGGGGCGGTGTGGGTTAGACACCAACTTCAGCTGATGGAGGAGCACGGGATCAGCTCCCCACAGCGGATGCAGGGGCTGCCCACAGACCCATCTTGGAGGCTGTTTCCTCCACATCCCTTGGGACAGGGCTGGCTCCCCACACACGAGGGAGAGGGAACAGCAAGGAGATGGAATTGGGAAGTGGGGCCAAGCCCGTGCTCAGGCTCTCAGCATCCGTCCACACACGTGGGTTGATCCAGACCCACACAGAACCGGCCTCCCTTTGGAGCTCCAGCTCTTCACCTTCTTCCGAGGCACGCAGGGCTTCTGCACACAATCCAGCTGTGCTCCGGCATCCCGGTAACCCAGGGGGTGGTTCAGGACCTGGTGCAGAGCCTGCGCGTTCCTCTGGATCCCTGTGAACCAGAGGGAAAACGGGATAACAGAAACCTCTGCTGCTTCTGCTGCCGTTGGAGCGAGGCCAGAGGAGGCCATGGAGCTGCTGCGAGGGCTGGAGCAGCTCTGCTCTGGAGCCAGGCTGAGAGAGCTGGGCTGGGGCAGCCTGGAGAAGAGAAGGCTCCTGAAGGGGAGACCTGAGAGCAGCTCCAGTGCCTGAAGGGGCTGCAGGAAAGCTGGAGAGGGGCTTGGGACAAGGGCCTGTAGGGCCAGGCCAAGGGGAATGGCTTCAACCTGCTCGAGGGGAGGCTGAGCTGAGCTCTTAGGCAGAAGCTCTTCCCTGGGAGGGTGCTGAGGCGCTGGCACAGGGTGCCCAGAGAAGCTGTGGCTGCCCCATCCCTGGCAGTGTTCAAGGCCAGGTTGGACACAGGGGCTTGGAGCAAGCTGCTCTATGGAAGGGGTCCCTGCCCGTGGCAGGGGTTGGAGCTGGAGGAGCTTTAAGTTCCCTTCAACCCAAAGCAGGCTGTGGCTCTATGATTTGCTCCCACCCCAGAATTATTGCTTGAAGCCACTGAGGCCACATTTAGCTTCTAGGCTTTGCCAGTTATAAACAGATTTCCTTTTTTCTTCCTCATATTAACTGAGCCCGTGACACTGGCTTTGGATCCACCTCCCAGCTCTACCATTAACCTTCTGAGCCTGTGGGACAAGCCATTTCGTTATATTAAATGGAGATTCTCTTTGTAAAGAGCTTTGTTTTCTAAAGGACACCCCAGTGGCACAATTATCCTTACAATAAAGGGAACTGGCACAAGGATTTCAGCTCAGTAGCTGGAAAGAAGCAATTCTGTGAAGAAGTGGGCATCTGAAACCTCTTTGTGAAGCTCTAGACCTTTGCTCTGACAATGAAAAGGAGCGTGACCAGCAGGGTGAAGGAGGTGATGCTGCCCCTCTGCTCTGCTCTCGTGAGGCCCCACTTGCAGCACTGGGTGCAGTTCTGGGGTCCTCAACACAAGAAGGACATGGAGCTGTTGGAGCAAGTCCAGAGGAGGCCACGAGGATGAGCAGGGGCTGGAGCAGCTCCTGTATGGAGCCAGGCTGAGAACATTGGGGCTGTTGAGCCTGGAGAAGAGAAACTGTGTGAAGACCTCAGAGCAGCTTCCAGTGTGTGAAGGGGGCCTACAGGGATGCTGGGGAGGGACTCTTCATCAGGGACTGCAGTGATAGGACAAGGGGTGATGGGTTCAAACTGAAACAGGGGAAGTTCAGGTTGGAGATAAGGAAGAAGTTCTTTACTGTGAGGGTGCTGAGGCACTGGAATGGGTTGCCCAGGGAGGTTGTGAATGCTCCATCCCTGGCAGTGTTCAAGGCCAGGTTGGACAGAACCTTGGGTGCCATGGTTCAGTGTGAGGTGTCCCTGCCCATGGCAGGGGGTTGGAACTGGATGACTTTAAGGTGCTTTCCAACCCAAACCATTCTATGATTCTCTGATTCATCCCACAAACATCTGGATTGTGTCTTCAATACCAAATTAACTCCTTCGCCCTGCTGGTCACGCTCCTTTGGATGCAGCCCAGGATACGGTTGCTCAAATGAGAGCACACATCAGTCACACATGAGGAGCATCACCTCCTAAAACCCCCTCCAGCACCTCAATGTCTCTCTTGCAGTGAGGGGCCCAGAGCTGAACACAGGATCCGAGGTGCAGCCTCACCAGTGCCCAGTGCAGGGGCACAATCCCTGCCCTGGCCCTGCTGCCGCCCTGGTGCTGATCCAGGCCAGGATGCTGGGGGCTCCCTGGGCTCCCTGCTCCCGTTCCGCTCCATCCATCAGCACCATTCCCCCTCCTGCCCACACCTTCACTGCCCGGCCCCATCCCCGCACCCTCTCTCGGTCCCGCAGCCGCTCGCCTCTCCCCGCTCCCGGAGCGGGCCCCACACCGCCCCGCACGCCGCGCGGTCGCCATAGCAACAGTGGATGCGGGATGCGGGGACCGCAGCTCCCAGTGGGTACCGAGGCGCAGCGGAGCGATGGCGGCGTGGGGCGGGGAAGGGGGCACGGTCTGTTCGGGCTGCTCACGGCCTGACAGGGGCTTCCTCGTGTGTGAGACCAGGCCGGATGGCCAGGCCCAGAGAGCGCTGGTGAATGGTGGCACACGGAGGCGGTGACCGGTTATGGACTTGGGGTGTTGGGTGAGGAGGAGCTCCCCATGACCCGGCTTCAGTGAGCGCTTGAGCCCAGAACCCCCCCGTGTGCTGGGCTGCACCCCCAGAGCGTGAGCAGCAGCTCAGGGAGGGGATCCTGCCCCTCTGCTGTGTGAAGGGGAGACCCCCCTGCAGCCCTGATCCAGCTCTGGGGCAGCAGCACAAGAGGGACGTGGAGCTGTTGGAGCTTTAATGTCCGTTCCAACCCAAACCCTTCCATGATTCTGTGATCTGGATGAGGGGATCGAGTGTGCCCTCAGTGAGTCTGCAGATGACCCCGTGTTGGGTGGGACCATTGAAGGACCTGAACAGGATGGATCCATGGGCTGCGGCCAATGGGATGAGGTTCAACAAGGCAAAGTGAAGGGTCCTGCACTTGGGGCACAACAGCCCCATGGAGCGCTCCAGGCTTGGGGAATTGGGGATGGAAAAGGAGCTGGGGGTGCTGATGGATGGAGCTGAACGTGAGCAGCTTGTGCCCAGGGAGCCCCCAGCATCCTGGCCTGGATCAGCACCAGGGCGGCAGCAGGGCCAGGGCAGGGATTGTGCCCCTGCACTGGGCACTGGTGAGGCTGCACCTCGGATCCTGTGCTCAGTTCTGGGCCACTCACAACCAGAGAGACCTTGAGGTGCTGGAGGGGGGCAGAGAAGGGCAGTGGAGCTGGTGCAGGGCCTGGAGCCCAAGTGTGATGGGGAAGGGCTGAGGGACCTGGGGGGTTCAGTGTGGAGAAGGCTCAGGGGGGACCTGATGGCTGCCTACAAGTGCCTGAGAGGAGGATGGAGCCAGGAGGGGCTGGGCTCTGCTCCCAAGGAACAAGGGATGGGACAAGAGGAACCGGCCTCAAGCTGCCCCAGGGCAGGTTTAGATGGAGCTGAGGCGCAGTTCCTGCCCCACACGCACCGGACCGGGCAGGTCCCCATGGCGCTCAGCACCAGGCCCCACACCGCCCCCCAAGCCCTTCCGCGCCCCCGGGACGGCTCCTCCCGCGCGCTCCCGTCGCCCCCCGCGCGCAGCCACTCAGGAGCGCGCACGTCAGGGCGGAGACAAGATGGCGGCCAAAGGCGGCAGGACCGGGCTGCTCGACAAGGTACCGCGCGGCGGCCCCGGCCCCGCTCCTTCCCTCCCGCTCCCACCGGCAGCCGGCCCTGACACCCCCCGCTCCCTGCTGTGCGCTCGGAGCCCACCCGGCGGTGCCGCCTCCCCTCTCGGGCCTCAATGGGGCCACCCCTCAGTGCTGAGGGGCATCCCCGGCCTCAGCCGCGGGGCTGTGAGGGGGGAGCTCCGCCGCCGCCGCCGCCTCCTCGTAGGAGCCGGGCAGTGAAGGGCAGAAGAGGGGAAATAGGGAGGGAGGAAGCGGTCTGCGGGCGAGCACGTCCGGGCAGCCCCTTGGGGAAGGGGCGGGGGGGGCTTGGGTCTGCCTTTGCCCTGGCAGCGTGGCTGGGTTGAGGCCTGACAAGCGGCCGGCTCCAGGGAGAGCCGTGCTGTGCTCCGGGTGCTTGCCGTGCTGTGCTCCGGGTGCTTGCCGTGCTGTGCTCCGGGTGCTTGCCGTGCTGTGCTCCGGGTGCTTGCCGTGCTGTGCTCCGGGTGCTTGCCGTGCTGATCGCGGCAGGCAGGGCAGAGCAGAGCCTGCTGGTAAGCCCGGTGTGCGATCAGGGCTTTAAAGGAGCGTGATTGTCGGGGGGGGGGGGGTTTGAGCGCGGCTCGGTTTGAAGTGGTCAGGTGTTGGTTGTGGTTCTTTGTGATGGTTGGCAGTCTGATAGCTGAAACTGAGGACCTGGAGGCTGCTATTGGTATTATTATTGTTGTTATTAGTATTGTTACGGTAGGCTGAGAACATTGGGGCTGTTGAGCCTGGAGAAGCTCAGAGCAGCTTCCAGTGTCTGAAGGGGGCCACAAGGATGCTGGGGAAGGACTCTGCATCAGGGACTGCAGTGATAGGACAAGGGGTGATGGGTTCAAACTGAAACAGGGGAAGTTCAGGTTGGAGATAAGGCAGAAGCTCTTCCCTGGGAGGGTGCTGAGGTGCTGGCACAGGGTGCCCAGAGAAGCTGTGGCTGCCCCATCCCTGGCAGTGTTCAAGGCCAGGTTGGACACAAGGGCTTGGAGCAAGCTGCTCCAGTGGAAGGGGTCCCTGCCCATAGGAGGGAGTTGGGACTGGATGAGCTTTGAGGACCCTTCCAGACCACACCAGTCTAGGATTCGGGGCAGTTTATTTGCCATCTTTCATTGAACTTCAAACCTGCAATTGAAAACACTTTGCTTTTCGTCAGTACGTGTATATCCGTAATTTCTAAAGGCTACAGTTTTCTTGCCTCAGTTTAAGGTGACGTTATCCTTCCTGTCCCTAAGCGCTTGGTGGTTTTTCTTTAAAGCAGCAGTTGAAGTTGTTGAGAGGATGCTTTAGGGGAAGATGTGCTTATGAAATAGTGCTCTCTCTTCTGCAATGTGCTCAGCGTTGGGTTTTGAAATGACAAGCGCTTTGTGGTTCAACTTGAAGAACTCTGGGGAGTATCGTGCAGTGGAGGCATTCTGCTGCCGTGTTCCATGGATTCTCAGGTTATTTCAGGATGAGGAGGAGTTGTAGGTAAAGGAAACACAGTTTTGGTGCAGGAGCTGAAGCCTTCAGTGAGAAACATGAATAGTTTCTGCAGGGCTTCTCCCTGAAATACGTACACACACTCAGTGACGTCCTGACTTCTTTTCCCTCTGTCGCCACACTGATCTATATGCCTTTATTTCCTCTCCCTGGATGACTTCAATGAACTCCAGTCATTTCTGTGAGCTGGTGTATATATTGCTGAGGTTTTATCTGGAGAACTGTGGCCTTAGGTCCATAACTTGTTCACGCTTTTCTCAGACAGAGAAATGATGGGTTATTGGCAAGGCTTTGAAGTCTATGGACAGGTTGCTTGTTTAGGGTATCTTCTTGTACTTCACTAGTAAGCTAAATCAGAGGGAGCTCTGTGATTTAACTAACCTAATTTTTGTCCTTCTCGTGTTCTTTAAGTGTTTTGTGGTAGTCAGGTAGCTCCTCCCAGCCTCTAGGAACCAGGACCACCCAATGCAGCAGTGACCCCAGTCCTCCCAAACAGCTGGAGATTTCACCCATGGGGCACACACCGAGTTACCAACCACATTGCTGCTACTACAGTAAAACCTTGGAAGGTTTTGCAAGCCCCAGGACTAAAACCACTTGCTGACTGCCAGCTCTGTGACTTCCCTCTGCTCCTGTGCCGCAGGAGCTGCTCTCTAGTGCTGGAGGATGTTGTGTGTGAGTGCAGCCAGGCAGCAGTGGTAACCTGGGAAGAGTGAGGGCCAGAATTTCTTCCTCCAAGACAGAGGCTGAGCCACCTGGAGCTGAGAACAGCCACACTGACTCACTGGAGTCTGCTACAGCTCTTCCTTCAGGAGGACGAGGAGGGAACGGACCTGCAGTGAGGTGTCACTGGCCTCTGCCACTTCCACATTTATTTATGCCAGGCTCATGGTGTGCCACGTCACTGTTAGCTTGGAATTTATAGGAGACCTGTGGGTTGGGACTCAGCTGGGAGCCTCGAGGGAGGTGGTGTGCATCATGTGCTGAGGCTCTTTCATCCTCCCTCAGCCGCAGAGTTGTGTGTCCTGCTTAGAATCGTTTCTGACTCTTAAGTTTTAGGAAGGGAGGTTCCTTCTTCACCATCCTTGTAATAAAAAGCACAGATCAGAGGCAGAAACATTATTCCCCTCGAAGAGTTTATGTAGCCTGCAATGATGTTCCTCTTGCAGTAACAGCAAACCTTTTTTTTTACTGTATGATTTATTTATGATTGTAATACCCAAAGTGCACCATAAACTTGAGAGCAACATTTGAAGAGACAAGCTAGCTCCCCAGAAGATGTTGCAGGCTACACTTGACATAAGTGAGGCTGACAGCAGCGGTAGGAGGGGAAAATAAAGTGAAGTTTGTGCTATGTCTTTATGATGTGAGCGTCTTGGAATTTCTCCTGTAGGATTTTTCCCTCCTCCTGCTTATGAGGGAGCTTTGGAAAGGGATTTAAATGAAGGTGGTGGCTCCAAGCCTGCAGGGTCTGCTGCAAAAGCTGTTCTGCTGTCCCTGCTTTTGGAGATAAGAGGAGAATCTCGCCTGCTGCAGGCAGCTTCTGTACTCACACCGTTACTCCTGGTGCCAGATTGGGTTTGTGGCTTTCTGAAATTGCATTTCTGATTTCACTTTTTAGTTTGAAGTAAGGTCACCACTGGCTGGACTTCAGCTTTTCCTTTCAAGCCTTGTTCTTACATGGGTGCTAAATCCGCTTTCTAGCTGTAGAACCTCATATCTGCTTCCCATCCAGTACAGGATATGCTCAGGACAAGTGTAATAACCTTCCACTTGGTTTTTAAACCGAAGGAGTCCAAACAGCCAAACTGAAAAGCTGTTTAGAACTGGTTGTGGGGGTTTGCCCTCCATCAGGCTGGAATGAAAACCTGAGGTGTTGTTTTGAAGCCTTTGGAAGTGCTCAGAATGAACAGCTGGTTGGAAAACACCAGCCAGAGGAGCCAGGTGTGTTTGCATCTGCCAGGCTCCATGGGACATGGGTGCAGCTTCACCTTCCCTCCACAGCCAGGCAGGGCTGTTCTGCAGCCCCAAGAGGTGATGGAGGCTGGAGAGGGTCCCAGGAAGGGCCACAAAGATGGTCCAAGGGCTGGGCAGCAGTGAGGAAAGGCTGAGAGAGCTGGGACTGCTCAGCTGGAGAAGAGAAGGCGCAGGGAGACCTGATCCATGTGCCAGGAGGTAAAGGGGGGGTGCAGGGAAGATGGAGGCTCCCTTTGGACAAGGAGTCCCATGGGAAAGCCCAGGGGTGATGGGCACAAGTTACTGCTGGGGAGATTCCAGTTGGACAAAAAAGGAGAACATTTTCCACTGAGAAAAACAAGCCATTGGAATAATCTCCCTGGGGCAGTGGTGACTCCCCAACGATGAACACTGTTAAGATTGGGCTGCACAGGGTGCTGGGCATCTAGTGTAGGTCATGCTGTGCCTGGAAAGGTTGAAGCAGATGATCTTTGAGGTCCCTTCCAACCTGGGGTTCTGATTCCTCTGTCTGAGGGTGAGCACATGGTGGTAGCAGCCAAATCTCTGCCAGTGCAGCATCCCAGCCTCTCCCGGCTCTTTGGTCCTGCAGATCAGCCTGGAAGAACCAGAGAAGCAGGAGCAGCCGCCCTGCAGTGCTGCAGCATGTAAGGAGAAGTAATCTCAGGGGAACATCTCAACCAAGGCAAAGGGAGAGCTAAAGCTTCTGGCTGAAGTCCCAGACTGTGTCCCTGTTACAAGTTCCTTTGACATGAATCCCCTGGGATTGTCGAGCTGTTTCTGTCTTGAACCAGCACAGCCTCAGTTACGAGGAGCCTGCATAAGAACTGAAGAACTGCTGGTTCAGCTCGTTGTTTCAGATAGCCTAAGATTAGATCCTTTTTGTCCCCCAGTAACAGCTTTATGTCAAAACATGTGTCATGTGGGCTTTACATCTACCCTTAAAGTGCTGGTTCTCTGTGAGAGATCTGGGTCAGTTAAATACCACCGATGTTATCCAGCCATTCCAGTGTCAGGTGGTGTGGGACAGAGAGCAAGGAGCAAGAATCCAGCAAGAATTCCTGCTCTGGATCCACATAAAATACTTTGTAAGTTCCTGACCTGAGAGCTCTTTCCCAGTCTGTCTCTTGCCAGGGAAGGGAAATGAACTCTTTTGGTAGTTAATAAATCCAACATGGGAGCTTCAGGAGCAGGAAATACCACGAGTGGAGTTGAGGATTGCTTCTAACAGCAGCTAAAATTCGAGCTCCAGTCACTCAACTGGTAGAAATAACACACAGGGCTCAAACTTGTGTGTCCAACTGGGGCTAAAATGAGTAATGCCACCAAAAATAATACCATTCCAGGGAAAAAGAGCCCTTTTGAGGAACTGAGCTGTTGCATCTGACTTTCATGACTGAGAAAGGACCTGTTTCTGTGGAAAACCTGGATATAGAAAAGCAGCAGAGACTTTTGGTTTCATTCTGGAGGATGGTTGGACTGAAACTTCATTTCTTGTGGTGCATTTGGATTCTCCCCTTGTACTGGATTGTTAAAGGAACCTTGAAAGTCTTCCTTCTGTCATCAACCCCCAAAGAGTGTTTGCCACAGCTTGGCTGGAGAGCAGGAATGCATTCAAAGGCAAGAGTTAAGTCCTAACAGATGCTTTCTGCAGCAAACTAGAGTAAACCTGATGTAAAAAGTCACTTTTGGGTTATCTGTGATAAGGTTTAAAAGCTTAAATCCATAAAGGTAATGGGTAGGATGGTGCTGAGGTGGTGGTGGCTGCGCCGCGACTGTGTGATCCAATGGATCCTTCCCATCTCTGGTCCAGGTTTCCCAACCAGGCAGCTGTTGTCTGGGTTGTCTCCCATCTTTGTGCTCATGACACAGGATTGAAATGAAAAGCCACTTCTGTTTTTAACTTCCTTTTGTTGCTGTTGCAGTGGAAGATAGATGACAAGCCAGTGAAAATTGACAAATGGGACGGTTCAGCTGTGAAAAATTCCTTGGATGATTCTGCCAAAAAGGTAATGCCTGTAACCCCTGATCATTGAATCATGGAATGGGTTGGGTTGGAAAGGACCATAAGATCATCCAGCTCCAGCCCTATACCACGGGCAGGGACCTCTTCCACTAGAGCAGCTTGCTCCAAGCCCCTGTGTCCAACCTGGCCTTGAGCACTGCCAGGGATGGGGCAGCCACAGCTTCTCTGGGCACCCTGTGCCAGCGCCTCAGCACCCTCACAGGGAAGAGCTTCTGCCTTATCTCCAACCTGAACTTCCCCTGTTTCAGTCTGAACCCGTTACCCCTTGTCCTATCACTCCAATCCCTAATGAAGAGTCCCTCCCCAGCATCCCTATAGCCCCCCTTCACACACTGGAAGCTGCTCTGAGGTCTCCACGCAGCTTCTCTTTTCCAGGCTCAACAGCCTCAATGTTCTCAGCCTGGCTCCATACAGGAGCTGCTCCAGCCCCTGCTCATCCTCGTGGCCTCCTCTGGACTTGCTCCAACAGCTCCATGTCCTTCTGATGTTGGGGACCCCAGAACTGCACCCAGTGCTGCAAGTGGGGTCTCACCAGAGCAGAGCAGAGAGGCAGGATCACCTCCTTTGACCACGCTTGATGCTGATACTAATTTTGCATCAAGCTGCTGCTCATTTTATCCATGTAATTGAGTCTGGTTTACCTAAATCCATTCCAGAAGCAGTTTATCCCATTTCTGAGAAGCACAAAACAATCTCAGCTCCGTGTTTCTCCCTCAGGTTCTCCTCGAGAAGTACAAGTACGTCGAAAACTTCCGCCTGATCGACGGCCGCCTCATCATCTGCACAATCTCATGTCTCTTTGCCATTGTAGCTTTGATTTGGGACTACCTGCACCCCTTTCCTGAATCCAAACCTGTTCTTGCCTTTTGTGTTGTATCATATCCTTTACAGATGTTCGCATTTATACCAAAAAAGGGTTTCTTTTCCCCACAAAGCACAAAAACCTTTTTTCTCTGTATTCCCAGTTTCAAGCCTGGGGGGATTTTACTTTGCATGGTGTGGAGATCAGCTGATAATCAAATAGCTTCCATGTGATGGCAAAATTCCTGCCTGTCTGGGTGTGACACAGTGAAATCTGGGAGATAATGTGGGTCCAGCCTTGCAGCATGGCTCACATCAGAGAGGTCACAGCTCCTGGGCAGCTGATCGGCTCTCCGGACCTCAGACACAGACCGTGTGGAGACTGCTCCACTTTGATGTGTTAATCCCAAAATGAAGATCAGCTATTGAAAGCTTCAGGGGGTCGTTTTGGGGTTGATTTTGTATTTATTCTGTCCGTAGTCTGGTTACAGGGGGGATATCTGCTCTTTACCTATGCAACACATCAGGTATGAGCGTGCAAAGTGAAGCTTCTCTGGGTGCCCTGTGCCAGTGCCTCAGCACCCTCACAGGGAAGAGCTTCTGCCTAAGAGCTCGTCTCGGTCTCCCCTCGGGCAGGTTCAAGCCATTCCCCTTGGCCTGGCCCTACAGGCCCTTGTCCCAAGCCCCTCTCCAGCTTTCCTGCAGCCCCTTCAGGCACTGGAGCTGCTCTCAGGTCTCCCCTTCAGGAGCCTTCTCTTCTCCAGGCTGCCCCAGCCCAGCTCTCTCAGCCTGGCTCCAGAGCAGAGCTGCTCCAGCCCTCGCAGCAGCTCCATGGCCTCCTCTGGCCTCGCTCCAACAGCTCCACGTCCCTCTTGTGTTGGGGGCAATGGCAAAGATGGATGAAAATCTCCCAGTGAGTATTTAATTTCTCATGTTCATGAGGAACTGGCATGTTTGGAGCGATGGTATCATGGGAGGTGGTTAAATGCTGGTGTCTGAGGGGATCCAACCAATTTCTCTGCCATATTTCTGCTTCCAATTGCAGCTCCTTAGTTTCCTTAAGTTACCTTTGCACATACTTTGTGATGATGGGAATCCTCACCATCTATACCTCATATAAAGAAAAGAGCATTTTCCTTGTAGCTCACAGGAAAGACCCCGCGGGGATGGATCCTGACGACGTTTGGCAGCTCTCCTCCAGTCTCAAACGGTATCTTGGGATTAGTGGGAATGAGGTACCAGCATGGCTTTGGGGTTGCCTGTGCTTCCATGGGCAGCAAAGCTGTGTTTTGGGAAGGGAATGAAGGGAAAATGAAGGGAAAATATTGGTGTTTGTGGAGTGGGGATGTAGGCTTTCCACAAAGGAATGGTGACCAAGTCATGATCTTTGGTGGCTTTCCAGGCAGTTTCATAGGATCCTGGACTGGTTTGGGTTCAAGGAACCTTAAAGATCATCCAGCTCCAACCCCTGCCAGAGGCAGGGACCCCTTCCACTGGAGCAGCTTGCTCCAAGCCCCTGTGTCCAACCTGGCCTTGAACACTGCCAGGGATGGGGCAGCCACAGCTTCTCTGGGCACCCTGTGCCAGCGCCTCAGCACCGTCACAGGGAAGAGCTTCTGCCTTATCTCCAACCTGAACTTCCCCTGTTTCAGTTTGAACCCATCACCCCTTGTCCTATCACTGCAGTCCCTGATGAAGAGTCCCTCCCCAGCATCCTTGTAGCCCCCTTCAGTTACCGCAAGGCTGGATTAGTGATTAATATTCACCAGAGGATATTATCACAGGGAAGCACCAAATGTGCGTGTGGAGGAGATAACTGTGAGGAGTATTTAACCTTTAATTGTGTTACCATTAACACCCACATGCTGCAGCTCTTAGTGCCCATGTGGGAACCTCCACCCTGGGAGCTTCCCCCTTAGTAAAGATGAGGATTTCTCCTCACAGAATCATGGAATCAATGAGGTTGGAAAAGCCCTTTCAGCTCACCCAGTCCAACCATTCCCAGCACTGCCAAGGCCACCACTGCCCCATGGCACTGAGGCCTCATCTCCACGGGGTGTGAACCCTTGCAGGGCCGGTGCCTGCAGCGCTGCCCTGGGCAGCCTGTTCCAATGCCTGAGCACCCTCTGGGGCAGGAATTGTTCCTCAGCTCCACCTAAACCTCATCTTCTTGCTGTTGTCTCAGCGAAGCCAGGCTCAAGCTGTGCTTTCCCTGGCGCTGCAGGTTTGATGACAAATACACCCTGAAGGTGACGTTCATCAGCGGCAGAACCAAGCAGCAGAGGGAAGCCGAGTTCACCAAATCCATTGCCAAATTCTTCGATACCAATGGCACGTTGGTGATGGAGGCCTACGAGCCCGAGGTATCCAAGCTGCACGACAGCCTGGCCATGGAGAGGAAAATCAAGTGACCGGGATGCTGCTGGGAATGTGCTCAGTGAACACCAATAAAGCAACATGGCCAGAGGGAATCGTGTTTGTCCTGAACCCCTGAACTGTTCTGCATCAGTTCGGAGCCTTTATATCATAGCCAGAGTTATCTCTCTTGGATTGGAATCCGTGATTATAATCTCAAAGCCAGGCTTTTTAAAACCAAATCCTGGATGGTTTTCATCCTGAATTCAGGATTTATATTCTCAAATCCAGGATTTTTCAGTCTTGACTCCTGGATTTTTCACCCTGAATCCCAGATTTTTTTTAACCTTGAATCCAGGATTATCAGATCTCATTCTTGTATCCAGTATTTTTATTATCAGATCCCAGATTTTTTAATCCTGAGCTCAGGATCTTTCTTCTTGAAGCCTGAATTTTTCCATCTTAAAGTGCAGGGTTATTAATCTCAAATCCCAGATTTTTTAATATCAAATTCAGCATGTTTAATCTCAAATCCAGGGTAATCTTAAATCTCAGATTTTTCATCTCATATTCTTGACTTTTTTTTTTCAGTCTAGAATTCCAAGATTTTTAATCTCTAATCCAAGATTATCAGTCTCAAATCCCATACTCCTGAATGCCAAGGGTTTTGATCTCAAATCCCAGGGCTTTTAATCTCAAATCCAGCTTTATCCATCTCAAATCCTGGATTTTTAATCCCTGTTTTCAATCTTGAGTGCAGGATTTTTGGCCTTGAATCCCAGATTATTCGGATGCTGATATCAAAGCATCCCCTCAACCTCAACGCCCTTCCCGCGGGCAGTGCGTGAAGACTTCTCCACCAGGAGGCATCTCCCTCCCGTTTTAACCTCGCTGTGTGCGGAATGTTCCCGCTTCCCTTTCCCATTAGGAATTGAGGCCAAACACGGTTCCTGTATCCAGCTGGGAACAGAGGCTTGGTTTGTATAAACCCCTTCTATGCGATGGGGGGTGATGAAGCCGCTCCTTGTCTCTGCTCGACCCCGGAGCTTCCCCATACAACCCCAGTGCGGCCGCTGCTCTGCCCGTTTGTCCCATCGCCGCCTCCCGTCCGCATCCCCGCCTCCTGTAACCGGGCCCTTGCCGAAGGACACGGGTTTGGGGTGGGTTTGGGTGCTTTTAGTCAATAAACGGCCCCAGGGGCGCTGGACGTGTCCCGGAGCATCCCCGGAGCGTTCCGCGGCTCAAGCCGGGGGGGGAGCCCCGTGAAGCGGCTCCAAAGCCAGCATCCACCCCCCCGGCACCGGGCAGGAAGGGGCGGGACGGGGCGGAGCGGCCACGGCGGAGCGGAGGCTGCGGCTGGTGAGGAGCGGGGGGACATGGGGGGGTACGGGGGACATAGAGGGGTATAGGGGACATGGGGAGGGGGGTACAGGGGACATGGGGGGGTACCGGGGGTACAGGGGACATGGGGAGGTACAGGGGGCATGGGGGGGTACAGGGTACATGGGGGATACAGGGGGCATGGGGGGGTACAGGGGACTGGGGGGGTACAGGGGACATGGGGGGGTACGGGGGACATAGAGGGGTATAGGGGGTACAGGGGATATGGGAAGGGTATGTAGGATACAGGGGACATGGGGGGGTACAGGGGATATGGGGGGGTATAGGGGGTACAAG